>NC_083575.1:2420553-2745553 GCF_027579695.1 Neoarius graeffei | reverse complement strand
GAAGCAGCGCAGTTGTAGCCTACCTTGTTTGTGATTTTAAAGATAGAACTCAACGCCAACAGCGTTGATGGGGATGCCTCCGCCTGGTAGACTACACACCTTATGAAGTTGTGATTAAGTTAATGCGGTGGTTCTCAACTGGTGGGGTCCGCCCCCCTGGGGGGGGGGGGGGCGCGGACACTCTCCCGGGGGGGCGCGAGTAGACTAGGGTGAGGGGAAAAAATCAGAAAAAAAATCATTTAAAAAAATCACGAAAATTCCCATGTCGAAAATGCAAGTGGTTGGACTACTATAACACAGAAACAAATCAACCACCCAGTTTAATTTCAAATTTACCAATACAGGGGGTAGTATTTTGAGCCTGTGATGCGATGTCACGTAACTGCTAGGCTAGCCTACTATAAAACCGTCTGCACATGCGTTGAGCTTCATTCACTCTAGTCTAGTCTCTTGCCAAGTTTGCTTGTGCCAGCTCTTGCTAGTCTATCTGTTATAGGGATCGACCGATATGTTTTTTTCAGGGCCGATACCGATACCGATTATTATGGAATTGGGATGCCGATAACCGATATGTGCAACCGATAAATGTAAACATTATAATTCACATGAAATTAAACATAGCACACACTGACACAGACCTTCATATCCATGAAATGTATGTTTAATTGTAAAATTGAACATGAAATTTTGTGCAGGGAGATGCCAGCAGCATTTGTACAATAAAGTCAAACATTAGTTAGAATAGAATGAGAAATAAAATAATAATAAAATAAATATTCACCAATAAAAAAATAAATCACTCCCTACTATATTACAGCTCACCATTTTCAGTGGAAAATAAATGAAAATACACTCTGGATTCTTTTACACTAAGAACTAAGTAAGACTTACCAACTTCAAGTAGTTTTTAAATAACAAATCAAGTGTAGGGAGCTGCCTGCAGCATTTTTTAAAAAGTAAAATCAAACAAAGTCGGCTATCACTCCCTATTATGTAACAACTTAACAAGTAACCGTCTACATTCTAATGCTTTTAATGCCCAAGCCTAATATTCCCAATTTAGGAGGATTATATTGTAGTGAAGGAAGCACAGTTGCTCTGCATGTTGTCTACTGAGGCGGTTTCTGTTTTTTGTATAAATTGCCGCGGCTCTGCTCCTTTAAGAGTATATCGCTTTCCGAATCAGAAGCGCTAGCGAGGAGAATCACTTGCGCAAGAATTATAAATACTAGTGGAGTACATTACAGCGCAATGTGAAGTAGCATAAGAACATTTAAGTCAAGAGTTTAATTGATGTATTTCGTTCATTAGCGTTTATCCAAGCAAGTGTGCATCCACAACACAATTAATTACTGAGCCCACAACAAGCGTCCTGACAAACTCCCTACAGTATTACACAGCCTACTAGCACCATATCACACCTGGCTTGTTTAAATGTTCCAATAGCGCTTTATAAAGTTACCTAACATATACAAGTGCAATGTGCTTTCTGAGCATGAGTCACGTCATGAAGTTTACTCATCACCATAACAAATAGCCAGTAGGCTTGCGCTAGCCTACAGAACACAAACACTACGTTTTATTTCATCTTCCCTTGACCACCTCTCTGTATGGCTGTCATTCTACTGTTCGAGTAGAACTACTGACACATTCACAACGCTTCCAGACGGGGATTTAAAAATGACTGCACCCTACGTTATGCTGGGGACTGCTTACTATGGACAACATTACATGTAGTTTCAGCGAGACTAGTTGGTTGTAGGCTAATTCAATGCTTCCTTCCGTAAGCTAAATTTGCCTGGCTACACAGATGCAAATGGACAATTTTAACGAGTAGTAGATGAAGAATGTAAACATATAATGATGTTGTGCTTTTGCAACTTGTGTGTTTGTGACTTATTGCGGCAAAAGCAGCGTGTCCTTACCTTGAAGTGGGATCTGCTTCTGCCCGAGTGCCCGTATGGCCGCCTTGAAACAGTTCACAGCGTTTAGCTATGCGTGTCGATTGGCTATATCTCTTGTGCCAAACAAATCAGATGTTGTGGTGGGCGGGACCGTGTTCTTGAACTCAGAGAGGCGAGTGCAGGAAAGGACATGCAGTGACAGTCGCGTTAGGAACGAAATGGCTGCGAAAAGGCATGTTATCGGCATATCGGTGGAAATTATGGCCGATACCGATAACCCTAAAAATGCAGAATATCGGCCCGATATATCGGCCAGGCCGATTATCGGTCGACCCCTAGTTATCAGTGTTGATATTGATCTACTTTAGGCCTTTACTTCAAACCCAAACAGTCCTTTTAAAGACTAATACCACAAAAAGTCTTTTTAAAGACTATCCCAATCTCAGCCCTCGCTATTTTTTAACTGCTAAGCGTGCACTTAGCTAATAGGGTAAGCCTCTGCGTTTTTCACCGTGTTACAACACATATGACACACACGACTAAGACAATCACACACACTCACTCACTCACTCACTCACTCACTCACTCACTCACTCAGGACTACAATCTTAAGTCTTCAAATAAAATTGGTATTGCCTGCAAAATTGTTAAACACTTGCATTAAAGAACGTGCATAAGTCCCGTCTGATTAGTCCCCGATACTTGTCTCTTCTCTTAACATAGCCACACATCCAAATTATAATTAACAAAAATGGAGAGATTTCTAGTGAGGACCAACAAGGCAACCGACGCACCACCAGCTGCAAAAAAGCTTCGAAGGTACGATGAAGCATACCTGCAGTTTGGATTTACAGTCACGGCTGATCTGAGACCTCAGTGTGTCGTGTGTGCCGAGGTGCTAGCAAATGACAGCATGAAGCCCTGCAAACTTAAAAGGCACCTCGAAACAAAACATGCTGCTATTAAAGATAAACCGGCAGAATATTTTAAAAGAAAGCTTGGTGGCCTCCATCAGCAACAGGCAGCCATTTCAGTGCACAGCACTGTGTCTAAACCAGGGGTCATCAAACTACGGCCCGCGGGCCGTCTCCGGCCTGCCACCCCCCTTTGACCGGCCCCCCAGCCCCTCTGCCCCCCACCACTTGAACCGGCCCTATGAGGCAATCCCCAAAAGTGGTCATGGCCTATTTTTTTAAATTGCTTTTTGGCAAATAATAACATGTCTGCATCTTGTATTTTGTTGATTTTATCAATTAAAATTGATATTTAGTTTAAAATGAACTATTCATATTTTCCGAATTTTCATCATATGCTCGCGATCAAGCAGTGACAGGCAGCGCACGCGCAGAGAACTGTCAGTGTTCAGGACAGCAAAATGGCGAGCGGTCAGCGAAAAGTTGACAGAGAGTGCAGAGTTTTTAAAGAACAGTGGACCACCGATTATTTTTTCGTTCAGTGTAAGGACCGTGCAGTTTGTCTTATATGTAAAGAAAGTGTGTCAGTTTTCAAAGAATATAATCTGTTTCGTCACTACGAAACCCGCCACAAAGAGTATGCTAGTTTGCGAGGGCAAACAAGAGAAGACAGGATTCGGAGGATGAAATGCGGACTGGCTGCACAACAGAATGTATTCCTTCGCCAAACCCAGATCAACCAGGCTGCTGTCCGAGCTAGCTATAAGGTAGCTCACCTACTAGCTCCCCATGGAAAGCCGTTTACTGATGGGGACTTTGTTAAAGTATGCATGCTTGCTGTGGCCGAGGAGGTGTGTCCCGACAAGAAGGATGTGCTCAACGCGGTGAGTCTCTCTGCACCTACTATGACCAGGCGAACCGAAGATTTGGGGGACAACGTGTATGACCAGCTGAATGAGAAAGCGTCAGAATTCTAGTTTTTTGCTTTGGCCATGGATGAGAGCAATGACATGCAGGACACAGCACAACTGCTGTGATCTATTGCTCATATTATTATAATTTCACTGGTTTTTAAAATGTATTTATTTTATAGGCCTATTTATTTGACCTTTATTAAGTGCTGCACACAATTATTACTAATATTATTAATAATATCAACAAGCCTACCTACAATTTATAATTTTCCACTCACCTTTGCCAGTGTCAATCACCTCAACTAGGCAGATGTTTCTTACCTTGACAGCTTTGATGTTATTTTTATTAGAAAATAAATAAATGGAATATCTGTGGTCTTTTAAATTAAAACAAACTGTGAAGACTCGATTACTACTTTTGCAAACCACTAGTAAAGATAAACAAATAAGTGCCAGGAATCAAGTGTTGATATAGTAGTGTGGACATAGTAGTGTGGATGGCTGTGCCAGGCTAGTAATCTCTACTACACACTGAGGCCTGCTGGTGGTTATATTTGTCTGGGTCATACAATTCTATGTTATATAGCTGACCCAACCCCGGCCCCCCATCACAGTCAGGAACGACAATGTGGCCCCCAGAGAAAAAAGTTTGGTGACCCCTGGCCTAAACAGTATTTGGAGGCATTGTATGTAGTGGCCAAAAGAATAGCTAAACTGGGTAAACCGCATACAATTGCCGAGACTCTCATTTTGCCGGCCGCACAAGACATGTGCAGAATAATGATAGGAGATAGTGTAGCAGCCAAACTCGGTGCAGTACCACTGTCCAATGACACAGTCGCTAGGAGGATTTCAGACGTGTCTAATGACATCAGAGAGCAACTCATAGAGTTCATAAAACAGAGTCCTTACTACGCACTGCAGCTGGACGAATCCACTGATATTGCTGGGCAGGCACAGCTCCTCGCCTATGTCAGGTATCTGTGTGACAAGGCGATTGAGGAGGACGTCCTGTTTTGCCGGCCTCTTCAGTCGCACACTATAGGAGAAGCCATCTTCAATGTCCTTGATATTTTTATCCGTGAAAATGGTTTGGCTTGGGACCGATGCGTTGGCCTATGCATGGATGGTGCACGGGCAATGGCGGGCCACGAGCGTGGCCTAGTTGCTCGTGTTCAGCAAGTAGCTCCACTTGTGAAATGGACACATTGTATGGTCCATCGCGAAGCATTAGCTGCTAAAAAAATGCCGGTTCTCTTTGACTCCGTGCTGAACCAATCCGTGAAAATGACAAATCTAATCAAATCACGGCGGCTAAAATCTCGCCTGTTTGGGGTCCTCTGCCAGGAGATGGGGTCAGGGCACGAACAGCTGCTTCTGCACACTGAAGTTCGCTGGCTCTCCAGGGGGAGGGTGTTGCAGCAGTTATATAAGCTGCAAGAGGAGGTGAAGTGTTTTTTGACAGAAATCAAATCAGATCTGGCGAAGCATCTGGATGACACTATGTGGCTTGCGTCTCTGTCCTATTTGGTCGATATATTTGACCGTTTGAATGGCCTCAGCCTGTCTCTGCAAGGTCGCGAAACTCATATTTTGCTCCTCGCAGACAGAGTGGACGCTAGAGCCCTGCACTCCCGTGGGTGTCCCGCGGGAACCGCGGGACCCACCGCAAAGCAGTGCGGCGTGGGACAAATTTTGAAAGCTCATTGCGGGTGCGGGCGGGAGCGGGAGTGCACAATGCGGGCGCGGGTGGGAGTGGTGATAAGCTGCAGTCCTGCTAACTAAAAACGTGTTTAAAATAAAATGTATAAATTATTAATTTATGTCTATCATATATAATTTGTGCTGGATATTTTATTTGGCATTAATAAAAACATATTAAGATGCCTAAATTTGCAGAGAGAGTCAGATTGCCATTGATCACCCTAACGGGCAATCCTTTGATCACTCTAATGACTCGCCGTTCACACCCAGCCTCCAGTGACCCACACTAACATGATGCCTCAATGACACCTTAGATGAGCTGGTCATCAGAATTCTGATTCTGATTCTGATCCAGGAAAGGATAAATATCTCTCGTACGTTTCCGATTCCTTTCCTCTTCCGTGTTTGAGATCTCGGCATGGCATGTACTGGCCATTCCAGGTTCCAGCGCACCATCCGAGCGCGCGTTCAGCATATGTGGTTGCATACTGGAGGAAAGGCGCAGTATGTTGAAGCCCTCAACAGTGAACAATTTGCTGTTTCTCCATAGCTGTTCAAAGAACCCGATAGCCTAAGCAATAGGCTTAGTTGTTTTGTTTACCTGCGTTTGATTTTCTCGTTTTTCTTATTCATATTCAAACAAGGTCAGCTATGTTATATTGAGTTTAACACTTGCACGGAGGCTCAAGCCCAAATAGTTTTAGAAATGTGCAACCATAGCCCTATAATGGCTACAGTAGCCTATACTGTCGATTTTTTGTTGTTGTAGGCTAGGACTGTGTTTTGTTATAACATTTATATATGCTATGCTTATAGGGTATTCTATAGGATATTCTAGTTAGAAATGCTTTACAAATGCAAACTGGGTTAGCCTAATGTTTTGTATGGCTGAACAATAAATATACCAAATTTCCACTTGGAATTACGTGCTTGCCTGTCTTTTTTTATTGTTTATTATTATTATTATTATTATTATTATGAGAGACACTGACGAAGGCAACAGCCGAAACGTTTGTCTCCTTCTGCTGCTAAAAACAACTGAAAAGAAATGTAACTAAAAGAATAAGTTCAAGAGTGCGATCCATCTCTCGTTTCACACTAATTATTCATAGGAGACGCACCACGGGAGAGCAGATACTTTAATGATTAGCCTACTTAAATAATTATTATTATTAGGTCTACATGTTGCCATTTCAACATTCCGAATTCAGAAACAAGGTAAATAATAACAAATGTGAACGTGAGCTGTAGATATTTATGCTCAAATCCACTCAAAGTAGGGGGCGGGGCACCATCACGCTGTGTCAAGACAAGAACTTTCGTGAGAAATAACTCGAACATCTGCATCATGCGGGATTTGCGGGCGGGAGCGGGACAAAATATGGCAGGCGCGGGCGGGAGCGGGACTGAAAATCATAATTCTTTGCGGGAGCGGGACTGCACAATGCGGGCGCGGGTGGGAGCGGGACTGAAAAATCCGACCCGCGCAGACCTCTAGTGGATGCCTTCACACAAAAAATTGACCTCTGGCATGGCCGCATCAGTCGAGGGGACTGCGACATGTTCCCCAGCCTTGCAGACTTTATCACTGATGCAGGCACGTTACACGATTTCTCCTCTCTATTTCAATCAGCGTCTGAGCACCTGCCTGCAATGAGAAAAGAATTTGCGACGTACTTTAAAGAGGATTATCACTCTTTTGCGTGGGTTCAAGATCTATTTGTGTGCACAGCAAACGAGCTGTCAATTGATATGCAGGAACAGCTTATTGAGCTGAAGAGTGACAGTAGGCTGAAGGAACTTTTTACCTCCTGCCCTCTTTCGTCATTCTGGGCAGCATTGATGCAGGAATGCCCTCAACTCTGTGACGTCGCCTTGAAGATTCTCCTCCCTTTCGCGTCCACATATTTGTGTGAGGCAGGATTCTCAAAAATGACTGCACTCAAAACGAAATACCGCAATTGTGCACAAATCGAGGATGATTTGAGGTTATGTTTATCAGACATTGCACCAAGAATTGAGGATCTTTGCAAGGCAAAGCAGGCTCAGGTCTCACATTAACATCGCCTACCTGCAAGCTTCTGTAAAACATGCAGATGATATGCCTATTATTAGGCCTAGTAATAATAACAATAATAAAGCATAAATTCATATCAGAGGTCTAGTGCCAATTCCCAGTTATAGCAATAGCCTAGTAATGATAATAGGCCTACTGATAATAATAATAATAATGTGGCAGTGGGGGTGTGGTCAACCGTCAGTCTGTGACCGGAGGGCAGAGTCAGGGAAGGTAAGTGGCAGAAGCACTGCACCTGAAGTGAATTAATGTGTTTGTGTGTCTTCCCCAGTGACCACGCCCTATTTAAGGAGAGAGAGTGAGAGCAGAGGGGGCTCTCCCCAACCAGACGACAGGAGTGTGTGCGTGCATGTGTGGCTGAAAGAGTGAAAGTTATACTGAAAAGTAAAAGTAAAAGAGTTTGTGAACTCAGTTCTGGCCTGCCGTCCTTCTGTGCTCCACCCACCCATACGAACTGCTACAGTGGTGCCGAACCCTGGGACTTGGAGCGCAGAAGCAGAACAGCCCCATGGAGTCCTCCCCTTTCGCCAACCTGGTCCACGCCCTCGCCACAGCCCAGCAAAGCCAGCACCAGGCACTAGTCGCCCTCCGGAAGGAACAGGAACAGCGGTTCGAGGCCCTGGTGCTGGCTCAGCAGGAAGAGCAACAGGCATTCCGGCACCTCCTCGCGTCGGCGGGGTCCACCGCCGCGGGCCCGTCCCCCTTCACCCTGACGAAGATGGGCCCACAGGACGACCCCGAGGCCTTCCTCACGCTCTTTGAGCAGGTAGCAGAGACCTCGGGGTGGCCGGTTGAACAGCGCGCGGTGCGCCTCCTCCCCCTGCTAACGGGAGAGGCGCAGCTGGTTGCGCTACAGCTCCCCGCCGACCGCCGGCTGGCCTACGCGGACCTTCGCCGGGCCGTCCTCCAGCATGTGGGGCGCACCCCCGAGCAACAATGGCAGCGCTTCCGCGCTTTGCGCTTGGAGGAAGTCGGACGGCCGTTCGCGTTTGGCCAGCAACTCCGGGACACCTGCAGGCGGTGGTTGAGGGCCGACAACCGTGACGCCGAGGGGATCATCGACCAGGTGGTACTGGAGCAGTTCATCGCGCACCTACCAGCCAGAACTGCAGAGTGGGTCCAGTGCCACCGCCCGGCGTCACTGGATCAGGCAATCGAGCTGGCAAAGGACCATTTGGCGGCTGTCCCAACGGCAGAACAGCAGACAACCTCTTCTCCCCTCTCCTCGCTCTCTCTCTCTCCCTCTCCTCATGTGTCTCATCCTCGCCCCGTTCCCCCACCACGGAGGCAGGGGCCGGCCCCACCCCAGCCGGCCCGCTGCGCCTGCGGTGCCCTCACATTTCTCCCTTCTGTGTCTGTCTCTCCCCCCCCCTCAGGTGAGTGAGCCCCACAGCACCAGTGCAGAGAGGAAGCCCGGGCCGGTTTGCTGGCGCTGCGGGGAGCTGGGCCACCTCCAACAGCAGTGCTTGGTAATGGAGGTGGGCGTGGTGGTTCAGATCCCCGACGCGCCAGGAGCCGCCCTCGATCGGGCCGGAGCGTATCGCATACCGGTGAGTGTCCAAGGAGATACATATCAGGCGTTGGTGGATTCTAGTTGTAATCAAACCTCAATCCACCAAAACCTGGTGCAAGACAAGGCATTGGGGGGAGCACAATTGGTGAAGGTGTTGTGTGTGCACGGGGATGTTCACAACTACCCTTTAGTGTCGGTCCACATTTTTTTCGAGGGGAAAAACTTATAGTGAAGGCGGCGGTTAATCCTCGCCTTACCCACTCGATAATTTTGGGGATGGATTGGCCGGGATTTGGGGAATTAATGAGTCACCTAGTGAAGAGTGGGTCCTGCCGTAGTTTAATAAGGGGAGGTCCCGGTGTCACATTGGTGGGAGCAGCTGTCACAGAGCCATCTACCTCATCTCCGTGTCAGAGTGAGGAGCCGCCGGCTCCTCCTCTCTCTATTGGGGAATCCCTCACAGATTTTCCATTAGAGCAATCGCGAGATGAGACTCTGTGGCATGCATTTGACCAAGTGAGAGTAATCAATGGTCAAATGCTCCAGCCAAACGCTACCCCGTCCTTCCCCTACTTCGCAATTATGAGGGATAGATTATACCGAGTGATGCAGGACACTCAGACAAAAGAGCAAGTCATGCAGCTTTTGATTCCGGAGAGCCGCCGGGAATTGGTATTTCAAGTGGCTCATTTTAATCCCATGGCTGGACAATTAGGGCAGGATAAAACACTAGCCCGAATAATGGCCCGGTTCTATTGGCCGGGGATTCGCGGCGATGTCCGTAGGTGGTGTACGGCGTGCCGTGAATGCCAGTTAGTAAATCCAGCAGCCATTCCAAAAGCGCCTTTACGCCCTCTCCCATTAATCGAGACCCCGTTTGAGAGAATTGGGATGGATCTCGTCAGCCCATTAGATCGGTCAACACGAGGGTACCGCTTTATATTAGTCCTGGAGGACTATGCAACGCGATACCCGGAAGCGGTGCCTCTTCGCAATATCTCAGCATGCAGTATTGCGGAAGCGCTCTTTCGCGTTATCTCCCGAGTTGGAATCCCGAAAGAGATTCTGACTGACCAAGGCACCTCGTTTATGTCACGTACACTAAATGAACTGTATGGGTTGTTGGGTATTAAGCCGATCCGCACCAGCGTGTATCACCCACAAACAGACAGTTTAGTTGAACGGTTCAATCGCACCCTCAAGAATATAATTAAAAAATTTGTAAGTGAGGATGCACGTAATTGGGATAAGTGGCTCGAACCCTTGTTGTTTTCAGTGCAAGAGGTCCCCCAAGCCTCCACGGGGTTCTCCCCGTTTGAATTGTTATATGGGCGTAAGCTGCGCGGCATTCTAGATGTGCTACGGGAAAATTGGGAGGAGGGACCTTCACCAAGTAAAAATGAAATCCAATATGTTATTGACCTGCGCGCAAAACTCCACACACCCACCTAACCCAGGAGAATTTGCGGCAGGCCCAAGAACGACAAACCCGCTTGTACGACAAGGGTACGTGCCTCAGGGAGTTCGCACCGGGAGATAAAGTACTCGTACTGTTGCCCACATCGAGCTCCAAATTAGTCGCCAAGTGGCAAGGACCCTTTGAGGTCACACGGTGAGTCGGGGACATTAACTATGAGGTGAGGTGAACGGACAGGGGTGGGGTGCTACAGATTTACCACCTCAATCTGCTCAAACTCTGGAACGAGGAGGTCCCCATGGCGTTGGTGTCGGTGGTTCCGGAGAAGGCGGAGCTGGGGACGGAGGTTCAAAAGGGAACATTGGCATCACATACCTCTCCGGTCCCCTGTGGAGACCACCTCTCCCCGACCCAACTCACGGAGGTTGCCCAGTTGCAGACCGAGTTTTCGGAAGTGTTCTCGCCCCTGCCCGGCCGCACCAAACTCATAGAGCACCACATTGAGACGCCCCCGGGGGTAGTAGCGCGTAGCCGCCCTTACAGGCTATCCGAACACAAGAAAAAAGTGGTTCGGGAAGAACTCGAGGCCATGCTCGAAATGGGCATCGTCGAGGAGTCCCACAGTGACTGGAGCAGCCCGGTGGTCTTGATACCCAAGGCCGACGGGTCGGTCCGTTTCTGTGTAGACTATAGAAAAGTCAACACGGTGTCTAAATTTGACGCGTACCCAATACATCGTATTGATGAGTTGCTCGATCGACTAGGCACGGCTCGCTTTTACTCGACACTGGATTTAACAAAGGGTTATTGGCAGATCCCCTTGACTCCATTATCCCGAGAAAAAATGGCCTTTTCCACACCGTTCGGCTTACACCAGTTTGTCACACTTCCTTTTGGGCTGTTTGGGGCGCCCGCTACGTTTCAGCGGCTGATGGACAGGGTCCTCCGCCCCCACGCCACCTATGCGGCCGCCTACCTCGACGACATCATTATCTATAGTAATGACTGGCCGAGGCACCTCCAACATCTGAGGGCCGTTCTTAGGTCGCTGAGGCGAGCGGGTCTCACAGCCAACCCGAAGAAGTTTGCGATTGGATGGGTGGAAGTACTGTATCTGGGCTTCCACTTGGGCAATGGGCAGGTGCGTCCCCAAATTAACAAGACAGTGGCAATTGCAGCCTGCCCTAGGCCCAAGACCAAAAAGGGGGTGAGACAGTTCCTGGGGCTGGCTGGCTATTATCGTAGGTTTATACCTAATTATTTGGACGTCACCAGCCCACTGACTGATCTGACTAAAAAGGGGGCACTAGATCCGGTCCAGTGGACGGAGCAATGCCAGCGGACTTTTTCGGAGGTAAAGGCTGCACTGTGTGGGGGGGCCACTTTTACACTCCCCTGACTTTTCTCTCCCCTTTATGTTACAGACGGATGCGTCGGACAGAGGGCTGGGGGCTGTTTTGTCCCAGGAAGTAGAGGGGGAGGACCACCCAGTGTTGTATATCAGTAGGAAGCTGTCGGTGCATGAGGGGCGCTACAGCACCATTGAAAAGGAGTGCCTAGCAATCAAGTGGGCGGTCCTCGCTCTCTGTTACCACCTGCTGGGATGCCCTTTCACCCTCTGTTCGGACCACGCGCCCCTCCAGTGGCTCCACCGCATGAAGGATGCCAACGCGCGGATCACCTGTTGGTATCTGGCACTCCAACCCTTCAACGTCAAGGTGATCCACAGGCCGGGGGCGCAGATGGTCGTGGCGGACTTCCTCTCCCGTCAAGGGGGGGGCGGAGTTGGCTGCAGGCCGGACGGCCGCCCGGCCTGAGTCGGGCGGTGGGGGTATGTGGCAGCGGGGGCATGCTCAAGCGTCGGTCTGTGACCGGAGGGCGGAGTCAGGGAAGGTAAGTGGCAGAAGCACTGCACCTGAGGTGAATTAATGTGTTTGTGTGTCTTCCCCAGTGACCGCGCCCTATTTAAGGAGGGAGAGCGAGAGCAGAGGGGGCTCTCCCCAACCAGACGACTGGAGTGTGTGCGTGCGTGTGTGGCTGAGAGAGAGAAAGTTATACTGAAAAGTAAAAGAGTTTGTGAACTCAGTTCTGGCCTGCCGTCCTTCTGTGCTCCACCCACCCATACGAACTGCTACAAATAATAATAATAATAATAATAATAATAACAGGCGGCACGGTGGTGTAGTGGTTAGCGCTGTCGCCTCACAGCAAGAAGGTCCGGGTTTGAGCCCCGTGGCTGGCGAGGGCCTTTCTGTGCGGAGTTTGCATGTTCTCCCCGTATCCGCGTGGGTTTCCTCCGGGTGCTCCGGTTTCCCCCACAGTCCAAAGACATGAAGGTTAGGTTAACTGGTGACTCTAAATTGACCGTAGGTGTGAATGTGAGTGTGAATGGTTGTCTGTGTCTATGTGTCAGCCCTGTGATGACCTGGCGACTTGTCCAGGGTGTACCCCGCCTTTCGCCCGTAGTCAGCTGGGATAGGATCCAGCTTGCCTGCGACCCTGTAGAACAGGATAAAGCGGCTAGAGATAATGAGATGAGATGAGATAATAATAACAGCAAAACATGTAACCTCATAATTATATAGCTATAGTGTAGTAATGATAAAATGATAATAACCACTACTCATAATAATAATAGTAATAATAATAATGCCTGCAAGCTCACATTAGAAGTCTGGTGCTACTTCCAGTTATAACAATAGTGTAGTAATGATGATAGGCCTGACAATGATGATAGGGGGTGGTGCTGGTAAAGGCGGGGGGGGGGTGCCAGGAAGAGGGGGGGCTCCAACTGAAATGAACCAGCTTTGGGGGGGGCCCAGCTTGAAAAAGGTTGAGAACCCCTGAGTTAATGTCAACTTGGTATTTAGTGATATTATGCAAATTATGATATGCCACCTGACCTTGAAGTCTACAAGAACAGATAATATTTTGTTGTTCACAAAGTTTTGGGGCAGACATGTGACCTCAAAGTAACCTTGACCTTTGGCCTTCATATTCTAATCATTTCATCTTTGTCCCCAGGTGCACAAATGCTGAAAGCGTGGTGAAATTCCTTTTATTAGCCTTTGAGATATTGTGTTCACAAGGTTTTCGGACAGACATTTGACCTCACAGTGACCTTGACCTTAGACCTTTTGATCTCAAAATGTAATCAGTTCATCTTTGTCCCAAAGCGCACAAATGCTGAAAGTTTGGTGAAATTCCTTTCATTAGCCTTTGAGATATCGCGTTCACAAGGTTGTGGGACGCACGCACGCCCGGACGGACGGACAACCCGAAAACATACCCTTACGAAAATTAACCATGGTTTTACTATGAAAACTAACCATGGTTTTACCATGGTTTATAGTTATTCATGGTTTTCATGGTTTTTTTTGGGTAACCATGAAAACCATGGTGCATTTTACCTCAATGTTCACTTAAATTTTTAGGTTCTAAGTAAATGTTAATGTATCTGGGCTGTTAATCGAGATCCTTCTCTACAGCATTGACTGTTGGACGAAAGCATGGTAATACTACAGTTAGTGCATCCTTTTAAAAACCATACTATCCCTTTTTAAACTAATTTCGTAGTTACTATGACCTATTACACATACAACTATGATGCTACCACAGCTACTGCAGTACTATAGATAAACCACAGTAATGCTATGGTTGGTTCATAGTACTTAGAATCAGGGCTGTAGCCAGGATTTTTCAAATACCGAGGTCAAGCATGGCTGACAGCATCGAAGCACATGCCCCCCCCACCACCACCACCACCGGCAGAACTTAAATAAATAAATGAATGAATAAATAAATAACAAACCAAGGATAGATTTGGTGGTGGACACATTTATTTTAACAATTCTAAAACTGTGGCACCATAACTGTGGTGTTTTATCTGACATAAAAGTAGAAAGGTAGTGAACTCTTGAACTGAGTATACATACCTAAAGTACCAGTTACCTAAAGTATTGGCATTATTTACATTGAAGCATACACATGACAGAAAGGTTGTGAACTGCTGAATTGTAAGCTTTAGTATTACACCTTATAATAATAGTGTGTGTGTGTGTGTGTGTGTGTTATTGGTGGGACATGGCGATTCATTTCCGCCAGTTCGCTCATGGCGGTCAGTTCAGCAAAGAAATTCGTTCGTTCAGTTCGTTCACTCGTTCATTTTGATGACGTCACACCAAAGCGGCACAACAATGGCTGTCGTCCGAAGTTTAGTTCATCTTGAGTGAACGAGAGGCGGCAGAGGTGCCATCCACAATAGATTTTCATACATTACAATGTGCTTGAGAAAAAGATGGAAGAAAAACATTATCCTAGCATTATCTGAAAAAGACTACATAAACAAAGCTCTGAAAGTTAATTAAATGTAGATGAGAATAAAGCTGTTTTTATATTTATTATATTTATTTTAGTAGAGCCATGGTCTGCCGGCTATGCAGTTGTTCTCTCAAACCCATTAAGCAAAAAAAAAAAATTGCTTATTTAACAGCAACACTCATTTCAGAGAATAAACAACTTTACAAGTCATCGTATTCAGCGAACAGCAGGCAGGCTGGCTGCTGGCTGTTCGTTCGTTCGCGAACTGCTGAGCTCGTTCGCTGTGAACTGAAATGTATTGCTGAGTGAGAGCTCTAAATTGTAAACTAAAGACCTGGCATGTGTCAACGCTCTGATAATAGGGCTCAGATAGCCCTTAAAGAAGTAAAGTGGCGCTGCTCTGCACAGATCAAAATGCAAGTTGGACGCCCTTCTGCTACTGAACAGATCCTGCTGATTCGCCAACGACCGAGATTCAGCGACCGCTCTGCTGCCAGCGAGCAGAGACTGCTGATTCGCGAACGACCGAGAACGAGAGGCAGCGCGAACTAGTTCTAGTCGTTCACTTCGAAGACTCGTTCAAAAAGAACGGTTCGTTCGTGAACGACACACCACTAGTGTGTGTGTGTGTGTGTGTGAGAGAGAGAGAGTTAGTTTGTGTGTTATTTGTGGGTGTCTGTATGTGTAGAGACATTCTGAGCAGTAATGTAAAGGCATCAGTCTATCTGGCTGTCTTGAATTGAGATCCATTTGCATGCATTCTCTGAAACAGTGTTCTCACCATTGCCTGTAATGTAAGTTTGACTCACAACACATTTACTTTAACAATTCTAAAACCGTGCCATCATAACTGTGGAGTTTTGTCTGACATAAAAGTCAAAACTGAACTGAACTGAGTGTATTGCTCAGCTACCTGAAGTATTGGCATTATTTACATTTCATTATCTTAAATTACATTAGAATGTAGAGCTATTAGTTCTGTGTGAAGACTATGTATTAGAGAGAGTGTGTGAGAGTGTATTATTTGTGTGTATGTCTGTATTTGTGTGTCTGTGTGTGAGTGAGTTAGTCTGGCTAACACCAGACCATATCACAAGTGAAATCAGATCGGAACGATTGTGCAAAGCAGCATGGGATTTCCCAGGCTAGAGTGAGTGAGTGAGTGAGTGAGAGAGAAAGAGGGAGTTATGTGCGCTCTATAATGCGATGTGACTATTAGCCTACGTTAGGTTAGGTAGGCATATGTGATAGAGCGTAGACTACACCCTGCCTGTTTTATCCAAAACCCAACTTCCCCGGCTGACACTAGTATAGGCTACGTCACGTGACGCTGCGTTAGACACGGCAACGATAGAGATAGAGGCTGAGAGATTTCAGATGACATTAGACGAATGTGAATTTTATTGGGGGGAAATACAGATGACTTGTGGTTGTGGACGCTGCGTTTTACATTGATCACTGCTCGAATTCAGCGTAGACCAATTTGAAATTTCTGAAAAAAATACCGAGGACATGACCTCGGTGTCCTCAATGGTAGTTACGGCCATGCTTAGAATCACCATGAAATACCATAGTAGATCCATGGTTACTACCATGGATGAACCATAGTAATACTATGGTTGGTTCATAGTACTGAGAATAACCATGAGATACCATGGTAGAATCATGGTTACTACGTAAAAACCATGGTAAAACCATAGTAAACCATGGTAGATTTTCGTAAGGGTAATGCCTCCTGCACTTTAAGGTGGCGGAGGCATAAAAATAAATCATTCGCTAAGCCAAAGCAATAGAGTGGAAAGTTTCAACTTGTGTTTGCCTTGGATAACTTTGCCTAAAACATGGTGGTGTCGACTGATTTTTTTCCCAGAATGTTTTTGTGTGTCGGTGTAACGGATGCCAGATTGTTAATGTATCTCAGTTCCATAGGCTACATGGTTAGGGGATCTTTTATCCTCATTGCTTGGGCCAGATCAAACCATTAAACAAGATTAAACTATTCTTACTCTTGCCACATACAGGATTTTTTTTTTCAAAACTGATGATATTCAGTTCAAACACCATTGAAAGTAATTTCAGGAATAGATCTCTTGTGTGATGTGTAATTCACCCTCTCATTTAAATATGGCGGAAATGTTTGGGCGCGCGCTTTGCGCATCACGGACCTCGGTGATTTTAAAATGCTGCTCCGGCCCTGATCATCTCTGCCCCTTTTTCCCTCAGCAGCAGGGTTTGAAACTCCAGCTATGTGCCGCAACATAGTGCGCTTGTCAATCGTCAGCAACTTGCTTCGTTCATTAACCGCAGGTTACCGCATCACTGATTTTATCTGAGACGTTAACGAGCGTTCTAAACAATTCTAACATGTTGTCAGAATGTTGATGCAGGGGCTCATGGGAGTTGTAGGCGCGTAATCTTACACTGCAATGCGTTTATTATATCAGATGCCTTCAGAGAAAACAATTAAAATATATTGTCATACCACAGAATAAACCACCCGCCAAAGTGGGACTAAAGTCATTACCCACCAAAGCCCAATTTTACCCGCATTTGGCAGGTGGTTTGTAAAGCCCTGACTCTCTCTCTCTCTCTCTCTCTCTCTCTCTCTCTCTCACACACACACACACACACACAGCCTGAGTGTATAACTGATGGGGAGAGGGTCTTGTAACAATAGGATTTATTAGTGAATACTATGTTCCACGGGGACCGCTTTAAGAGACGCACCTCTGTTAGAAAAGTCACCGCGCGTGTAACCTGTAACATGTTGAGTACTAAATAAAGTTAAAGTAAGCAATACGTACTGCTTTAACCTTCCATTATGTACAGTCGCAGACAGAACATAATGTAACAGGTCTAACCCCTACCTTGCTCTTTTGGAGTCCATCCTGTCCTCTGGTTTTAACAGGAAACTGCTCCGCTCCTTCTCCTCGTGCCATCAGCCGCAGGATCACTCTCAGCTTCTTTTAGTTCTTCTCTTTCCCAGAAGGGTCAATAATGATCGAGTGTGAAGTGGGGTGAATAGAGTGTAAAGTGGGGTGAATAGAGTGTAAAGTGGGGTGAATAGAGTGTAAAGTGGGGTGAATAGAGTGTAAAGTGGAGTGAATAGAGTATAAAGTGGAGTGAATAGAGTGTAAAGTGAGTTAATGCAGCGGATGCAGATGTTCAGAGACTGAGCGCGTGCTCACACAAAGCGCGGCACTTTAACAGTTCAGTATCACGTTTGAATGGCCTGATAAAACCACGCCCCTTTTTAATCAAATGATACCCATAATAGTGTTCATCGTTCCAGAAATAAATGTCATGCTGAATAAAAGGGTTAGTGATAATTTAGCAGTATATACAGGGAACTGTTCACTATTCTTCTCACTCTCAGCTGGGTGGAGGAAGTCAAACCGGTCAAAGTTTTGATAGGTTCTGATTCCAGTAGTGCACTAAAAAGTATTAAATACATGCAGTCAAATACAAGACAAGACATAGTATTAGACATAACTCTAATAATATTCAGAATTTAAGAGCAGGAGTGGAAGTTAAAGTCATGTGGATTCCTGCACATAGTGGTCTGGAGGGAAATGAGCTGGCAGACAGATATGCAAAAGGAGCAACAAGAGAGATAAATATGGATGTAAAATGTAGTAAGGCTGAGGGTAAAAGTTTAATCAAGACAGAAATAAGAAAAAAATGGCAGGAAGAGTGGGATAGAGGAAATAAGGGTCGATATTACTACAGCATTCAAAAGAAAGGGTGGCACAGTGGTGTAGTGGTTAGCGCTGTCGCTTCACAGCAAGAAGGTCTGGGTTCGAGCCCCGTGGCCGGCGAGGGCCTTTCTGTGTGGAGTTTGCATGTTCTCCCCGTGTCCGCGTGGGTTTCCTCCGGGTGCTCCGGTTTCCCCCACAGTCCAAAGACATGCAGGTTAGGTTAACTGGTGACTCTAAATTGACCGTAGGTGTGAATGTGAGTGTGAATGGTTGTCTGTATCTATGTGTCAGCCCTGTGATGACCTGGCGACTTGTCCAGGGTGTACCCCACCTTTCGCCCGTAGTCAGCTGGGATAGCTTGCCTGCAACCCTGTAGTACAGGATAAAGCGGCTAGAGATAATGAGATGAGATTCAAAAGAAATGAGAGGAAGTGACAGAAATAGAAAGGAGAAAACACTATATCAAGGATATACATATTAAACATAATGGTTAGCATGTTAATGGAAGATGTGAACATTGTGGACTTCAGGAAACGGTGGCGCATGTGATGTTGGACTGTCAGAGATATCAACAAGAGAGACCGACACTTAAAGAGATGCTTCAAAGGAATCATATGACACTAGGAATCAGAGAGATGATCCACTTGAGGTCAGATAATGTGGGATAGAGGGATATTTTTAGGTTTTTAAATGATACAGGAATTATTAGGAGAATTTAGTACAATAGGGGAGTAAACAGTCTGGTTCACACTCCAGTCCAGGAGGTGGCGGTAATGCACCTAAAAACCATAAAACAATATGAACGAAGAAGAAGAAGAGACCACGCCCACATAAAAGCATTGCTGCTTGAAACAAATGGTGAGCTTTTGGTCTCGACCCTATGTCTCCAACCCAAAGGGTTCTGTCCGTTTCATCATCATCATCATCATGGTGTAATTAAAGCAGTGTTGGGGAAAGTAACATTCAACCAGTGGTAAACAATGAAACTATAAATACAAACAAAATATCTAAAACTAAACTTTTTTGTTTTGTTTGAATCATATTTCAGACTCATAACATTAAAAAATTACATTTAATCCTGAGGACTTCACTTTTATTTTATTCGAAGAATTTTTGGAATTTTCATTTTCCTAAAACAATCCATAACAATTCGGTGACATCCTCATCCACACATCTGAAACTGTAACATGAAATTGGAGATGTTTTGTCAAAGTATCTATATTTTAAATTCTCTCGACCAATCTGTTCCGTTTTCGTCCAGTTATTCTGTTGTAATGGACCCGACCCAGCCTCGGCCGACTCACATGCAGCGGCGAATGAAAGAAAAGATAAGGCACATTATTCTATCTATATTCGCTGGATATGAGCAATCGCACGATCTGATTGGCTACTCAACTACTAGGATATCATCTCATATACCGTGAGTAGAGAAAAACAAAATGGCGGAGCGTGTTGCTGAACCAACTGAGGACAAAATAAAAACTCTACTTGAAAACAAAACCCTCAAAAATGTTATCAAGTATTTAAAAGAAACAGAAATAGCAAAAAGAATATAGTTTTTTGTTTGTCCCCCCCCCCCCCAATTTCTCCTGTTCAACACTCCAGCCCAGTTGGTGGCAGTAGTGCACCTTTAAGTTGGTTTGCCAACCACCAAAAACCCAAAGAAGAAGAAGAAGAACACCCCAGCATTTTTTAAGGATTTTCCACTAGGAGACCAACTGGTCTGGGCAATACAATCACAGGCCCCAGAGTCCATGCGGCTGCACCACTGCGGCATATTCTGTGATGCAAAGTGGTTCACCAATCACCATACAGACAAACACACTACAGTGACTACACAGCTATCAAGAGCAATTACCAAGCACAAATGTTATGTCAAAGACACTCAAAGTTACACAGTAATGACATCAGATTCTGACATCAGTCATCTCAGTAACCAAATTTTAGTTTTGTTTTTCTTAACCAACATGATCTTGTGTGTATATCTTATAACATAGATCTTCGTTTTCCTTGTTAAATGTATACTTACATGGTACTTGGTTAATTAATTGCAACTGATTGAACCAAATGATAAGACATAACTTGGTTTAAAATTTGGTCTCCCAGTGAAGCTGGTTTGGCATTGACTAGTGCCGCTTTTCCACTACAAACGCGGCTGAGCCGTGCCGTGCTGAGTCGAGCTGAGTTGGGCTGAGCGGGGCTGTTGGAGTTGCATTTCGACTACAACCGCGCTGAACCGTGCTGGCTGGAAGTGGGTGGACACATTGGGTGGAGTTAGCGAAAGTGGGTGGACGTCACGTGATGTCGTTAAGCACCGCAAACAGTGACATCAGTGAGCTTTTAAGCGGTAGTCTCACGACCCGGATAGTAAACAATAAACATGGAGGACATGGAGTCGTTAGTGTTGCTGGTCTTGGTGCTGTGGCTTGTTGTCACCGACAACGCCAACAGATACTGGCAAGAGCGTATAGATGAGGCGAGGCACATAAGGCTTCAGAAATTCTCGTAATTCGTAATTATTCTTCTTCCGGGTTTGCGGTGTTTACAGATCCCAGTGTGCTCGCGGGGCGTGTGTGGGCATGTGAGGACACTCCTCCTCACCAATCAGTGCACAGGGGAGTGTCTGCTCACACCCCCAGCCTCACTCGGCTCGCTTTGGCTCGCTTCAGCCCCACTCCAAAACGGTGCGAGTTTTAGGGGCTAAGCAGGGCTGAAGCGAGCCGAGTCGTGCTGTTTTTTGGTAGTCGAAACGCGAGCCGTGTCGGGCTGAAGTGAGCTGAAGCGAGCTGAAGTGAGCTGAAAAAGGGTAGTGGAAAAGGGCCATAGGAGACCAAATCTGGCCACTGGGAGACCATCTGGTCTCCCAGTAACTATGTTAAAAAATGCTCTGCGCCACCTCCAAAAAAATATGGAATAAAAGTATGATGGTAAGAACTAGTCTTTTTTTATTTTTCAAGAATTATTAGCATCGCATTTTCCACAAATTGCTTCTGTCATTTCTCCGGTTTGTTTACATTCTAAGCGGAAATGATTTTGTCAGATGTTTTGTATAAAGTTTATTCATCAAATTTGTAAAAAATAAAAATAAAAATGCTCTGTTTCTCAAAATCCAGTGAATGTGAAGAGAATAAAACAGTTATTCCACTCAATCTCAGTGCTACGCGCCTCGTCACCCATCAGCTCATGTACGATTCGATTTCAGGGAATAACTGTTAATTGTTCACCGCTTCCACCTATGACACATAAATGAAGGAAAAGTTTGAAATGGGTTTTGAAGGGATCACTACCAGTGAATTTCTGGAGGTTTTGCTGCACAGGGTTGGAGCAGGCGGCGGTCACGTGCTTTCAGAACAAAAGCAGCGAACTGGACTGTGGGAGGTGAGCAGGACACTTTAACCAGCGAGCAAAGGGAAGTGAACAAGTGCATACTGGACTGCACATGACTTCGGTTTGACCCCCTCTGAGAACGTGTGTGTGTCCCCGTGCGTGTGGTGCACTGTTTTATACACACTAGTGCCTCCTAGTGGCCACTGACCGGAAGTGTTTCTGAATCACGAGAGAACTCAAGGTTTTCTTTCCATTCCAAAGCAAATTCATCTCATTATCTGTAGCCGCTTTATCCTGTTCTACAGGGTCGCAGGCAAGCTGGAGCCTATCCCAACTGACTACGGGCGAAAGGCGGGGTACACTCTGGACAAGTCGCCAGGTCATCACAGGGCTGACACATAGACACAGACAACCATTCACACTCACATTCACACCTACGGTCAATTCAGGGTGTATTCAGACCAGGAAAGTTCGATAGTTCACTTGCTTTGGTCCGAACCAAATGTTTTTTTTATTTTTTCATTTTGGTGTGGTTCGCTTTCACACTGTATATTTCAGTAAGCGGACCAAAATCTGTCAACAAAGCCACGTGCCCTGAGGTCGTTCAGCTATTGGTCAGAGACGACACGCACACAAAGCGTTAAGTTCAAAAGTAGTCATGGAGGCTTTCCGTGCTGTTATTCTTTTTAATGTCATCAAAGCTATATGTTTTTTCCAGTTTTTACTGTTTTCACAATTGTGCGATTACTATGCTGTTGTACAAGTAATTTATCAATGACGACGACAAAGGGCAAGGCGGCTACGGAGGATAGCGCTGATGAGCGCACATCATGTTGTGACAGTTCTGGCTCTTCACGCAAGACGGAGGAGGTATGTGTCGGGATATTCACCTTATCCATCGCAATAGATGAATTTCTTTTTTGCGTCGCTAGTACCGCCACTTTTTGAAAGAATGTCCCTGATTTTAATGTAGGTCTGACGGAGTTTCTTCACTTTTAGCCGACATTGTTCTGGGGAGTGCGTGAACCCCTTCTCCTTCATTTTCTCACTGAATACAGCAAACACGTCGGCATTTTTGTGTGTTCTCTCCAAAAGCTCAGATATGTGGACATCTGCCCATATATCCACAAGGGTGCGCGTTTCTTCCTCGGCCCACGTTTGCCCCCTACTCATTTTTTGTACTCTGTAGTCTAGCCTACCACTGGTCTGAATGACTGAACGACTGTTGTAAGGTTCCCTTGACAACCGAAACAGTGTTTGCACTTTGCGGTGGAGTGTCAAGACTCTGTTTCCCATAATGCTCGACAAATGACGGAAGCTCCCGAGGTACAAAAAAGCAAAACTGTTGGATTAGGTCCGGTCTGCTTTCACACCTCCAAAAGGTCCGCACCAGAGTTCCTTTGGTCCGGACCGAGTCCGACCTTGCAGCTCGGTCTCGGTCCGCTTGTTTGGTCCGGACCAGAGTTCGGTGGTTTGTATTCAGACCAACCCAAAAGGTCCGAACCAAGGGAAATTTGGTTCGTTTAGTCGTTTGGTCCGGACCAAACAACGTAGGTGTGAATACGCCCTTAGAGTCACCAGTTAACCTAACCTGCATGTCTTTGGACTGTGGGGGAAACCGGAGCACCCGGAGGAAACCCACGCGGACACGGGGAGAACATGCAAACTCCGCACAGAAAGGCCCTCACAGGCCACGGGGCTTGAACCCGGGCCTTCTTGCTGTGAGGCGACAGCGCTAACCACTACACCATCGTGCTGCCCCCTAAATGATAAAATATTGAATATTTTATTACCAGAATATAATTTACATTTTCAGTCACCACTGCTTCTGAAGCACCACCATCACCCCGTTTTAATTTCCGTTTTTAAATTCACCCCGTTTTAATTTAAAACTACCCCACAGCGCCCCCTGCTGTTCCACTATCATTTATTATCAGTGAGTGAGTGAGTGAGTGAGGCCCCTCTTCACCTCAGAACAACAAAAGTTATTTTGATTAGTGAATTTCCCCAGTGTGAACACAAAACTCACTCAAAGTAAAAACAAATTCAATTAAAAATATGCCATAAATTCCAAGATGGCGGCGCGTACACACGCAGCGGCTCCTCTCTGTCCCGACAGAATGGTGTTTTCGTGTTTTTTGTGTTTTAGAACAGTGTGTATCTGTTCGTCTTTGTCGCGTCCATCAGTCTCAAGGTGCACATACTCCCGTGAGTTTCTGCTCGACATCCGCAGAACTATATTCATGGATATAAATTCAGCAGACGCGGAAGTGCTATGCGGCTACGGTTCGCTCCGGAGGCCTGCTCAACCACCGACCCCCACTCCTGCATCCAGCCCACAGTGGAAGCGCCACAAGCGGAACATGCGGAAGCAGAAGAGGGGCAAGTGTGGAGGTATCCGGGCTAGGCTAGTGGCTAGCCCTCACCGGCCGGCTATCCCTACCATCATTCTGGCCAACGTACGCTCGCTGGACAACAAGCTGGATTATGTCCGCCTGCTCTGCTCATCTAAGTCTGTGAGTGAGTGTTGTGTCCTTGTTTTTGTGGAAACATGGCTTAACGACAGCGTCCCGGACTGTGCCATTCAGCTAGCCTGGCTAACATGCTACCGGTCAGACAGAGCGCTAGTCGAGGGGGGGAAGACTCACAGCAGAGGACTCTGTGTTTACATCAGTGATGCTTGGTGCCGTCATGCTGTCGTGGTCTGCAAACACTGCTCACCACTGGTGGAGTTTATGATTATTAAATGTCGGCCATTCTACCTGCCGAGGGAATTTACAGACATACTGCTGGTAGCAATATACATCCCTCCTGGCTCCAATAACAACAGGAGTGAAGCACTGAATGAACTCTATCAGCACATCAGTGAGCAGCAGACAGCCCACCCAGATGCTTTCCTCATCCTGGCTAGGGATTTCAACCATGCAAACCCCAAAAGCGTGTTTCCAAAACTCTATGGACATATCAACTTTCCCACACGTGGAAACAATACTCTGGACAATGTTTACACCATGCACAAAGATGCCTACAAAGCCATATCCCTCCCTCACCTTGGGGCTTCAGATCACTCCACTGTTATGCTAATGCCAGCATACAGGCCGCTGGTTAAAGTCACCAAACCAGCTAAAAAGCAGATACGTGTGTGGCCAGAGGGGTCATCAGAGGCACTCCAGGACTGTTTTTCGACCACTGACTGGAGCATGTTCAGACAGGCGGCCACCTACAACAACTCCACAGATCTACAAGAGTGCACGGAGACCGTCACTGCCTACATGAGGAAGTGCATGGATGACGTTACGGTCACCAGAACCATCTCCATTCGGGCCAATCAGAAACCATGGCTGACAGGGGAAGTCCATAGGCTCCTGGGGGCTCGGAACACCGCCTTCAGAGCTGGGGACGAGGTGGGCCTGAGGACAGCTAGAGCCAACCTGTCTCGAGGCATCAGGGTGGCCAAGAGACAGTACTCAAGGTACATTGCTGACTATTTCAATGACAGCAGAGACACCAGGAACCTGTGGCGGGGGATTCAGATCATCACAGATTACAAGCCCTCACTGCAGACCTGTGACTACTCCACATCTCTGCTGAATCAGTTGAACAACAACTTCGCTCGCTTTGAGGCAGACAACAGCACCATGGCACAGAAGACCCCACCACCTCCCGGTGACCAGGTGTTGACGCTGTCCCCAGACAGCGTGAGGAGAGCTCTCAGGACGACAAATGTACGGAAAGCCCCAGGTCCTGATAACATTCCTGGTCGTGTCCTGAGAGACTGTGCCGAGGATCTCACTGATGTCTTTACAGACATTTTCAACATCTCATTGAGCCAGGCTGTTGTCCCCACGTGCCTCAAAGCCACCACCATCATCCCGGTCCCGAAGAAGCCGTCTCCCTCCTGCTTCAATGACTACCATCCTGTCGCACTCACTCCCATCCTCATGAAGTGCTTTGAGCGGCTAGTCATGCAGCATATCAAGTCTGCCCTCCCCCCCGCCCTGGACCCTTTCCAGTTTGCAGATCAGTCCAACCGTTCGACCGATGACGCCATCTCCACTGCCCTCCACTCAGCCCTCACCCACCTGGAGACAAAAGACTCATATGTCAGAATGCTGTTCATAGACTTTAGCTCAGCATTCAACACAATCATTCCTCAGCAGCTCATTCATAAACTGGACCAGATGGGACTCAACACCTCCCTGTGCAACTGGCTGCTCGACTTCCTGACGGGGAGACCACAGGCTGTACGAGTCAGCAGCAACTCCTCCAGCACCATCACACTAAACATGGGGGCCCCCCAAGGATGTGTGCTGAGCCCCCTCCTCTTCACTCTGCTGACCCACGACTGCACACCAACATCCAGCTCAAATCTCTTCATTAAGTTTGTGCATGACACGACTGTGGTGGGTCTCGTCAACAGTGGCGATGAAACAATCTACAGGAGTGAGGTGAGCCGCTTGGCCATGTGGTGCAAGGACAACAATCTCCACCTGAACATGGAGAAGATGAAGGAGATTGTTGTGGACTTCAGGAGAGTGCACATCCAGCATGCTCCACTAAATATCGACGGTGCTGCAGTGGAGAGGGTGAGCAGCACCAAGTTTCTGGGTGTGCATATCTCTGAAGACCTGTCCTGGAGCAACAACACCACATCACTGGCCAAAAAAGCCCAACAGCGTCTGTACTTCCTCCGCAAACTGAGGAGAGCAAGAGCCCCGGCCCCCATCATGCACACATTCTACAGAGGCACCATCGAGAACATCCTGACCAGCTGCATCACCGTGTGGTACAACGCCTGCACTGTGTCCTGCTGCAAGACTCTGCAGCGCATCGTGAGAGCAGCTGAGAGGATCATTGGTGTCTCTCTCCCTTCTCTTATGTATATCTATAACTCCCGCCTCACCCGCAAAGCCATCAGGATTGCAGGTGACCCCACCCACCCATCTCACAGCCTCTTCAGCCTGCTGCCGTCGGGGAGGAGACTGCGGAGTCTCCGGGCCAAAACCAGCAGGCTCAAGAACAGTTTCTTTCACCAGGCGGTCAGGAGGCTCAACTCCCTCCCTGTTCTGCCCCTCCTCCCCCCTCTGCCCCCTGCCACAGATTCTGCCCACACACACCCCTGCCCCCCCTTCAGCATCTGACATGTCACCCTCACAGTCTCCCCCCCAACACACACACACACACACACACACACACACACACACACACACACACTCAACGTTCATTAACACACTGAACTCAGGGACTGCACATTTCACTTTACCTCGCTCATTTGCACTATTCCGCACTACCTCACCTGAACAGCTATTAGTTTATTGTTTATTGTTTATTCTGCTTATCTCATGTTTACCTGCTATACCTCAAGTGCCCTTGACTGTTTATTTGCTTCAATTTATATGTACGTGTATGTGTATATATATACATATGAGTGTTTAGTCTATATCTAGTTCTTATCTAGTGTTTATACTGTTTGTATTGTTTATTTCAATTATTCTATTTTTTTTTATTTACAGTGGTGCTTGAAAGTTTGTGAACCCTTTAGAATTTTCTATATTTCTGCATAAATATGACCTAAAACATCATCAGATTTTCACACAAGTCCTAAAAGTAGATAAAGAGAACCCAGTTAAACAAATGAGACAAAACTATTATACTTGGTCATTTATTTATTGAGGAAAATGATCCAATATTACATATCTGTAAGTGGCAAAAGTATGTGAACATTTGCTTTCAGTATCTGGTGTGACCCCCTTGTGCAGCAATAACTGCAATTAAACACTTCCGGTAACTGTTGATCAGTCCTGCACACCGGCTTGGAGGAATTTTAGACCGTTCCTCCATACAGAACAGCTTCAACTCTGGGATGTTGGTGGGTTTCCTCACATGAACTGCTCGCTTCAGGTCCTTCCACAACATTTCCATTGGATTAAGGTCAGGACTTTGATTTGGCCATTCCAAAATATGAACTTTATTCTTTTTTAACCATTCTTTGCTAGAACGACTTGTGTGCTTAGGGTCGTTGTCTTGCTGCATGACTCACCTTCTCTTGAGATTCAGTTCATGGACAGATGTCCTGACATTTTCCTTTAGAATTCGCTGGTATAATTCAGAATTCATTGTTCCATCAATGATGGCAAGCCGTCCTCGCCCAGATGCACCAAAACAGGCCCAAACCATGATACTACCACCACCATGTTTCACAGATGGGATAAGGTTCTTATGCTGGAATGCAGTGTTTTCCTTTCTCCAAACATAAAGCTTCTCATTTAAACCAAAAAGTTCTATTTTGGTCTCATCTGTCCACAAAACATTTTTCTAATAGCCTTCTGGATTGTCCATGTGATCTTTAGCAAACTGCAGATGAGCAGCAATGTTCTTTTTGGAGAGCAGTGGCTTTGTCCTTGCAACCCTGCCATGCACACCATTGTTGTTCAGTGTTCTCCTGATGGTGGACTCATGAACATTAACATTAGCCAATGTGAGAGAGGCGCTCAGTTGCCTAGAAGTTACCCTGGGGTCCTTTGTGGCCTTGCTGACGATTATACGCCTTGCTCTTGGAGTGATCTTTGTTGGTTGACCACTCCTGGGGAGGGTAACAATGGTCTTGAATTTCCTCCATTTGTACACAATCTGTCTGACTGTGGATTGGTGGAGTCCAAACTCTTTAGAGATGGTTTTGTAACCTTTTCCAGCCTGATGAGCATCAACAACGCTTTTTCTGAGGTCCTCAGAAATCTCTTTTGTTCGTGCCATGATACACTTCCACAAACATGTGTTGTGAAGGTCAGACTTTGATAGATCCCTGTTCTTTAAATAAAACAGGGTGCCCACTCACACCTGATTGTCATCCCATTGATTGAAAACACCTGACTCTAATTTCACCTTCAAATTAACTGCTAATCCTAGAGTTTCACATACTTTTGCCACTCACAGATATGTAATATTGGATCATTTTCCTCAATAAATAAATAAATGACCAAGTATAATATTTTTGTCTCATTTGTTTAACTGGGTTCTCTTTATCTACTTTTAGGACTTGTGTGAAAATCTGATGATGTTTTAGGTCATATTTATGCAGAAATATAGAAAATTCTAAAGGGTTCACAGACTTTCAAGCACCACTGTATGAGTGTTTAGTCTATGTCCAGTTCTTATCTAGAGTGGTTATACTGTTTGTATTGTTTATTCAATTATTCTATTTTTTTTTAATTTATTGCATTGCCTGTTTGCACCATGGGTCAGAGAGGACTGTAATTTCATCTGTGCTATATGTCAAGCATGTATAGCATATTTGACAATAAAGTTGACTTGACTTGACTTGATAAATGGGCTGCAGTGCATGACATCATCTCTGTACAACATTTTAAAGGAGAGATCTTCCTACAAAATTCTTTTATCATTCTCAGTCCAAGACTTGTGTGTTTGTATCTGCCTGTTTTCCCCCAAAATATTTCTGAAATAAAATTTATTCATTATCCTCACAACCATTTTAAAGGGAATCTCAAAGAATGACTTGTTTCTGTCCTGATAGAAACTCTTATGTTACAGAGTTACAGCAAAAATCTCACTTATTAAAAAACAAGTAATAAAAGTGTGCAGAATGGAGAAAGTGTACAGAAGAACATGGTATAGAACTCATAACTATATGTATATAGTTATATATAACTGCTAAGGAGCAAATAATTAAGTAAATCTCCTCAGTGGTGCTTTTTGCTCTTCTGGAAAAATTTCAGAGATGTCGATCAAGGAATTTCTCAGTTAACCTTCAGCTTCTTTACTAATGAGATTTTGGTGAACACACAACTCATCAAGCCAAAGTTGTTGTTGTTTTTACATTATGAGGAAATAAACCCATCCACCTGCTGTATGACATAAAACTGAATGAAGGGTAATTTCTCTCATGTGGAGCAAAGATGCTGGATCTCTCTGGATGTGTTTTTTGTGCAAAAATAAATAAAAATAAAACAAGAAAGTCCTTGCAGTAAGATCTTATATCAGTCTGTTTGAGACAAAGATACTCACTAAACGCACTTTTCTGTCATCTGTAATGTGTAAATTAAAGCAATACTGTTTTACTGTATTGTTTTGTACTGTTTTAAGGACATTAAAGACATATTACTGCATTTGATAATCATTAGAAAGTTTCATTTTTTCTATAAATAAGAATAAAAAGAAGCTGGGACTCAAAATACTTTATTTGTTCATTCTTTCCTGTGAACCTTTATTCATTTATTTAAAAAAAAAAACAAAAAATGCTTGGAATAAAAAAAATTGCCCAGAAATGTAAAATAGTTTCAATTATTAATTACCACATTATATATATATATATATATATATATATATATATATATATATATATATATATAATATAATGCTTAATGACAATACAATATTTTAACCTTTTAAACATGTTATATTTCATTGTTTTTTGGTAAAAAATGAACACCATGTGACTTCATCAACTGGATTTAGTAACTACTCATGCCTATATTAGGGACGCACACTGCAAAGATGCTCTTCATAATATTGCTATTAAGATTCCTTCTGATGAGTAAGTTCAGGAAAACCACATACAGAGACAAAGTCTGTTGCTGAAGAGAGTCTTCCAACTCGATCTTTAGCCCTAAAGGGCAACGTTATTGGGAAACTGACCCCAGAACGGCAGGCAAAATCGTAAAACAATGAAATGGGCAATAGACCCCTTTCACATGACGTCACCGCGCCGTGAGATTTTGTTAGGCACCATATTGGAAGACCAAGTACATGCACTCACAATATAAAACAAAGTACAAGCGAGAGTAAAGTGACACGATGGATGATAATTCTGGTTATGTGAGTACATTACCAGTTGCAGAAAGGGCACGGTATGTGGAGAAACTGGCTGTGATTGATGGGTTTGACCCATATGATAAGACTCGGGGCAAGGGAGAATGGAAACAAAAGGAGGACCTGACACCAATTCTGCCATCTGTTTGCTACCCAGACATTGTAAACTATTTGTTGTTTACACCCAGTGCCTACACTCAGTGTTCGAACTATGCCGATATTTTCGGGGGGTCCCTTTTTTTCCCTTGGGGGTGTGTGTGCTTGTGCTTGTCTCGGAGCACGGATCTCCAAACACATGAGAAGCCTATCTTACGCACATATCACGCGGACTCCACACCTCCACACACGCATCGCGTCTGAAGTCATAACTCATCAGGGGAAATCGTGTCCGCATTGGCATGTTCAAAAAACAACCTCGCGTCAACAATGATACCACACGCAAGGAAAAAAGAAAAACAGTCAGGCTACTCAACAACCAACCTGGCAGCAGCGAGCAAGCCCCAAACCATCCTAAATTATTATTATTAAATTGTAAAAGTCTGGGAGGCTTGTTCCTCATACAGTTATCAACTTGGGGCCACTTTAGCATGTTTTAAATCTGAATTTCTTGCGTTTGCTTACCTCAAAGTGTCCGCAGATCATGCACAGACTTATCCATTATATCCACAGTTTTTTGCCAAGTCTCACACAGGTTTCTTTCAAGTCTACTGTTGGGCCAATAAATCATAAATAAAACAGCTCAGATTTGTTTGTTTAAGTCGTTTGCCACTCCACTTTATTCTTGTGGGTTCACATACTGCTGCCGTTATTATCCCCTTATCACGAGTTTGTTGGTCTTCCAAAATGGCGCAGGGTCTGTTTACTTCCGGTTTCGGGTGACGTCAGTGAAAGGGGTCTATAGGTTGAGCGAGACACAAACAGGCTAGCAGAGACCAGACAGAATGTCATGATCCGCCCCACTCCGGAGATTTACTATCTCCCACTTCAGCGCAATCCGGATTTGGGATGGGACTTCCATCTTGCCGGCATTCACTTCCTGGTTTGCTCTGCTGTGTATATGTCACCAAGTTTTAATGTGTCCGTGACCAGACAGTTGTACAGGTGTGGTGGCAAGCAGTGAGCAGACAGACAAAGTTTAAATTTCAATAATTTATTATTATTTTAAGTTAATAGATGCACCTGTAATTCAAAAATGTTAAAATAACAATCCATAAAAGAAGTCCTTTAAAACTCAGTCCATGCAATAACTAAAATCAGCGCAATCCCACCACCAGAGCACAGCAGAAGCAGCAAGCCAGCAAGCAAACACGCGGCTAGCAGCAATCCCAACGACCCAACAAGCAAAGCAATTAAGCAGTAGCAAGCAATCCCACAGTCAGCAGCAGTTAGCTTAGCATAACATGCTTGGTACCATCCCTTCCAGTCAGCTCCTCCTCCCTACGTCAGGTTGGCACTGGACAATGCCTCCGAGGGAGAGAAAGAGAGAAAGAGGGTCTCAGCAGTGGAGAGTGCCGTCACAGCCAACAGAATATTTGGTAGGCAATGTAGCTCAAAAGTGTACTTACTTTGCCTGGGTGCGGCTTAACCACGACCCAGATGAAGTATCAAACGTGTTGTGCACACACAATGTGGAAACCACAGTTGAATGCTGGCGCCCTCCGTTGCGCTCCGCTTGCTCTACCGTGCTCTCTTTCCTGGTCGGTCGCATCTCTATTCCTCCCCGCTGGACCCCTATAAATAGGAAAAAAAACACGCCTACCCCACCTGTCCCCCAATCAGTCTTTCCGCGTTTGTAATAGAATAATTGACTTTGCCATTGTCCGATCATAAGGAACACCTGTGAGTTGTTAGTTTCAGGCCACACACGAAATTAGTTCACACAGCAAACATATCAGAAAAGGAAACAAACGTATAATCAAACACTGCACACTACAGTGAAAACACCACTACAAAAAAACACTGTGACATATAAATAAACCATTCTCAGAAGGGGACTTTAGCCAGAATGTCTTGTCTGTTTCTCACATTGTCTTTGTGCCATTTTTTGCTTCCTGGATTTTTGCTCTTTGTTTTGCTTAGTCTTAGCCACAGTTTTTTGCACTCATGTTTTGTCAGTTTTTCTTGTTTTTTGCACTACGTTTTTTGTCTCCAGTTTTTGTCAGAACTATTTTTCATGTTTTTTCATATTAGCACCTTGTTGTTGTCTGGATTATTTTTGCTATTTTTGTTTGTTGACTCTTTCTGGACTTTAATTAAATCATTTTTTGTTCATTGGATTTTCTGGTTTGTGTTCTGCTATTGGATCCTAACTCACCATATCTCGCCACCCTTAACAGTACGTTCTGGCCAACATGGATCCAGTGGAACTTAACCATCTGAGAACGGCTATGCAGCAGCAAGGAGCCCTCCTCGGGACCCACCAACAGGAACTCAGGCAGATCACTCAGAACCTGTCCACCCTGTCTGACTCACTCAACCTCCTAGCCACACAACTCCAGCACTCCCGAGCCATGCCTACCCCTGCCCAGCCATCTCTTTCTTCACCTCCCGCTACCGCCGCTCTCCACGAACCAAGACTCCCTTCGCCTCAGCCCTACAGTGGAGAACCAGGTACCTGCAGATCTTTTTTGTCAGTGTTCACTGATCTTGGAGCTTCAACCTCTGGCTTTCCCCACAGAACGCTCCCGGGTAGCCTGTACCATCATGCTCCTCACCGGCAAGGCCAGGGAATGGGGGACAGGGGTCTGGGATGCCGAAAGGCGCTGTTGTTCCAGCTTCAAGGAATTCTCTGAGGAAATGAGGTGAACATTCGACTACTCTCTATCCAGCCGGGAGGTGGCAAGAGAGCTCATGGAGCTGCAGCAGGGGTCCCGATCTACCTCGGATTATGCCATTGAGTTCTGGACGTTGGCAGCGTCATTCGGTTGGAACGAGAGTGCCCTGGTTGATGCGTTCCTACATGGCTTAGCCAACCCCATCAAGGATGAACTCGTCTCATGGGAACTGCCGTCGGACCTCTCCAGCCTGATGGACCTTGCCAATCATATTGATGCAGGGGTCAAATAACAGAGGAGAGAGAGGAGCTGCTGCAACTTCAACCCCTCTCCACCACCTGCCTCATCCATTGAACCCATGCAAGTAGAACGGGTACGGGTGTCAGCTGAGGAATGACTGCGCCGACAGAGCATGGGGGCTTGTTTCTACTGCGGTCAGCAGGGACACATCTGCCGAGCCTGCCTGCTAAAAGGACGAGCCCACCAGTTAATCGAGGGGGCCTGGTGGGCAATGCTCGAAACCAGTCCCCTGCCAACCGACCGTTGCTCCCTGTCATCACTCTCAACAATTGGTATCACCATCTTCAGGCGCTCATTGACTCGGGGGTGGATAGGAACCTGATCTGCTCCACCACCGCCAAGGACCTTGGAATCCCGTTACTTGCCCTCGAGGTCCCTCTCACTGTCCTGACACTCAGTGGCACTGGCTTGATCACCATCACTCACCTCACCACCCCGCTCACCCTAAGGATTTCAGGCAATCACTCTGAAACTATACAACTTCAAGTCACGAACAACCCTCACGTTCCCGTTATTCTTGGATTACCCTTGTTGATGCAGCACAACCCCCACTTAAACTGGACTGACCACAACATCTTAGGCTGGAGTCCTTCCTGCCTGACCTCCTGCCTGAACTCTGCTCTGCCTCCCACCAAACCACCTCAGCCCTCAGCCAGCGAGTTTCCCGACCTTTCTCATATGCCTCCGGAATATCTGGACCTCAAGCCTGTCTTCAGTAAGACCCGAGCAGTGTCCCTTCCCCCTCATAGGCCCTATGACTGCGGTATCGACCTCCTGCCAGGGACGGCGCCACCCAAGGGACATCTCTACTCTTTCCCCCGCTGAGAGACAAGCCATGGAGAAATACATCACTGAGTCTCTGGCAGCTGGGATCATCCACCCTTCCTCCTCCCCAGCAGGGGTGAGATTCTTCTTTGTGGAGAAGAAAGACAAGTCGCTCCACCCCTGCATTGACTATCGAGGTCTCAACGCCATCACAGTCAAGAACCGCTACCCACTACCGCTCATGACGACAGCCTTCGAACTACTCCAGGGAGCTAAGGTTAGGTTAGATTAGATTAGATTAGAACTTTATTGATCCCTTTGGGAGGGTTCCCTCAGGGAAATTAAAATTCCAGTAGCATCATTATAGGATAAACAGAGAATAGAATAGAAAAAAGAGAGAACTTTTAGATAAATTAAGTCTTTAGAAAACTTCTAGATAAATAAATTATTTTATATATACAAATATATTAAAAAGGGCGGCACGGTGGTGTAGTGGTTAGCACTGTCGCCTCACAGCAAGAAGGTCCTGGGTTCGAGCCCCGGGGCCGGCGAGGGCCTTTCTGTGCGGAGTTTGCATGTTCTCCCCGTGTCCGCGTGGGTTTCCTCCGGGTGCTCCGGTTTCCCCCACAGTCCAAAGACATGCAGGTTAGGTTAACTGGTGACTCTAAATTGAGCGTAGGTGTGAATGTGAGTGTGAATGGTTGTCTGTGTCTATGTGTCAGCCCTGTGATGACCTGGCGACTTGTCCAGGGTGTACCCCGCCTTTCGCCCGTAGTCAGCTGGGATAGGCTCCAGCTTGCCTGCGACCCTGTAGAAGGATAAAGCGGCTAGAGATAATGTGATGTGATGTGTGATATTAAAAAGATATGAAAAAAAATCCAGCAGGAGAGGTATTGCACATTGTCCAGTATTGCTTTTTTGTCAGGCTAGGCTAGGCTACTGCTCTTTCCCGTCCTCTGTCCTCCTGTTCCCCCTCCTCCCCCCCAGAGAGGAGTTGTACAGTCTGATGGCATGAGGGACAAAGGAGTTTTTAAGTCTGTTAGTCCTGCACTTGGGACGGAGCATTCTGTCACTGAACAGGCTCCTCTGGTTGCTGATGACGGTGTGCAGAGGGTGACTGGCATCATCCATAATGTTCAGTAGTTTGTCCATAGTCTTCTTCTCTGCCACCATCACCAGAGAGTCCAGCTTCAGGCCGACCACAGAGCCGGCCTGCCTGACCAGTTTGTCCAGCCTGGATGTGTCCTCCTTGGATGTGCTGCCCCCCAGCACACCACGATGTAAAACAGGACACTGGCGACCACGGACTGATAGAACATCCACAGGAGTTTCCTGCAGATGTTAAAGGACCACAGCCTCCTCAGGAAGTATAGCTTGCTCTGTTGGTTGGTGTTGCAAGTCCAGTCCAGCTTGCTGTCCAGCCACAGTCCGACGTACTTGTAGGAATCCACAGCCTTCACCTCGACTCCCTCGATCAGAACTGGTCGTGACCTTGATCCGGACCTCACAAAGTCAATAACCAGCTCCTTGGTCTTCGAGGTATTGAGCTGCAGATGGTTCCTGTTGCACCACATGACAAAGTCCCTCACCAGGCTCCTATATTCCTCCTCTCTGTCCCTGATGCATCCCACGATGGCTGTGTCATCGGCAAACTTCTGAATGTCACACAGCTCTGAGTTGTAGCAGAAGTCTGCGGTGTACAGGGTGAAGAGAAGAGGGGCCAGCACCGTGCCCTGGGGTGCTCTGGTGCTGCTAATCACAGTGTCAGACATGATGTCCTTCAGCCTGACGTACTGCGCCCTGTCGGTGAGGTAGCTGGAGATCCAGGTGACCAGGCAGGGGTCCACTCGCATCCTGTTCAGTTTATCCTGAAGCATAAGGGGCTGGATGGTGTTGAAGGCACTCGAGAAGTCCAAGAAGAGGATCCTCACTGTGCCATTTCCTTTATCCAGATGCGAGTGGGCTCGGTGTAGCAGGTAGAGGATGGCATCTTCCACACCAACACCTGCCCAGTACGCAAACTGCAGACAGTCCTGGGCATGTTGCACCTGGGGTCTGAGGAGGCTGAGGAAGATCCAGTCCAACGTCTTCATCAGATGTGAAGTGAGTGCCACCAGTCAGAAGTCATTCAACTCACTGGGCCGGTTCTTCTTGGGAACTGGAATGATACATGATGTCTTCCAGAGGGTGGGCACTCTGCCCAGCTGCAGGCTGAGGTTGAAGATGCGTTGGACTGGTTCACCCAGTTCAGCAGTGCAGGTCTTCAGTAGTTGGGGACACATCTTGTCTGGGCCTGCTGCTTTCCTGGGGTGAAGCTTCCTCAGTTGACCTCTGACCCTGCCTGCAGTAATGCATGGAGGAGTCTGTGTTGAGTGGGAGGAGGGGGCTGCTGCCATGACTGGGGGGAGGTGTGTTGAGGGAAGAAGGAGAGATGGCTGCAGTGAGGGGAGGGTGGGGGGGTGACACAGGCTGGTTGAACTGGTTGAAGAAGTCATTCAGCTCGTTTGCTCTCTCCACTGTCCCCTCAACGACTCTAGTCTTTGTGTTGTGGCCTGTGATGGTTTCCAGACCTCCCTCATGCTGTTCTCCAGCTTCTGCTCCACCTTTCTCCTATAGCTGTCCTTAGCTTCCCTCATGCAGCGTTTCACCTCCTGCTGTGCTGCTTTCATTGCCTCCCTATCCCTGCTCCTGAAGGCAGCCTTCTTCCTGTTGAGGACAGCTTTGACTTCCTGTGTTACCCATGGCTTGTGACGAGATTAGATTAGGTAAAACTTTATTGATCCTTTTGGGAGGGTTCCCTCAGGGAAATTAAGATTCCAGCAGCATCATTACAGATAAACAGAGAAAAGAAATAGAGAAAACTTCTAGATTTCAGGGGACCACCTCCTGATGGAGCTAGTTGTTGCAGGCTGCCTTTGAACCAGGGGGATGTACTTTGGCTGTAGATGAACCAGGTTGTGGTCAGACTTCCCTGGTGGGGGGAGGGGTGTGACTCTGTATGCATCCCTCACATTAGCATACAGCAAGTCAATTGTCCTGTTGTTCCTTGTTGGACAGTCCACAACTGGGTAAAAAGCAGCCAAAGTAGAGTCCAAAGTAGCATGATTAAAGTCCCCAGAAATGATGATAAATGCCTCAGGGTGCTGTGTCTGCAGCCTTGCTGTGACAGAGTGAATCCTCTCACATGCAGCGGCTGCGTCTGCCCTCGGAGGGATGTAAACACAGATGGTGATCACGTGACTGAACTCCCTTGGCAGATAATATGGCCGCAGGCTAACGGCTAGCAGCTCCAAGTCCGGGCAACATAAGACTGTTTTTACGGAGATTATGTCCTGGGTTACACCAGCAGTTGTTCACGTAGATGAGGAATCCCCCACCTTTGCTTTTCCCGCATGCTTTAGTGTCTCTGTTGGCTCTTACAGCAGTGAATCCCCGCAGGTCCATGTTAGCATCCGGTATGAGGTGTGTTAGCAATGTCTCCGTAAAGATAAATAAGCTGCTCTTCCAGTAAATCCACTGGTTGTTCAGTGCGGATAGCTCGTCAACCTTGTTCGGCAGTGAGTTCACATTCCCCATGATAATGGAGGGTTTGTAGCGCCGCCGGTTGTCTGCTAGCCTAGCCTTTAGCTTAGCCCTGGCTTTGCAGTCCCTGGGTCTCCTCCTCAGCTCCGCTGGGATGGGGTGTCGTATCCTGGCTCGTCCCATTGTTTTCTGGGCCAGCAGCTCCTCTCTCGAATAAGAGAGAAAACTGGCTCCTGGTTGCGTGTTAAAGTTAAAAATATCCATGTGATATGAGAAAAAAACACACTATGTCTTCATCAGAAGAGCAGAAAAGTAATAGGGTGGAAAAAGAGGTTTAAAGAGCTAAAAACTACAGAGCTACTGGAGAGGCAGCCATCTCACACAGTGCCAACATGACATGAAGTGTTCACTAAACTGGACTTGCGCAACGCCTATCACCTAGTTAGGCTCAGGGAAGGGGATGAGTGGAAGATGGCCTTCAACACCACCACAGGCCACTATGAGTACCTCGTAGTCTCTTTCAGCCTTACTAATGTGCCCGCGGTATTCCAGGCTATGGTTAGTGATGTCTTGGGACTTTCTTAATGCCTTTGTCTTTGTTTACCTGGACGGTATCTTGATTTTCTCTTGCACCCTGGAGGAACATCGGGGTCACGTCCGGCAGGTTCTTCAATGCCTGCTGGAGAATAAGCTGTTCATTAAGGCAGAGAAGAGCAAGTTCCACCAAGATGCTGTCTCATTCCTGGGGTTCATCATTTCACCAGCCAAGATCCAGATGGACCCCCTCAAGCTGGAGGCAGTCGCTGACTGGCCCACCCCATCTTCAAGACGAGAGCTCCAGCGCTTCCTGGGGTTCGCCAACTTTTATAGGCGTTTCATCTGCAGCTTCAGCACGGTGGCCAGACCTCTTTCAGCCCTGACCTTGACCAAGACCAAGTTCAAGTGGGGGGAAGAAGCAGAGAAAGCCTTTTCCAGTCTCAAGCACAAGTTTACCATAGCACCCATTCTCACCATACCCGATTCTACCAAGCAGTTTATCGTCGAGGTCGACACTTCCAAGTCAGGGGTCGGAGCCATCCTATTCCAGAGGGCCAACGACAACAAGGTCCACCCATGCTCCTTCTTCTCCCGCCAGCTATCCCCAGCTGAACAAAACTACGACATCGGCGACCGAGAACTACTGGCCGTGAAACTAGCCTTGGAGGAGTGGAGGCACTGGCTCGAGGGGTCTGACCTCCTGTTCCTACTCTGGACTGACCATAAACATCTGGGGTACTTCAAGTCTGCCAAACGTCTCAACTCTCGTCAAGCCCATTGGTCTCTCTTCTTCTCCCGATTCAACTTTACACTCTCCTACCGCCCAGGCTCCAAGAACAGCAAACCCGACGCCCTATCCAGGATGTTTTCTTTCCACCAAGAGGAGTCCAAGCCACCAGAGACTATCCTTCCTCCACACTGCCTGGTGGGAGCTGCTATTCTAGAAGTTGAGAACCTCGTGCAGAAGGCCCTGGAGCAGGACCCCAGTGAAGGTAACGCCAACAATATTCCTCATAGCCATCTGTTTGTTCCCTGTCAAGTGCGAACTCAGGTGCTGCAGTCGGGTCACGGTTCCAAGCTGGCCTGTCATCCGGGAGCCACCCGAACCCTGGCTCACATCCAGCAACACTTTTGATGGCCATCCATCAAGGAGGACGTCCAGGAGTTTGTGGCAGCCTGCGACACATGTTCCCAGAACAAGACAGCCAATCAATCCCCTGCCGGCTTACTAAGACCCCTTCCTACTCTGCATCGACCTTGGTCTCACATCTCCCTGGACTTCATCACAGGACTCCCCAACTCAGGTGGCAATACATGCATCCTCACTGTCATTGACCATTTTTCTAAGACTGTTCATTTCATTCCTCTGCCCAAGCTCCCCTCAGCCAAAGAGACCTCAGAACTACTCCTCCACCACGTTTTCCGCCTACATGGTCTGCCTACCAACATAGTTTCTGACCAGGGTCCTCAGTTCACTGCACAGTTCTGGAGAGCCTTCTGCAAACTTATCGGTGCCACCTGTAGTCTCTCCTCAGGCTTCCACCCACAGACCAATGGCCAGGCAGAATGGGCTAACCAGGCTTAAGAGGTTGCACTCAGGTGCATGGCATCCAGGGATGCCAGTTCTTGGAGCAAGTACCTTCCTTGGATCGAATACACACATAACACTCTCCCTTCCTCTGCCACAGGTCTCTCTCTGTTCCAGTGCTCACTAGGGTACCAACTACCACTGTTCCCCATCCAGGAAGAGGAGGTCGCCATACCATCAGCCCAGGCCTTTATACACTGCTGCAGGAGAACATGGGCATTGGCCCGGAAAAGACTCATTCGCTCTGCACTTGCATCCAAGAAGCAGGCCGACAAATGTCGCTCCAAGGCACCCACCTACTAAGTGGGTCAAGGAATTATGCTCTCCACATGCCATTTGCCACTTAGGACCATCTTTCGCAAGCTGGCACCCAGGTTCCTTGGACCCTTCCTCATCAAGAAGGTAATCAACCCATGTTCTGTTAGACTGGCATTACCACTCACCATGCGACGTGTTCACCCCACCTTTCATGTATCACAGCTTAAACCTCTGGTTTCCAGTCCTTTGCTCCCACCATTCAAACCCCCTCCTCCTCCCAGGCTCATTGATGGCAGTGAGGCCTACATGGTCAAGAAACTGCTGAAGGTGCGGCGGTGAGGCAGAGGTCTCCAGTATTTGGTGAACTGGGAGGGTTATGGTCCCGAGGAGAGAAGTTGGGTCCCCGCCAGGTTCATACTGGACCCAACACTTATCACAGAGTTCCACCGGCAACACCCTGACATTCTTCCTAAAGCGCCTGGAGGCGCTCGTTGGGGGGGGGGGTACTGTCATGATCCGCCACGGACTTCCACTCTGGAGATTTACTATCTCCCACTTCAGCGCAATCCAGATCCGAGACGGGACTTCCATCTTGCCGGCATTCACTTCCTGGTCTGCTCTGCTGTGTATAAATAGGCCGTTCTCAGAAGGGGACTTTGCCAGAATGTCTTGTCTGTTTCTCACGTTGTCTCTGTGCCATTTTTTGCTTCCTGTATTTTTGCTCTGTTTTTCCTAGTCTTAGCCACAGTTTTTTGCACTCATGTTTTGTCAGTTTTTCATGTTTTTTGCACTACGTTTTTTGTCTCCAGTTTTTGTCAGAGCTATTTTTCATGTTTTTTCATATTAGCACTTTGTCTACCTTGTTGTTGTCTGGATTATTTTTGCTATTTTTGTTCGTTGACCTCTTTCTGGACTTTGAATCATTTTTTTATTCATTGGATTTTCTGGTTTGTGTTCTGCTATTGGATCCTAACTCACCACATTTCGCCACCCTTAACACAGAAGCAAAGATGAGAAACAGGAAATCAGGGATCAGGAACCTAAAGGAAATAAAGCTCGGTAATGTGTCAGCAATGCAAGTCAATACTTCGCAAAGTAAGTGTGTTTTTTCACAGTTTTTATATTGTTGCCCTGACTGCACTTTACTCCTGTGCAGGTGCAAGTCATTTGTGGCACACGCGCTGTCTGGAGTGCACCCGATATGCACAAGCCAAGGTATGACACTCTTGCACGAAATTAGTATAAAAATTCATGTAAATATAAATATCTTATGCCAAATTATTATGGCATGTTACAAAAAATAAAGAAAAAATCCAAGTCTTCGTCTCCAATTTATGAGTCCGAATGCCCGAGTCCAAGTCATCAGTGCTGAAGTCCGAGTCAAGTCAGGAGTTCTTAAAATTAGGGCATGAGTCGGACTCGCGTATTACAAGCCTGAGCTATAGGTGGCTGATTTTTCACCATATGAGCAGTGACTGTATTTAAAAATGTCATCACAGCAAAGATTAATTTAACAGTTAGCAAGTTAACATGTGTTAGCCGACCATGCCTCTTCCTCTCGATCGCTACTGGACTCGCTAGCTAATTAGCCACAACCTCTTTCCTTTCCAATTACATCAAGTGGAACTTAGGAAGCAGATAAATTGACTACATCTATTTCATGAGCATTAATTTATTTTTACTGGAGTTTTGACTCCATTTCTCCTCTCCTGGTTTTTAATTTTTTTTTTAATTTTTTACCACAGACCGATATGAACACTTCATGATCACCGCTTCATGATCGAGAGAATTTTTCTGAGGAATTTTCTGACTTCATATGGAATGTTATTTCCTGATTTTTATTCAGACTGCAAGGTCACCAGACTTTTTATTCTGTAATCACAACAGGGCTCGAAATTGGCGGTGGTCCGGTCACCCGAGGCAACTTAATTTGTCATTTGGCAGGTAATTCCCGTCACTAGGCAGCCCAGCTGGCTAGTTAAAAATAAAAAATATATATGAAGCAAAGAGTCAGACTAGGGCTGTGCGATATATTGAATATACTCGCTATATCTCCGAAAATTCTGTGTGAGATACATAAAATTATTATTTCGTAACTATCGAGTATTTTATTGTCATTTGCTGACTTGCATTTGTTTCGTGTTTGTTGCGTTTGTTTAAAACCTTTTCCGGTGGTTTTCTCCCTGTCCCTCAGGCAGTAACGTGAGAGGCTGCCTAAGGGTAAAAAAAACAATAACGTCACGCACTCACCAACCAATCCCGGGCGACATCTCGGTGCTGAAAGGAACTTGCGGGAAGATTTTCTAGTTTCAGTTTACAGCGCTGACTCAAGGCCTCTGCATGCTCTTGCGACAAGGCTTTCGCAGATAGCTTTTCGCAGACAGTTGTAATTTATCGTTGAGCAGGGAGTAATAGGCGTGCGCGATGTTATTCACCGTCACAACGCAAGGGGGTGCGAAGTCGCGAAATCGCTAGGAGTAGTTGGTGGGTGTGGTTAGTGGAGTGTTTATCCTCCAGTTACTTATAATGACTAGAACTGGAGTCGTATAGATGTACGTACTTCCTCACTTCCTCGATCAACCGCTCTTCATGCTGCTCCATCTTCGCTCGTGTTTTTAAAAATGGCGGTCGTGAAAACAAAACAAACCGGGAAAGTAGGGAAGCGGAAGTGCGTGTACAGCGGATGTAGAGTGGACCAATCAGAGCCCTCTTGTCTGCGACGCTGTCTGCGAGGCTTCTGCGGTGGCCACAATTTTTGGGAGGTACGCACAGAGCGTCTGCGAAGGTGGGGGGGGGCTATGCAGACGCTGTCTGCGACGCCATCTGCGAGGACTGGGTTGTCAGCATAAATTGGCCTTCAGTTCGTGCAATCGCTGGTGCTGCATAGGCTACCGTGTAAGCCCTGTCTATTTCAGCGACAAATTAAAAATGGAAGCGGACAAATTGGTTCCTAAAAGAACTAGTAAGGGGTCAGTCATCTGGCATTTTTTTGGATATCGCGAGGAGGACGTGGAACAGCAAATGCCAATTTGCAAAGTGTGCAAAAAAAAAACAGTATCAAAATACTCGGGTCTTGAAATAAATGCACATTAGTCATGAACAATGGTAACTACTCTCTTTTGTGTTATTTTTGACAGAAGTAAAATTCATACATGAACAAATTTTGGCTAGTTGATTATCTGTTGGCGGCACGGTGGTGTAGTGGTTAGCGCTGTCGCCTCACAGCAAGAAGGTCCTGGGTTCGAGCCCCGGGGCCGGCGAGGGCCTTTCTGTGTGGAGTTTGCATGTTCTCCCCGTGTCCGCGTGGGTTTCCTCCGGGTGCTCCGGTTTCCCCCATAGTCCAAAGACATGCAGGTTAGGTTAACTGGTGACTCTAAATTGAGCGTAGGTGTGAATGTGAGTGTGAATGGTTGTCTGTGTCTATGTGTCAGCCCTGTGATGACCTGGCGACTTGTCCAGGGTGAACCCCGCCTTTCGCCCGTAGTCAGCTGGGATAGGATCCAGCTCGCCTGCGACCCTGTAGAAGGATAAAGCGGCTAGAGATAATGAGATGAGATATGAATACAGGACTTTTCTTTTTCTCCCCTCAGGTGACCGGTGCCATGATCCTGGCTGGAATGATGTGTGAGGTGTTCAGGATGCTCACTATGAAGTTGAAAATTTACTCTAGAACTGATTCACAGCACAAATTTTATTCTTTTATTCGACTGAAACTACAAAAAAGAGTAAATAATAATAATAATAATAATAATAAGCTGAAAGTGAAGGCATTGTGGGCGGCACGGTGGTGTAGTGGTTAGCGCTGTCGCCTCACAGCAAGAAGGTCCTGGGTTCGAGCCCCGGGGCCGGCGAGGGCCTTTCTGTGTGGAGTTTGCATGTTCTCCGCGTGGGTTTCCTCCGGGTGCTCCGGTTTCCCCCCACAGTCCAAAGACATGCAGGTTAGGTTAACTGGTGACTCTAAATTGACCGTAGGTGTGAATGTGAGTGTGAATGTTTGTCCGTGTCTATGTGTCAGCCCTGTGAAATTGGGGGGGGGGACACCTTGAGTTCTCTCATGATTCAGAAACACTTCCGGTCAGTGGCCACTAGGAGGCACTAGTGTGTATAAAACAGTGCACCACACGCACGGGGACACACACACGTTCTCAGGGGGGTCAAACCGAGGTCATGTGCAGTCCAGCATGCACTTGTTCACTTCCCTTTGCTCGCTGGTTAAAGTGTCCTGCTCACCTCCCACAGTCCAGTTCGCTGCTTTTGATCTGAAAGCACGTGACCGCCGCCTGCTCCAACCCTGTGCAGCAAAACCTCCAGAAATTCACTGGTAGTGATCCCTTCAAAACCCATTTCAAACTTTTCCTTCATTTATGTGTCATAGGTGGAAGCGGTGAACAATTAACAGTTATTCCCTGAAATCAAATCGTACATGAGCTGATGGGTGACGAGGCGCGTAGCACTGAGATTGAGTGGAATAACTGTTTTATTCTCTTCACATTCACTGGATTTTGAGAAACAGAGCATTTTTATTTTTTACAAATTTGATGAATAAAAACTTTATACAAAACATCTGACAAAATCATTTCCGCTTAGAATGTAAACAAACCGGAGAAATGACAGAAGCAATTTGTGGAAAATGCGATGCTAATAATTCTTGAAAAATAAAAAAAAAGACTAGTTCTTACCATCATACTTTTATTCCATTTTTTTGGGGGGGGGGGTCACCTTCTTTGGGTTTTTGGTGGTTGGCAAACCAACTTAAAGGTGCACTACTGCCACCAACTGGGCTGGAGTGTTGAACAGGAGAAATTGGGGGGGGGACAAACAAAAAACTATATTCTTTTTGCTATTTCTGTTTCTTTTAAATACTTGATAACATTTTTGAGGGTTTTGTTTTCAAGTAGAGTTTTTATTTTGTCCTCAGTTGGTTTAGCAACACGCTCCGCCATTTTGTTTTTCTCTACTCACGGTATATGAGATGATATCCTAGTAGTTGAGTAGCCAATCAGATCATGCGATTGCTCATATCCAGCGAATGTAGATAGAATAATGTGCCTTATCTTTTCTTTCATTCGCCGCTGCATGTGAGTCGGCCGAGGCTGGGTCGGGTCCATTACAACAGAATAACTGGACGAAAACGGAACAGATTGGTCGAGAGAATTTAAAATATAGATACTTTGACAAAACATCTCCAATTTCATGTTACAGTTTCAGATGTGTGGATGAGGATGTCACCGAATTGTTATGGATTGTTTTAGGAAAATGAAAATTCCAAAAATTCTTCGAATAAAATAAAAGTGAAGTCCTCAGGATTAAATGTAAATTTATGTTATGAGTCTAAAATATGATTCAAACAAAACAAAAAAGTTTAGTTTTAGACATTTTGCTTGTATTTATAGTTTAATTGTTTACCACTGGTTGAATGTTACTTTCCCCAACACTGCTTTAATTACACCATGATGATGATGATGATGAAACAGACAGAACCCTTTGGGTTGGAGACATAGGGTCGAGACCAAAAGCTCACCGTTTGTTTCAATTAGCAATGCTTTTATGTGGGCGTGGTCTCTTCTTCTTCTTCACATGCTCCACCGTTTCCTGAAGTCCACAATGTTCACATCTTCCATTCAGGGATGGGAATTTTCCACGGATCCGCGGAATTCCACGGATTTTATCAACCCAGGGGTCATTTTTGTGAATCGTCTAAATCCAAGGAGAAAATATTTAGGGGGGGTTAGGTATGTGTTGACCCGGTCAACCATCGGGAACAAGGCTCTGTTTACATCGACAGTTCAGAACGTACACTGTATTTGATTGGCCGTTGAGAGAGAAATATCGCGATTTGACCAATGGTAAATGAGCATAGATAGGAAAGGCCAAAATGTCACATGTAAGCTTCGTTCTGATTGGTTCTTCGCATTTCGCTTTCTTACTCATTCAACATGGCGCTCCACGAGGCTGGAGATTGAGGATGTAACAGCGAATAAGAGCTTCAAAATGGTGAAAATTATCACAAAAGAAAACGAATCGCTTATTCAGGTGATAGATAAAGACGTGAAGAATAAATTCCGTTGGGACTGGTTAGAGAGAACTGTAACTTTGAAGATAAAAATCAGCAAAACCACTGAAGACGTAGTTGAGAAATTGTCCGATTTCATTGGAAAATGTGACGCTCCCGGCAAAGCCCAATGTATCTACTGCAATGACATTATTAATTATGGCTCTCGCGGGTGCATTGCTTTGATTGAACATGCTTCAAAAGGGAAGAAAGGGAGCTGAGAGAACTGTTCAACAGGGAAATTGTGTTTCTGTTGAGACAAGTTCACTGCAAAAGAGGTAACTGCATTCTTTAATAAAGTAACTGAAACATTTACAGGATTATGTCAAATATTGTGTCTTTATGTATTTAATTTATATTCATCATTCCTTTCATTCTAGCATGAAGTTAAAAATTATTTTTAGCTGAGCATTATTGAGACTATTTTTGTTTATTAGTGTCCAAAACTCAAGCTTCTTTGGACTGAAAATATTATTCAACTGAGCAATCTGAGACTATTTCTAGTGGTCTAAAATGTATAAAACTCATTAGCTTCCGGGGGCCTTCGGCCCCCTGGACCCCCGACCAGGCTCCGCCCTGGACCTGGCCGGGGGCCGATGGCCCCCAGACCCCCGATTAAATTTTCAGCTGAAAATACAATTTCTCATTCTCATCCCTGTCCATTAACATGCTCATCCATTATGTTTAATATGTATATCCTTAAATATAGTGTTTTCCTCCTTTCTAATTCTGTCGCTTCCTCTCATTTCTTTTGAATCTCATCTCATTATCTGTAGCCGCTTTATCCTGCCTACAGGGTCGCAGGCAAGCTGGATCCTATCCCAGCTGACTACGGGTGAAAGGCGGGGTACACCCTGGACAAGTCGCCAGGTCATCACAGGGCTGACACATAGACACAGACAACCATTCACACTCACATTCACACCTACGCTCAATTTAGAGTCACCAGTTAACCTAACCTGCATGTCTTTGGACTGTGGGGGAAACCGGAGCACCCGGAGGAAACCCACGCGGACACGGGGAGAACATGCAAACTCCGCACAGAAAGGCCCTCGCCAGCCACGGGGCTCGAACCCGGACCTTCTTGCTGTGAGGCGACAGCGCTAACCACTACACCACCGTGACGCCCCCCCATGATCATTGTTTTTGTTTTTTTCTTCCTGATCTATAACAGCGATTCTGATTGGCTTGCTTCAGGTGCATGTGCGCATTTGTGTGTGTTCTTAATGCCCAGGTCAGACAGCAGGCAGCAACTAGTTTTCAACTACTTGCGTCTACCTTCGATAACAATCGCAGGTACATGCAAGACTGGTCTTGTGTCGACACATGATGACGCAGATAATGACAGTGTTGCAGAGGGTCTTTAGTAGATGCAGGGTGACTCAAGTGGATCACGATCTGTTCGCATTTCAGCTACGATTTGCTTCCAATCGGTGCAAATAGTAGGTTGACGCATGTAGAGGCAGGCGGTCGTGCAACGCTTGAGCAACCAATCGCGGGTTGAAAAAAGCATGATAGAGTCCAGAAACACAGCCTCGCAAGGGAAAGAGCTCTCAGTTCAAAGACCACAGTTCAGAAGTTTAAAAGTTCAAAGCGCTTCCGCGTCGGGAAAACAACGCGCTCACAGTCCCAATAAAAGAGATCCACAGAAGAGCGAAAGGATTTGACGCAAAATGCCTGCGTCCACCTGCAGTTGGTCACCACCCGACCGATCTCAAGTCGCAGCGTGCATCTTTCTGCCATCTGACCTGGGCATAAAGTGGAGCATACAGTGTTTACCATCCCCCGATCACACACCGAGAGAGAGAGAGAGAGAGAGAGAGAGAGATACGTTTGTGGGTAAGTATGTGGATCTGTGATGCCTGCTGGAAGAGAAGAGCAGGAGAATTGGGAATCGAGCAGCAGTCGTTTGTTTACACCCGATACCAAAACTTGTGGTATCCTCACAACCGTCGCAAAGACGCATACAAAAAGCCCAGAAACTCCTCCTTACCTGGGTATAAACGATACAGGATTTATCTTGTAGTGTTCTGATCCCCAGATCTTTAACCCAGACACACACACAAAGTTGTTCTCCTCCAGGCTCTTCCAGGTTTCCATCTGTGTGTCCGTCTAGAACGATGTCTGCAGCACCAGGGAGTCCGAGATGTCGGGGAACTCAACTAAGGGATAATTTTCCAACTCCTAATGAATGAATAACTTTATTTAAACACAAGTTGATCAGCAGAGCTGGTGGGGTCGGGCATGTACAGATACAAATAAATACAAATACAAAAGATTAAAATATACAATCTTTTGGGGAAAAACTTAATCTGTTGATTATCTGTTAATTATTTCCACATTTAAGTTAATTAATAGTATGCATAACTATTGTCTTTGTATTTAGTTACGACTACAATATGATCAAATTTTATTCTACTAATGTCAAATTTAGCGAGTAAATTTTTGTTTCATAGGAAAAAATCCTTCTTTGTTAGCATGTAAGGATCTAATCCCATTGAATGGGTTCTATATCCACGTCTTTTGAATGAACTTCTTGGTTTTAATAACTTGCTTGTTTGCTGAACACAAACATGGCAGTAAGTTCTTGTGTTAATGGACCAGACGCCACTTTTGGATCATTAATCCCTTTTGGCTGAGAATGACCTGCATGCAGGGGTTTGGCTTCTGGCACATCCATACAGTTTTAAATACAACACCTACAATTAAATTTTTTTTATTACATTTATTTAAATTCCCATCTGTAACAAGGAGTGATGTCGCATCCCATTAATACATTTTACAATAGATTATTAGAATCTAATAGAATGGATGAGCCAAAATCGCCTTTTTTTAATGGGTCTCGACTCGTTACAAGTATGAATAGGTGGGGTTTAAAGCTGAAAAGGTTGAGAACCGCTGCACTACAGGGCCCAGATCTAGATGTGTATAATGCTGAGAGGGTAGTCCACCTATGATGGACAGAGGGACAGTGTGAATGGTACCCACAGTTTGCAGAAGCTGTACAGGAAGCTGATGTAGATGAGGAGAACAGGTTATTTAATTTTCTCCTAAATGCAACGGCAAACTGAATGATGAGAGTACTGCAGTACAGACTCCGGTTTTATAATGTTTTTAGTTTTATAATTCATCTTTGCAATATTGCGAGTCATTGTTAGGCAAAACAAAGTGTGTTTTGTGTCCTAAACTCTCTATAAAAAGACGTATAATGTACTCGTACCATATGTAAGTCTTCCATATGTGATATTGATTTATGTTTCATGTTTTCAGGACTTCTCTTGTTCTGTTGCAGAAATGTTATTTTTAAAAATAAATTTTTTTCAAACATGTACTTTTGTCTAAATAACTCAATTATACCCTAGTAAACATATCAGTATTGCCTTGAACCGTGTACTTGAAAACTTGCCGAAATACCGCTAAATTTTAGGGCAAAATGAAATTCAAGTGGAGCAAAGATTTTTGGAGGCCATTTGCCCTGCAGGGAAAAAGGTGTCACAAGTTAACGTTGAGGCCTGAAATAAAGAGCCGCTGTTCTCTTCAGTAACTTCAGACCGAATCTTGCATCTGTCTCTGTTTACTGCGTCAGCATGAAAATGCTGCTCTCTGATTGGATGACGAGCGCGCGCGTTCCTTCATCACAGTTCTGGATCAATTCTAAATGATGAAATGTTACCATGGCAACGAGCCTCTTTAACGATTTATATTTCACTGTACGGGCGGCATGGTGGTGTAGTGGTTAGCGCTGTCGCCTCACAGCAAGAAGGTCCTGGGTTCGAGCCCCGTGGCCGGCGAGGGCCTTTCTGTGTGGAGTTTGCATGTTCTCCCCGTGTCCGCGTGGGTTTCCTCCGGGTGCTCCGGTTTCCCCCACAGTCCAAAGACATGCAGGTTAGGTTAACTGGTGACTCTAAATTGACCGTAGGTGTGAATGTGAGTGTGAATGGTTGTCTGTGTCTGTGTGTCAGCCCTGTGATAACCTGGCGACTTGTCCAGGGTGTACCCCGCCTTTCGCCCGTAGTCAGCTGGGATAGGCTCCAGCTTGCCTGCGGCCCTGTAGAAGGATAAAGCGGCTACAGATAATGAGATGAGATGAGATTTCACTGTACGTCCTCACAGATGCACTTTACAGAAGGATGAGCACCAGAGAACTCTGAGTAGAATGTAGTTGCATGATGTAAAAACAGTCACATGACACTCCCCAGTCGCCGCCCCTTAATTATACTGTGGAATAATAACGATGATGCAGCGACTTAATAGGGAAATACATCTGTATTATAATATTTCTCTCTCTCTCTCTCTCTCTCTCTCTCTCTCTCAGGTATGACTATCGAGGTCTTCGGCACGGTTCTCGGAACAGCTATTCAGGGTCAGATTGTGGGCAGAGCCAATGCGCCTTGTGTAAACCACGCCTCCTTTTTGAATGACAGCTTTAGTGTTACACCGCTGAGTTCTGAGGTCAACGCAACACACGTCACATTGGAGGATACGGTAAGAATGGGGGGGCGAAAAGAAGGTGTAGTTAAGTTATATTATTATTGTTAGGACTTGGACTATCTTGGCCTCTAGAGGCCGCTATTATTTCTGTTGTTGTCATGTTTGTTTTGACTGCTAGAGGCGGCTATTATTTCTGTGTGTTGTGTTTTTCCATGTGCCTTGTGCCCCGCCTAGTCCTCATTATTGTCACCTGTGTTCTATTTAGTTTGTGTATTTATACCCCCTCAGCTTAGCCTCTAGTCACAGAGTCTTTGTGCTGTGATGTTTAGATCCAGTAACCTCTGTGCCGTGTACTTTGCTTTCTTTTGGACTTTGTATTTACCATTTTTGGATCTTCTGAGCGTTTGAATTTTTGCCTCCTCTTTTCTGGTTTTTGGCTCTTTGTTTTGACTTTGAACTTTTGGTTTTTTTTCCTGTTTATCTTCTGAGCGTTTGGATTATACTTTTGTTTTTGCCTTGGATTTTGAATTTTGTAAATAAACTGTTTTTCTACTCTACTTTCGCCTCACTCCTCTGCACTTGAGTCGTTCCCCTGGTGGCCTACTGGGGGTTTGCTGGATCACTACACCAGTGACCCGGGGTTTGATTCCCAGCAAAACCCTAACAATTATGATGAAACCCTGGAGTTTAATCACTGTCCTCACTCCCCCTTCCTCACAGAAACGAGCATACATGCTCGCATCCGGTGTGATTGGCATCATCTACATCCTGTGTGCTGCAGTTCTATTTCTGGGCGTGCAAGAACAAAAAGGTATGACATTTAATAATCACATTAGTGACTCTTCCTCTGATTTGCTAAAAATCTAGATGTTAGCTTGCTAATTTACAAATGCTAGTAAAATGGGGACGTGTTTTCATGATCAATGCTAAACGTAACAGCCAAAATTAGCATGCTGTAGTATCATCCACTCTATAATATTAATGTTACTTGTAATATTTATTTGAATTAATTTATTTTAGAGAACTCATCAGTAATTCAGTTTATCAGATGTTTTACCACCTTAATAGCTTGTCTGTAAAGATTTTCAGTCATCCAGGTCATAGTAACTGTGGGTGGTAAGAGAGCAACTGGACTTGCTTGAAGATTCTTGAAGACGTTTCACCTCTCATCCTAAAGGCTTCTTCAGTTCTGTCTGACTAATAGGGAGTATCAAGTATTTATCTCATGAATGAAAAGCAATCCGAAGGTATGGTTGAGTCCTCCTGTTGGTGTGGGTCACTGGGGGCTGGGTGTGAATGGCCTAGAGAGTCGTTGGGGTGATCAATAGGTTGTTGGTTCTCTCTGTCCTCCTGTGAGTCACTGAAAACAGCTGGGTTTTGGTGTGCATTCAGTTGTCTGGGAAGTGTGCCAAGGACTGCATTGTAGGTGGCTGATAAATGGTGTCTTAGACCACCACCTCTGTTCAGTGATGGCCGTTCCAGGTTGACAAAAATGGCTTCTTTAACTCCTTGCTCATGCCAACAATCCTCTTTGGCTAGAACGCATACGTTGCAATCCTGAAATGAGTGTCCTTTGTTCTTAATATGAAGATAGACAGCAGAGTCCTGGCCTGAGGAACTGGCTCTCCTGTGTTGAGCCATGCACCTGTGAAGCGGCTGTTTTGTTTCCCCAATATACGAGTCCGAGCATTTCTCACTGCACTGAATTGCATACACTACGTTGTCCTGTTTGTGTCTGGCTATTCTGCCCTTTAGGGTGGACCAGTTTCTGCTTCAGGGTGTTACTGGGTCTGACATGTACTGGAATGTTGTTTGTAGAAGATCCTCCTGAGTTTCTCAGATAGACCAGAAATGTAGGGAATGACAATGTTCTTGCGTTTGTTCCTGTTATCCTCCTTGTCCGTTATGTTCCAAACACAACATTCTGGTACATTTCAGACCCAGTAACACCCTGAAGCAGAAACTGGTCCACCCTAAGGATAGAATACCCAGACACAAACAAGAGAACGTAGTGTATGCCATTCAGTGCAGTGAGAAATGCTCGGACTCGTACATTGGGGGAACAAAACAACTGCTTCACAGGTGCATGGCTCAACACAGGAGAGCCAGTTCCTCAGGCCAGGACTCTGCTGTCTATCTTCATATTAAGAACAAAGGACACTCATTTCAGGACTGCAATGTACGCATTCTAGCCAGAGAGGATCGTTGGTATGAGCGAGGAGTTAAAGAAGCCATTTTTGTCAACCTGGAACGGCCATCACTGAACAGAGGTGGTGGTCTAAGACACCATTTATCAGCCACCTACAATGCAGTCCTTGGCACACTTCCCAGACAACTGAATGCACACCAAAACCCAGCTGTTTTCAGTGACTCACAGGAGGACAGGGAGAACCAACAAGCCATTGATCACCCCAACGACTCTCTAGGCCGTTCACACCCAGCCCCCAGTGACCCACACCAACAGGATGACTCAACCACACCTTAGGATTGCTTTTCATCCATGAGAGGATAAATACCTGATACTCCCTATTAGTCAGACAGAACTGAAGAAGCCTTTCGGATGAGAGGTGAAACGTCTTCAAGAATCTTCAAGCAAGTCCAGTTGCTCTCTCTTACCACCCACAGTTTACCTTAATAGCTGTAAATTTATACTCCAATAAGTGTGTGTGTGTTTGCAGATGTGAGCCGTGTGAAAGTGGAGCGTTTGTCGTTTGTGGAGAGTCTGAAGCTGCTGCAGAAACATGGGCCGTACGGTAAACTGGTCACGGCTTTCCTCTTTACATCTCTGGCCTTCATGGTGAGTGGAAAATTAGCATGGGTTATAACCATCATTGCTAACTAGCATGATACACAGACACACTGCTGTAAATCCAGGATTATTTTCAAGTAGATTACTAATGATTAAAAAAAAAGTGTAAATAAAAATATTCACATGCCTTTCGGATTCTGCTCTGGATTCAGAATCAGGGCGAGTCTAATTGCTAACCTGTAAACGCGAACACTCGGCTAAGCCATGATAAGTGCGAAAAGTCTACAGTTAAAGCTCTAATTTATGAATAAATGCTGAAGTTTGATTGTGATTTAGCTCGTGATGAACAGCAGGATTACTAAAATCTTCTTGCTGATCTGATCCTGAAGGGTTGAGGCTAACGTTAGCATGTTTACACACAGCATGCGGCTGAGAAAGGTTGAGGTAAAAGTCTGTGAATTCATCACTAAAACTCGACTTCATTGTTGTTAAAATGAAGAATTTAATTGGTGCGTCTTAAAAGTTGATGCCAAAGTGAGCATGTTCTCAGCTGAATGCTGAAAGTGTGCATCACAACAATGACGCGGCGTGTTTTCACTGGGACTCGGGGTGGGACTGCGGTTTCTGCTTTTGCAAAGGGAGTTTAGGGAAGATCGTTTTTTTTTTTCTTTTATTGCATCTAAAAACTATCACTTCTTGAGTTTGTTGTTTTGGCCTGACCACCTGAAGTTATTCCTGGTTTCTTTGAGGTGTGCAGTAACTCCACGAGATGTGTGTATTCTGTTAAATACCAAGATATCACTTTTTGACTGAAGTCCTGTGTGTGTGTGTGTGTGTGTGTGTGTGTGTGTGAGACCTGAATAACTCTTGGAGCACACAATACTCCTTTCAGTCCATCTCACAGATAACCTCTTACTTAACTTGTGCTGTGAAGCCGAACCCTCGACTGGATCAGAACATCATGAGAATGAAATGATCTGTAGAAGTCCACTACAGCAGAGAAATAATCTGTTGTATAATTTTTTTTTTTCCATCTAAAGCTGTTGGAGGGAAACTTTGCTCTGTTCCTCATCTACACACTTGGACTGCACGACGACTTCCAGATCATTCTCCTCCTCATCATGGTGAGTGTGTCAGACTCTCCGTGTGGGGGTTTGTTTGGAGCTCCATGTCGACGAAAGGATGGATTATTTGATTCATGGGTGGAGTGTGTGGGTTTTTCCCAGCTTTAGTCTGGAGAAAAAGAAAGTGAAAATAGTGATGAATGAATAATTTCTTTTATGACATCAGGGAACAGAGTGCAGCTTGGGACAGACGGAGACCTGCAGTCTGTTAGTCAACATTTCAATACAGTTCAGTTTTATTTATATAGCAGTTTTTAAACAATAGACACCGTCATGAAGCAGCTTTACAGAAATGTATACATTGTGGATATACATTTTAAAGATATCAATTAATAAATTTATCTCAAACGATGAAGCCTGAGGTGACGGTGGTGAGGAAAATCCCCCTGAGACGACAGGAAGAAACCCTGAGAGGAACCAGACTCTAAACCAGGCTTGTAGTACTCAAGTCCGGCTCGTACCCTAATTTTAAAGGGGAACTGAAGTCATTTTTAAACTTGCTTTATTTATTAATTAACGTGTTATTCAATTACATTCTCGGTTTTAGTAACCTTATATCGTGACTCGTATTGGCGACTATTTGCAGTTAAATATTATACTTATCGGCCCATTGGGTTTTTAGCCGTGTTGAATTTAGTTCGTTTGGTCCACGGCAGGCGTCGCTTATCCGCGCGATCTTCACAAGACTTGTGCGAGACTTCGAAACGTGAAGTGTCAGCCAGGTGTCAGCACCGCCATTTTGGAAACTGCTTTCCAAACAAAATATTGCACAAAAACGAGTTTAAATGACGATTACTGCCTACTTTTTTCAAACTTTCCTGATTGCTATCAAAACAAACAAAACTTCCAGCTTGATTACATCAGCATTCGAAAGAGGGCGCGCACGTCTTTTGACAACGTTGGCAGATGTCGGTCACTTTGATTTCCGCTGTACGTTTTACTTCCGTCCTACGATGTCTTGCACAGGTCTCAACAAATCCCGTTTACGGCCATCGCTTTGACATATGGACTGATATATTACAGAGCAGATTTCACACACTCAGAACTTGCTATAGCAGCAACAAAATAGCTGTCAGAAATGCATTCCTATATTTAATAAAATGAGAAATAGAATTTTGATGGTAAAATTTGCTTTCAGTTCCCCTTGGACTTGACTTGACTTGGACTTGAGCACTGATGACTCGGACTCGTGCATTAACTGCATTTGGACTCGTAAATTGGAGACTCGGAGTCAGATTTTTTCTTTATTTTTGTAACATGCCATAATAATTTGGTATAAGATTTATATCTACATTAATTTTTTTTTACTAATTCTGTTCAAGAAAATGCACATTCACCTGTTCATACGTCATGTTCAGGAACAAACTAATGTTAATGGCGCTAAAATGCCTGGAGAGACGCCCCTAGGACGCCCCTGTCCGCTTTGCTTATACAGACTTCTCGTGCAGTGGGAATTAATGCACTGCTGTGTGTTCCATATGTAGAAGAACTATCGAGGAGACGACGGGGACAAACTCGAACTTCAGTCGTCATTTGGTAAGACTCCACCCAGAGAAGGAAGTAACACGCTATGTTCATTGCTCTGTTGATGGTGGGTGGGGCTTGCTGAGTGATGAACTAGCGAGTGTTAACCCTCTCATGTTATTTGCCCTGTTGATCGTGGGCGGGGCCTGCTGAGCGATGAACAAGCTTTTATCTGTAGCTTAACTAAAATGGGGCAGTGGAGCAGGAACGTTAGTCCAACACAGTAGCAGAGACGCTTTCACATAAAGGCAGCAACAGCCACCGTCACATGGTGCGGTTGGAGTCTTGTTCTCGGACTCAACTCGGTTTTCTTGAATGACTTGGACTTGAACACTGGGGACTCGAGACTGGACTCGGACTCGAGGTTTAGTAACTCGACTACAACACTGCTCTAAAGGGAACCCATCCCCATCTGGGTGATAACAGATAGCGTGATTATAAATAACTCACTTCTATAACTGTCCCCTATAGAGTCACAAAGTACTACTGTGTAACCAGGAAATTCATTATAGTTTAACAGGAAGTCTGTTTTGCTGAAGTTATAAACTGTTCATTGATGGAAACTTAAACTGTTAATGACAACTGCAGTCCTAAAGTTATCATGAGGATTGGAGTCCTAAACCATTGGAGCATTACTAAGTGTCCAGAGCGTCTTCTGAGTGTGTCTTTAGACTGTCCATACGGGGCCGTCCTCCACAGGAGCGATGTGATGAGACTCCAGCTAGAAGTAGGGCATCAGGATGGATCAGGCAGGTCTGAGGAGTTGGAGAGGTTCAGCATCTTACTGGTGTCTCAGGAGTGACCAAAAACAGAGAGACACCAACAGGTTGTTGGGTCTGCCCAGTTTCACCTAATGAGTAAGAAGAGTGTACGCTGAGTGTAAGCAGGAACTCCGACAAAACGAACTATGACCACATGCGTACGGTAACTAAAAGGGAGCGCCAGAAGGTAACACGGACGTGATGGAGCCCTGGGACAGAACACGAACACATCTGAGTGATCCTGCTGGATACCATCACAACACTGAATGTTCAGTTAGCACTTAATAATAGATATTTTGTGATAAACATTTGGCCTTTTCTGAGCTATATTGTAATCAGAATGGGGACTCGATCAAAGTCAAACAATATCCAACTCTATAATTAGCTTCAGTGACGACCTCAAACTCAGTCCATGGAGTTTTGTCTGTTGAAAATAAAACAGTAGAAACGATGTTTGTGCACCAAGCATCATAATTGCATAATTAATGACCTCATGAACAGACCAGACACATGCCTCATACCTGAAATGGTCTTTGCAATCATGTTTATTTTTAACTCTTTCAGCTTGAATGAATAATTAAAGGGGGTGGGGTTGTGATGCTGAAAACCACGAGGTGGCGTTCTTCAGATACTGCAGTCAGGAAGTTTCTGTAGCGCTGCAGCCCTGATTCACAGTTCACCCTTCGATTTTCACTGCAGTTTCACTTTGATGACAAATGTGAAGTTCTCAGAGAAAACCCATCCCATAATACTACCACCCACTGCATGCTGCTAGGACACGATGTCTTGATGAATGTGAAATAGTTTTATGAGAGTGAATGAAGAAAACTTGATAGATACATCATTGTGTGTGTGGTTTGATTTGTTCAACATCAGAAGTGTGTGTGGGGGATGAAAGGATGAATGATTCAGGAGTGTGTGAAGTCAGATGTTTTTCCAGCTTTTGTCAGGCGTGAAAGTGAAATCGATGCATAAATGCTTTTCTAAGGTCAGGAATGAGAAGGCACACACACACACAATATGCATAAGTGCACTGTGAGTAAGTTTTCCCAATTTGCTACAGATCTGAGTTTGTTTCATGAAGCAGTTGATTTAAATTCTCCTTCCTGTCATGACTCAGAAAATCCATCCCATGTTCACCACATGGAATAATGGATCATCATGATGATGTGTCATGGTTTTATTAGTTTGAGACTGTGTGTGTGTGTGTGTGTGTGTGTGTGTAGCTCTCTGGAACCCTCACCATCCCTCTGTGGCAGCTCTTCCTCACACGCTTTGGAAAAAAGACTGCAGTTTACATCGGCACCTTGGTGAGTGGCACCAACTCTGTGTGTGTAGGATTTACATGTCAGTGATCATAGCTGTGTATTTTTCAACCTTAATTTTCCTCTGGATTCTCCGCCTCTGAAAATTGGAGCCCAGAGGTGGATTATTAATGGTGCTGTGATGGAGAGGAAGTTCTCTGCCTTGTTTAACCCAAGTTCACTGATGAGAGACGATGATGCAGAAGCGTTTTTTCAGTCTTTTAACAGTCAGCGTTTCGCTATTGTAGATAAAGTGGCACCTGTGAAATCAAACCACGTCTCAGATGAAAAACTTTGTCCTTAGTTTAATGAATCTCCCCAGAGTTTTAGGAGAAATTGTCAAAAAGCAGAGCGTCTTTGGAAATCAACTAAACTTGAGTTTCATCGGCTTCAGGCTTCCTTCAGTAAAATGTTGAGTGATGCTGGAACTCGATACATCTCCCTGCTAACATCCTCAAATAAGAAAAACCCCAAATCTTGTTGGACGACATTAATCTCCCCTTCTGTCCCTCAGGTCCCTGTGTTCTCTAAAGCAGACAGGAATGATTTCCTTCAGTTCTTTGTTGATAAAACCAGAGATGTCAGGACAAACATCTGCCCATGACTCGTCTCCTCCTCATACCTTTAAACCTGTGATATTATATGACCTCACTGTTCTGCTTGATTAAATGAAACCCTCCTTTTGTCCTACTAATGGTCTCCCGACTGTACTGTTTTTTTGTTTTTTTTTTTTTAAATAAAGTTGTTTATTGTACTGGCCCCTGTATTGGAGAAATGGTTAATACTTCACTTTTTAACTCTTGTGGTTCCCAGCGTTTTTTTTAAAAACATGCTGCTGTTGAACCAAAACTCAAAAAGCCCAGATTGGATCCATCGCAACTGATGAATTACAGGCGAATGTCTAAACTCCCTTTCATATCAAAAATCCTCAAAGTTGTAGCAGAGCAACTTAAAGATTAATTTTTTCCTCCCTCCTAGAGAATCATGGGATTTTTAAGAAATTTCAATCTGGTTTCCACAAAAAAATCATTCCACAGAAACTGCATTACTAAAGATCTTATGATGTCAGCTGACTCTGGGGAATACAGTTTTGGTTTTCTTGGACCTTTCATCTGCCTTTGGTACTGTTGATCCTAATGTGTTATTAACAGACTTCAAGACCTGGTCAGGATGTCTGGATCGCTTTTAGAATGGTTTTCATCCTACCTTTCTGACAGAAGTTTCAGTGTTTTGGCTCATCAGATTATGTCTGAAACTCCAGGACTCTCATGTGGGGAACCTCAGGGTTCTGTCCTGGGATCTGTTCTGTTCCTCTTGTTTATACTCCCTTGAGGACAGATAATCAGGCAGTTCAAGTTCAGCAATGTATCTTACCATCTTTATGCTGATAATATCTAACTGTACTGCTCTTTCAAGACTACAGAGAACTATAAACTGTCTTCATTCATTAATTCTGTGACTTGCATCAAACAGTGGTTAAGTGACAATTACCTGCAGCTGAACTCAGACAAGACAGGAACGCTCACTATCGCCCCTGAAGGTAGCATTCCTCAGATTAAGCTGCATATCGGAGTTTTATCCCCATCTGTCTGTCAGGAGTTTAGGTGTTTTTGATTCAGCAATGTCCTTGGAGCATCACACCAAACAATTAATTAGAAACCGCTTTTTCCAACTGAGATGCATCAAAACTAAGAACACTGGTGTCAAAGCTCGAAATGGAGATGATGATTCATGCTTTTATTTCGTCCTGTTTGGGTTATTGTAACAGTCTTTTTGCTTGTTTTAATAAGAGAGAGCTCGAATGCCTCCAGGCCGTCCAGAACTCTGCTGCAAAGATCTCATCTCATTATCTGTAGCTGCTTTATCCTGTTCTACAGGGTCGCAGGCGAGCTGGATCCTATCCCAGCTGACTACAGGCGAAAGGCGGGGTACACCCTGGACAAGTCGCCAGGTCATCACAGGGCTGACACATAGACACAGACAACCACTCACACTCACACCTACGCTCAATTTAGAGTCACCAGTTAACCTAACCTGCATGTCTTTGGACTGTGGGGGAAACCGGAGCACCCGGAGGAAACCCACGCAGACACGGGGAGAACATGCAAACTCCGCACAGAAAGGCCCTCGCCGGCCCCGGGGCTCGAACCCGGACCTTCTTGCTGTGAGGCGACAGCGCTAACCACTACACCACCGTGCCGCCCCCCGCTGCAAAGATTCCCCGGTAAAAGAACACACACCCCACCGGGTTCGGCGTCTCTTCACTGGCTGCTGGTTGACTTTAGAATTCATTTTAACATTTTAGTTCTTACTTTTAGAGCCTTACGTGATCGAGCTCCTTCTTGCATATCTGACTTGTTGAAATTTCACAGCTGCAGCCTCGGGTCATGCGGTCAGAGGCGACTCGTGGTTCCTCTCACTGTAAGATCAGAGGGGCCCGATCATTCCACGCAGTGGCACCCAGACTGTTGAGTGCATTGCCTCTCTCTTTACGCTGATTAAATTCTGTCGGTTCTTTGAAACAGCAGTTGAAAACGCTGCTGTTCAGACAGATGTTTAGTGGAATAAGGGGTTGTTCTCCTGCCTGATGTTTTGTATCTGTTTCTTCACTGTTTCTCTCTTTTACTGTCTGTTGTATTGGACTTGTTTATATTTATTGTGAAGCACTTTGTGATCTTTATCTGTGAAAGGTGCTGTATAAATAAACTTTACTTACGTGTGTGTGTCTCCTTCCAGCACAAGAGAAGCACCTTCAGCCTCGACTTGTTTGGACCAGTGCATTGTGGATAAGATCCTGAAGTCTGCATTGATGCCCACTCGATCCTTCGTCTCCACATTCAGACAGGAACGAACACGAGGGGCTTTTAACCAGGTGGAGGAAAGGAACTTTAAAACAGGATTGGACCACTGAAGCCCTGGCTGCATTTTCATCTCAATAAATAACTTGATACATTTGGAGACGTGTACACAATCTCATCAGACTCTGCTGCCCCCCCGTGGCTGATCCAAAGAATTACGTTCAGTAACAAATGCCAAAGTTATTTGGAGAAAAATCAAATCTACCTAAAAAAAAAATATAAGATGAATGAATTTCTGCGTGGAAAGAATATATTAGAATGTAAAACAGAAAAACAAAAAAACCAACTGCTTATTAATTACTCCAAGTGAATTTGGTGAATTGTTTACTTGTGTATCGTGCCCTCTTGTGGATGAAACAGGAATGACATCCAGGGCATATTGGGGAAAGGAACACTGGAGATGGAGTTGCAGGTAGAAGGGAAAGAGGAAGAGCAAAGATGAGCTTTTTGGATGCGGTGAAGGAGGACATGAGGACAGTTGGTGTGACAGAAGAAGATACAGAGGACAGGAGGAGCTGGAGGGACATTATCCGCTGTGGCGACCCCTAACGGGAACAGCCGAAAGGAGGCGTGAGATCAAGCGTTCGGGTTTACGTTTCTATCTCATTCTGAATCATTATTTGGAATAACATCGGTTTATTAGATGCATTGCTCCTGACTTTAACTTGATTCATTAAACCATGTAACATGGCTCATTGTTTTTTAATATTCACGCCATGTACAGTTTTGTATCAAATACTGATTTGAATGATGCGATATTACAGTTTACCAACTTTAGCTCAGCTAACCAGCTCCCTAAACAACGTGAATGCTAACATTAGCCAGGTAGCTTTTTAGCGTAGCGAGTGTTCATACTGTGAAGCTGATGACTTCGGACCGTGCTGGTGGATAAGTGATGTTCACCTTGGCGTGTTGATCAGAACCCAGGACACTCAGATTTCCAGCATTGTTCAAACTGAACACTTCCACCAGCTAAACTAGCATTAGCAAAAACAGGCCACGTGGTACGTTAACTCCGCCTCTGTCCAGCATTAACAAATGAACCGTAAAGCAGTGTAAACATCTGTCAAGTTGGAAATATCTAGTTTTCCTTTCAGTTCATCACAGACTCGCACGACTCAGATGCTGGAAAGTTCACTGAGGACGTTGTTCTTGTTTCTACTTTTTCTTCCTCCTCCTGACTGCAGATGTCCATATGCTCGATAGCGCAGCAGCACAAGAGGGCACCTGTGCAACAGTCTCCAGCTTTTTCAAGTGAGTTAGCATTACCTCAGTCACGGTACCGACCTGAAGTTGCATCGCTCTTCGCAAGCTAGGTCACATCATGCTCGTGGTTATGTTGTGTAATTAAAAACGTTAATGAGGTACAGCACAGTTTAATGTGCGGTTTGAGCTGTAAACTAAATCGGACTGCACTGTGATGAAACGCATTGCTGCTGGTGTTAATACTGACGAAGCTTTTGTGAAGCTCGACGTTTTATGGGTTGAAAATGGCTCAAAACGCCACCTACTGGTTAAAATCGTCCTGAACCTCCAAGGCTGATGCTGAGGTTGAGTTGACTGTTTGGCGCTCCTCTCCATCATGAAATTCAAATATTTATTAAAATTAATGTTAATATACCCTACCTTCCACAAGCCCCGCCCATGAGTGGGGGTCTGTGAAACTGATCTGCTTTTCAAATCCACGCCTCCTCCCAGTAAAATTATTACAGCAATTATCTGTTCAGAGAATCTGTTCAGCGGCGTCAAACTTTAAACGTCTGTAGATTGGTTCAGAAAATAACAGACTCCTAAATGTAGTTTAAATCCTCAGCGCTCGACACACGCCGTGCTTTTGTGTTGGTTTGTGTGAAGTTCATCTTAAAGTCCAAGTTAAAATGTTTTACACGTCTGACAGCAACATTTCAAACAACCTTTACACTGAGTTGGCTCAAATTTGTGAATTATTTTACATTGAACATTTTTAAAAAACCTTTAGAATATAAAATTTGATCGAAACTTAACATGAAAGCAGGAGAATGATGTACAGAACCAGTCAAAAGTTTGGACACCCCGACTAATTCAATGTTATTTCTTTTATTTTTATGAATTAAGTCACTTAACGTCTTTAAAGTAATGATGGATGTCGTTTCTCTTTACGGAGTTGTTCGGTTGTTGATGTATGGATTACTGCAGGTGTGGAATCAGGTTATTTACTGTATTTGTATTTACTGTTTGATCTCAAATGCATTAAGGAGGTCAGAAACTTGTCCACTAATTACCTTTTAACGAGCCACACCTGTTAGTGTTCCAGGTGACTCCCTCATGAAGCTATAAATTGGTAGGCGTGTCCAAACGTCTGACTGAGACCTCTAGGAAACGTGGAAAGAACTGAAGGTTTTATGAATCATGAAGCAAAACCACTTGTAAGTTAAATACAAGTACATGTAATACAAGTAAACGCACATGTCCTTGGGGTTGCTGAGACATGGAGGGGTGGGAATAAGATCTAGCCCAGAGTTCAAGTCAAAGCCCTTTGAGAGTAAATGCTTTGGCTTTCACAACATTCTGTTCCCAAAAGCTGATGTTGGGGAAAAAGTCTTTACGCAAAGGAGGTTTTCTTGCTTCTGTTTTTTTTTTTTTTTTTTTTTTAAATTGTTCTGTGTCGGGACTTTTTGGGGGAAAAAGAAGGTCTATTCCAACATGTAGCTAATGCTAACACTAGGCCACAAATCTGCACCGTCACTCCAGTTGTTTCGAGGAATTTTGTACGGATCAGAACCGCTAATAAACTCTCATTTCCATGTATATCCTTCGCTTCTTTCTGACTAAGATTATCCAAGTAATCCAGTAGTAGAACTTTTTTAGCTGTATTTTTCTTCAGGCAACAGCAACAGATGCCGGACATCTCCGCTTGGCTTCAGTATGTGAACAGCCAATCAGTGGGTCCCGTATGTGTTTACGATTTTTATGTCACGATTTACAACCAGTCAGAAACATCCTTTGTCGGCTGTCCATCAATCACAGGCTCCCGTGCTACAATGGTGGTATGTTGATATAATTTTTATTTTCTAAATATTTATCAAAAGCACTAACTTTTGTTGTCCGATCAAACAGTTACCATTAAAATTTTACTCGTCCTTGCACAGACTTTAGTCGTCTGGGACGATCAGACATACGGTTTTTCGAGCGTTGCAGTGTATCCTCAGTACCTGACTTTAACTAACACACACGTGCTTATTAATGAGTGAGCTCTTATTAAATGTATTTGATAATATTTAAGTTCTATCTATTTTTATTAAGTTTAAATGTTCGTTTTGAATGAAGTGAAACGCTTTATTTTTTTTGTAATATTTTTCATTTCAGTCATCGAATGCTTGAGTTCAATAACATTTCAGTTGATTTTGTGTAATTTTTTTTGTGCAGCACTAAACAGCTTGAATGGTCCAAATGTTAAGTTTATTTTATAAATGTTAATGTTGTAATCTGCTTTTTTAAAGGTTTTAATATAAAACCCTGAAATACCAAAGGAGATGAAAGAATTCCAGTCGAATTAAAACAAGTGTATTCAAGGCCTTTTATTATTATTATTATTATTATTATTATTATTATTATTGACTGATTTGATACAGCCTTAATTTTATGTACTTTTTTCTGTTAGAGTTTTGTGAAAACAGTTTTGTAAAATATTTAAACATAAAATGAAGACTGTACACGGAAACAGGAGGAAAAGACCTGAATAAAAGTTTACGGTATGAAAGTGTGTGTGCGTGCGTGGTGTTTTAAAGTGACTGTAAATGAGTTGTGGTTTCATGAGAAAATGAGTAAAAGGTTGTTACAGTCATTTAGTTTTGTTTGTATCTCTCTCTCATATCCCATACAGACACAAAAGAATTTCCCCCTCGCCCCTTCTTCGGGCGATACCTACCCACCCACCCACTCACTCTCAAGCTCGGTTCCTCTACCAGAAGCCTGTGAGTTTAAGTCCTGCGCAGGATCTTAGCTGTTCCTTGGACTGTGCTTTTCTGGACCGAGATCTTGGATGATGTTCCTGGGGTCTGTTGGAGCCCCTCTCTCTCACAGTTTGGGGGTCACTGCACCGAGGACTCATATCACCACCGTTGTTGTCTTCATCTTCCACATCTCTTCTAGCTCTTCTTTCACCCCTTGATGCTTCTCGAGCTTCTCAAGTTCCTTGTTCCTGATGTTGCAGTCACTTGGTGTTGCCACATCCATCACCACAGCCTTGTTCTCCTGCTTGTCCCCCACTACCAGATCCGGCTGGTTCGCCCTTACCAGTCTGTCCATCTGTATCTGGAAGTCCCACAGGATCTTAGCTTGGTCATTCTCTACCATCTTCAGAGGCGTGTCCTACTTTGAGCTTGAGGCTTCCAGTCCATACTCAGCACAGATGTTTCTGTACACGATGCCAGCCACGTGGTTCTCGTGTTCCATGGACGCTCTTCCTGCTCGCATGTATATAAAATGAGCCGATATCCTCAGAGTAGAGTAGCCAATCAGAGCGTGCGATTGCTCGTCTGTGATCAGTGTCAGTGCTATAAAGAAAAACCTGAACAGACCTTTTTGTTTTTCATTTGGGATGTGATTGACATGTTAAACTCAGTCACATTCATTCCTGATTCACTGATTGGCAATTGGTTACAAGGTTCCGCCCCTTTGAGAGCTCTACCAATCACCATGAGGAGAAGCTGTGAGTCCAGACAGGACAAACCAAAAGTGCACTGACCAATAAACATCAAGATTTTTTTTTTCTGTGCCAAATACACCCGCCCACATTCCATTCACTCCCACTGAAGCTGTGCATCAGGGCGGGACTTAAGATGATGCATTAAAAGCGTGTTGTCCAATGAGTGTTCATCTTTCTTCTCTTTAAAACAGCGAGTACACAAACACCTCATAGACACCAACAGACCCATGGGCTTCAGTGGGGTTCTGTTCACTCTGTGTCAGAGACATCAAAGAAAGAAAGAGAAAGAAAGAAAGCTTTATTCATCACACACTTGTGAAATTCCTCTCTGCATTTAACCCATCTGAAGCAGTGAACACACCCAGAGCAGTGGGCAGCCATGCTCACAGCACCCAGGGAGCAGTTGGGAGTTCGGTGCCTCGCTCAACGGCACCTCAACCCAAGACCATCCCATATTAATCTTACCTGCATGTCTTTGGACTGTGGGAGAAACCGGAGCACCTGGAGGAAACCCACGCAGACACAGGGAGAAGATGCAAACTCCACACAGAAAGGCCCCCGCCGGACTCGAACCCAGAACCTTCTTGCTGTGAGGCGACCGTGCTAACCACTACACCACCGTGCCGCCCAAAGGAGACTTTAATGGACAAACAGCGAGACACTTCTTCATCTGATTCGAGAAAATACTGAATTGCACAAAGACCGACATGAAAGGTGCTACATGAATAAAGACTGATTTAATAGATGGACCAGAAAATGGAGTTAAACACCTACAGAGACCAAGTCAGAATCTTCTGAACTGAAGTGACTCGGAGTCTGAACTCAACCCAAAGTGTAAACCTTCTGGCGTTTCACAGATTCTTCTTTCTCCTCATCTTCTCAGATTTCTGTTCACTAGAATCTGACACAGTTCCTTCTCCATGTTCTCTATCTTCTTCTCAAACTCAAGCACCATCTTCTCCTTTTGAGACTGAAGCCTTTCCTCCACTGGAGCTGCTTCACATCTGCGCTTCCAGCTCGAGTCCCTCTTTGTCCATCTGCTGTCTCCCCTTGATGATGATCTTCCAGAGCTTCTAGAACCACTGTAGGAGACAGCACATCAGCTTCTTATCAACTTGCTTGAGTCTCTCTTTCATTCCTGCTTCCTTCTTCAGTTCTGCAGGTAATTTTGAGTTCTCCATCTCTTCTGTCATCTCCAGCATTTTATCCTTCTCCAGAATCTTCTGCTCCATTTTCTCCATTTCAATCTGAAACATTCATCAGGTCATTCATTCTTTTCCACCATAAAAAAACAACTGTCTGTCTGAGCTCCTCTGGCCTTGCTCTCTCTCAACTGAAGCTTCAGTCTCTCCTGCATTTTGTCTTCTTCCTTGTTCCTTCTTTATCATAAATATTTGCACCATTAATCCAGTCTCTAAACTGACTCTGCATTCTAAGACATTCCTTCACCAGAACATGAACCACTTCTGTGGACTGAGGGCCCGTTTACACGAGGACGCTGTCGGGTAAAAACAAATATTTTATCGGAAGTGCCTTTCGTCTACACGGGGACGGCGTTTCCGAGACTGAAAAACGGAAAAAATTTAAAACGCCTTCCAGAGTGGATAAGTTAAAAACAGCCCCCGTTGCATATCCGTCTAAACTACCCAATACGCGAAACTCTGCTCGGATCTGCTCACGTCGGGTACGCGTTTGTCATACATATGTCATATACTGTACATGCCAGCCCGGGAAGTAAGAAAGTAAGTAAAAAAAGTAAGAGCATGTCTGATTACATCGATCCAACGGACCTTCAAGCTGCTCTGGCAGCTTTAATAAACGTCCAGGAGTCCTTCGAACATCTATACCGAATCTGCACATATACCGTTAATGAACAGAGGCGGGTATAGTATGCTCTTACTTTTTTACTTACTTTCTTACTTACCATAGCCAGAGTAGTCAAAGTTTTCGCGGCGCAGATGTGCAGATCAGATCAGACAAGACGGAAGACGTTGCGCATGCGTGCAGACATAGCGGAGGTCTTTCACAGCACCACCTAGCCGCCTGGCATGCACATCCAATTGAATTCCACACATTTATGCGTCACCGTATAGACGCAGATTTCCCCCTTGAAAACGGTCGTGTAGATGCGGAAAAAAGTGAGAACGAAAACGGACTTTTGCATTTTTGTTTCAGACCGTCCCCGTGTAAAGTGGGCTTGAGCTTCTCTGGCTTTGCTGTCTTTCACCAGGAATTCAAATCTCTCCCTTTCTCCAAGTACTGTACTTGTACAGTATCCATCCATCTCTCTCTCACTCACCCTAGTGGTGGCTGCTGGTTCTTAAAGGAGATACGCAGAACCTTTATTTTTAAATAAATTTCTGAGTGGATAGTATCTCCATCCTTGACTCTTGTATGCTGCATAAATGGGAATTAAAAAAAAAAAAAGTTAAAATCGACCGCAAAGTTGTGATTGGAGCTGCCCCACTGAGCCAGCCAGCCCTGAGTGCGTGACGTCACAGCAGGAACCGGTTTTAAGACCGAGGCCTTTTACAGCTATAGACCAAAGTCATATAAATAAACATTTATGGTGAAAGTAAGAAATAGCGTTACTGACTTGCTCAACTAAGACTGATTTGACTTCATTGATTGTGGGTTGACTCTCATTAAAACAGGATGGGTGTTATAACTTATGCAACATACATGGACATGCATGCATTTTCACTGTCATTTTCACCCCAGCGGCCGGCGAGGGCCTTTCTGTGTGGAGTTTGCATGTTCTCCCCGTGTCCGCGTGGGTTTCCTCCGGGTGCTCCGGTTTCCCCCACAGTCCAAAGACATGCAGGTTAGGTTAACTGGTGACTCTAAATTGAGCGTAGGTGTGAATGTGAGTGTGAATGGTTGTCTGTGTCAGCCCTGTGATGACCTGGCGACTTGTCCAGGGTGAACCCCGCCTTTCGCCCGTAGTCAGCTGGGATAGGCTCCAGCTCGCCTGCGACCCTGTAGAACAGGATAAAGCGGCTAGAGATAATGAGATGAGATGAGAGATATGTACATAGATAAAATCTCAAATGTGTTGTTTGTGGTATACGGCCAGGTTTATGCCGTTTATTTAGGAGTGTGTGGGTTTCCAAGCACGTAACGGAGTTTTGATCATTTTCAGAGCCGTCTTTACCCCATCCATATCTGGGTTTGAGTTTGTACATTTTCCTGGGTTTTGTGTAATTGTTGACTGTCCCTGTTCTGTTCAGACAGACTGTGATTTGTTCGTGATCAGAGAGTGGTGTCAGTGGCTTGACTGTGAAGGCTCTCAGAAAAGGGAAGTTCAGATCCATTAAGGCATCATCCACAGCGCTACTGCCAGGAGCAGAGCTTTAATTTACGGCCACACTACAGCTCGCGGTGCTTTAGCGATGAAAATGAGGCGTTTTGGTGGCGATGCATGGCGGTATACAGGCGAGTTAGAAGTTGTGGTCACACAGCAGTTGAACACTTGACTGTCACATCTTCGTGTGCTGTCCTGGGCAGCAGAGTGGATATCATAATCTTGGTTTGTGGAAATGTGTTGCTCTATGACTGCCCTCAGTGAATCGGGCCCCACTTTCTCTTGCTCCGCCCTCAGGTCATTTGTTCCTATGTGACTCGAGATGTGACTTGGTGACCCGAGTTGTCTCTTGTTGATGAACTCTAATGCTTTTTGGGTAGTGGGACACAAGAGCGTAGCTCCTTTGTGTTATGGGAAGGACTTTATTATTTTTTTCCCTCATCAATGAATTTAGGTGGCTAAGGTTTGGGAGTCTTGGTTGATCTGGGTGGGGTCCTGATTTAAAGCCTGATTTTAAAAAAGGTAAAAGACGAGGAATTTCTGCTGTCTTTTGACTTAAAAAAAAAAAAAAAAAAAAAAGAGAGAAAGAAATATGGTTCTGAAGTTACTGTTGTCCTCAAGTCTGATCCGTTCTAAGAAAGAGATTTTATCTGGAGCAGATCGGAAAGGTTTCAAGTGAAGACCCTCGAGCATCAGTGAGAGCTTTAGCTCCTGCAGCAGCTTCATTCAGCTCGCTGATATTCCTTCAGAAAATATTGAAGTGTGTGTTTATTAAAACGACACACTGAGAATGGAAGAGTTTCTGCTTGGCTCACATCGTACAACTTTTATTCGCTCGTTGTGCAACGCTGTAAAGTGTTTACTTTTTCCTCAGTTCTGTCAAGTGCTCTGTGCTAATGTGTAAACTTAAAGCCTGTAGAGAGTGTGTGTGTGTGTGTGTGTGTAAATAGCAGCATGAGGTCAGGTTATTACAGTGTAAACGCTGTATGGAGCAGTGGAGGCTCGCCGGTGAGGGCTCCGAGTTATTGATCAGAAGGTCAGGGGTTCAAGCCCCTGCACCACCAAACTGCCTCTGTGGGGACTTTAGCCCTCTCTGCTCCAGGGGGCACTGCATCACGTCCCACCCCCACTTCTGAACAAACTCTGATATGTAAAGGTCAGAATTTTACAATACAGTAATGTATATGACACACACACACAAAACCAAATCTGTAGTGCTGAAGATCATGTCAATTTTTTTTTTTTTAAACTAGTAAGCACACTAACTCCATGCAGCAATACAGGGTAGAATGAGCATCAAACACCGCAGTCTCTCAGTCTCTCTCTCTCTCTCACCCACACAAAAAAAGTTATCACAATGTACTGGAATCAAAATGTGCTGAAGAATCAGACTTGTGATGTGACTGAGTTTCTCTCTCAGTATCAGACTCATTTGTGACTCAACTTGAGAATCTCAGTACTGAAACCCAGTAGCAGTGAAATGAACAGGATTGAAACTGAGGTTTGCAATAAACAGCTTGCTAATTTGCAGAACACACACCCCTCCACCTCCCCACCACATCAGGTTTATCAGAAATGATGCTCTCAGAAGTTTCTTAGTCGCAGGAACAGCAGGCACGAGGTGTTCAACCCAGACCGAAGTCCCAAACTCTGTCCTGCCTCGGCCGTCTTTATACCCACTAAAGTGGATTTTTCACAACCTGTTTCTGAGAATTCACATGATGTCCGTCACAGAACCACCACCACCACCTCCTCCTGATCAACCTGGTGTTTATCAAACTAATTCTTCTTCTTTTTGGTTTTAGACCTCAAGTTCTTCTCATGTACAGCTCCCCTCACCCAGTTCGGGTCTCAGCTTGATCATGATAACGTCAACCTGTTTTCTTATCGTTACTACTTTTTTTTTTTTTCAGACCTCGTGCCCTTACTGTTACTATGGTAACCATCTCTCAGCATTTCCACTCCCCCTTTCCTCAGGCCTCCGCACAGCACTTTGAATCCCCTGATATTTCATTCCTTCATGAGAAATCCCTCGGAGCTACATGGTTCTTTCACAGCTTTTCTCCCACATAAACTCCTCCCTTTGTGACTCAGTAAACAAATCCAAGGGTTACATTGATTTTATTTCATGATTATACAAGAATAAACTTGATCATGTTAGAAGTAAACCATAAGCATAGCATCATATAATCATATAGCATCAGAAGCTTGGAGACCAGAGATGGTCGAAAACCCCTCAATTTAGCCCAATTAGAGAGTAAAAGCCCCATCTTACTGAGAATTTAAAGCAAGCGTCCAGCAGCGTTCGGCGCCTGGTCTCCAATTTAAATTAGATTTCACATTAAGCTATTTCTATAAAAACTTCAAGCCAGTACGTAATACAATGATAAAAAGGGTTCGTCCTCAAACGACATAATTATATCATCATCAGTTCTGGTCCAGGTCTTTAGATCTCGTCCCTTATGAGCAAGCCAGCGGCGACGGTGGCAAGGAAAAACTTCCCTGTTTCACTTCATTCTTTGTTTCGGAAAGAAACCTTGTGAGGACCCCGGCTCATAAGGAAACCCATTCCTCATCTGGGTGACACCAAACATCCAGTTCCGTGTTTTCTGTACCATATTTGCTTATTTGTAATACACTAGGAATTAAACAAAGAATAAAACATTTAGCCAAAAAAGTAAATCAACATCAGTGGCTTAAAGATAAGATTATCAGTAGGTAAAGTAATAATGTTTAAAACATGAGTAAAGATTTGCTTTTATTCTTAAAGGTGGTCTTCCTCCTCTTCCTCTTCTTCCTCAATCCCTTTTTTCAAATCTGCTTCAATCCAAACTTTACTTTTTCTTCCTTCGCAGGTGGTTGTATTATCAGCACACACCGTCCCATCAGGGACCCCATCGTTTTCTTCATCAAGGTGGAAATACACAAGTTAAAGCCATTAAAACGCCCACGCATCAGTCCAGCCTTCAAATGTCCTGAAAACAAACATCAAAGCAGACGATACATTCACGCTCCAGTCATTTAGCCCGGTCATAGGAACCACTGTGGCCATGCCTTTCTGTCATAACAGGCGATGCATGACTGTAAAGATGATCTGTAGACTCCATTATTCCATCGGACACGTTCTTCTCTTTTCCGTCCGCAGCAGCATCTGCATCCCGGTTTGTCCAGTTTCCTGTCTCAGATTTTTCACCTTTTTCCGTCTCCGTCCTTCGTAATCCTCCTTGGCAGGTTGAGATCCATCTTGTATCACTTTCTGCTCCATGTTCGCTGATGTCTGGGTGGCAAAGATATGGTCCTGCTGTCCTCGGCTTGTTCCAATCTTCAAGAGACTCTGCTCTTTTGAAGAGACGTCACATGGTTCCCGTCTCCTGGTTCCACCGCTCGCACGTCCTTGTGGTGTTCACCATCTCTCTACTCCGGCTCACCTCTAACCTGGACAAACAGATTTCTGTGGGTATCAGTTTGACATTTCACATCTCATCTCATCTCATTATCTGTAGCCGCTTTATCCTGTTCTACAGGGTCGCAGGCAAGCTGGAGCCTATCCCAGCTGACTACGGGCGAAAGGCGGGGTTCACCCTGGACAAGTCGCCAGGTCATCACAGGGCTGACACATAGACACAGACAACCATTCACACTCACATTCACACCTACGCTCAATTTAGAGTCACCAGTTAACCTAACCTGCATGTCTTTGGACTGTGGGGGAAACCGGAGCACCCGGAGGAAACCCACGCGGACACGGGGAGAACATGCAAACTCCGCACAGAAAGGCCCTCGCCGGCCACGGGGCTCGAACCCAGACCTTCTTGCTGTGAGATGACAGCGCTAACCACTACACCACCGCGCCACCCACATTTCACATCATTATGCAATTTTTTTTCCGAGCTGCTCTGGGGGGTCCCTTGGAAGGGCCCCTAAGGTATGTGACAGACCTGGGGAAATTTGTGAAGTAAAAACTGAAACTGTTGTGAATATTTTCTGTAAAATGTGTTGGCAAACCCAGGTTATTTTTTAGAAAGCAAATTAAAAATAAGTGCTGGATAAAACCCTGTCTCTCTTATGTAAATAAAGATACAAATTTCGTTGTCTGGTGGTCGAGTGTTTCTGAGAAATGTTGTGTTGCACTTCTGGTCGGGGTCCCTGTGATCGCAAAAGCCATCAAAAATCAGGTCACTGCATCGCCATATTCTCTTAGTATGGCGCTACGCTCTGCACGCACTCGGCTCCAGACTTGGTCAACGTGTTACTTTCATTGGAAATCCGCATCATTCACTGGCACTCGTTAGGGAACACTTTCTCTCTGTGGTGGAGCACATGTCAAGGGCACTTTTATGAGCAGGGCGCATTTAAATTTGAGCAGGGTGTTGGTATTTGAGGGCAGGGCGCGGCGTCCTGGTAAACTAAACTGGCTGGAACAGTGTCTTTTTTTCATTTTTCTAACTTTTCTTTCTCCTTTTTTTAAAATTCATTTTTAACTTCAAACAATTCCAAAATGGGCGCCGCGGTGGTGTAGTGGTTAGCGCTGTCGCCTCACAGCAAGAAGGTCCGGGTTCGAGCCCCGTGGCCGGCGAGGGCCTTTCTGTGCGGAGTTTGCATGTTCTCCCCGTGTCCGCGTGGGTTTCCTCCGGGTGCTCCGGTTTCCCCCACAGTCCAAAGACATGCAGGTTAGGTTAACTGGTGACTCTAAATTGAGCGTAGGTGTGAATGTGAGTGTGAATGGTTGTCTGTGTCTATGTGTCAGCCCTGTGATGACCTGGCGACTTGTCCAGGGTGAACCCCGCCTTTCGCCCGTAGTCAGCTGGGATAGGATCCAGCTCGCCTGCGACCCTGTAGAACAGGATAAAGCGGCTACAGATAATGAGATGAGACAATTCCAAAACCTTCATTCCCATCTCTTCATTTATTCTACTTTCTTTTTGTTTCATTAATTCCTCAAACTCTCTGACTAATTTACGTGCGCCATTAAATGTCCCTCCCTTTGGCCATCTGTGTGAGAAATGTTTAGTTTTCTTCTTCCAGGTGTTCCATGCACCGTCCTATTGGTTTCACATTTGTCCAGTTGCAGTTAGATATTATTACATCTACTACATTACATCACGTCCCTGATTCCCCTCATCAGTTTTAGTGAATTCATTTTCCTGCTATGACTTCATGACTTTTTGGAGAGAAGAAAGCTGCTGCTGTAATAATAATAATAATAATAATAATATTCTATGTAGTCCTTATGGTCTACTTTTACCCGATGGCTTGTGACTGGGTCCCAGCGAGGAGCTCTGTACACAAGATCCTCCTTCTAAAACAGTTCTGCGTCTGTTTTACAGTTTTTGCTTTTATAAAACTTCCTGGTCACGGAGTTTTGCCCCGATTGATTGATTGATTGATTTTCCCAATGCACTTCCTTTTTTTTTTTTTTAAAGTATACTTATTTTCATCTTCAAACCCCGGCACTGTGTAGGATTTCTTCCCCTCGTCTTACTTCTATAATAATAATAATCTTTAGGCACAGGGTTTCAAAAGCTGACATTTACATGAAAGCTGTGCATAACAAATAAATTCATAATTATTATCCATATAGGACACTTTTTTGATGGAATAAAAATCTATCTATGTCATATCTATAGCATGTTAGATTGCGCACAATAAGTAATAAAATCTATATCATATCTATAGCATGTTAGATTGCGCACAATAAGTAATAAAATAAAAATGTGTTCTATTCCCTTCTAGCGGGTTTCATTCATTTGGTTTGATAGCATGCAATATTGTTCGCATATTGCTTATCCTACGTGTGTTACGTCACTCTACCCAATGGAGAATGAGTGTTGAATATGGTTTACGATATTGCATGGTTGTCACGACAACATGATGTCACATGTGGAAGAAATGAAACTTCCGCACTAGCAAGCGACTGTGAGAATTTGTAAACAAACATGGCCGCCAGGTTTGCTTTGTTAAATACAGAGAATTTTGAAAGAGAAAGACGCGTTGAACACCCGAAAGGAATGTTTATGGATAATAATAACAGTAAATAATAATAATAATAATAATAATAATATTGGCTGGCTTGTTTCCGTGGTCTATCAGATATACCTTGTCTTTGACTCATTCAGTATCATGCTCACTGAATGAAATATATCTGATAGACCATGAAAAAAAAAGCCAGCCAATATTATTTAAATATATAAAACTTATAGCTGTTTGTATTGGCAATTGAAACTTTAATAAATAATGTGAATTTATAATAACTTAGAGGTTTGAGTACACCGGACAATTTGGAGTTTATCTAGCGCAGGGCTTTTCAAAGTGTGGGGCGCGCCTCCCCTGGGGGTGCCAGAGTGCTTCGGGGGGCAACGTGAGGAAAAATAAACCAGAATCAGTTACTATTGCGGACATTTAGCGAACTTCAGCTAGCCTTTGCCAGAGACAGAATGGATGGATTTTTAGTACCTAAAGCTCCAGTGAGTGAGGAGACAGAGTCTGGGCCAAGCAAACAAAGAAGTTAGTATGACCACAATTATTTAAAGTTTGGATTTTCATGGACTGGATCTGAAGATGCTCCACTGCCACAGTGTGTTGTCTGCCAAGAGGTGCTAGCTAACGATGCTATGAGATGTTTAAAACGTGTAAAACAAGATGTTTTTAAAAAAGCGCAGATGTTTAAAATGTGTAAAAAAAAAAAGGTTTTAAAAAAGCACAGATGTTTAAAATGTGCAAAAAAGAGGTTTTAAAAAAGCTCATATGTTTAAAATAAAAAATGTGTACGACAACCATTTTTTAAAGTACGAATGGAACATTAAGTATAGCAACAATAAAAATTGTAAGGGGGGGGGGGCACTGATGTTTATTTGCTCTCTGAGGGGGGGGGGGGCTGACTCTCCCACACTTTGAAAACCCCTGGTACATGAGAAATCACCCAGAAGCATGGGCGCAGATAGAGGGGGGGACGGGGGGGATTCGTCCCACCCAGATTTAAATTCACCTCGTTCGGTCCCCCCCACTTATAGGGAGGAAAAAACGTCTATGCTGTCTTTCTTTGCATAAGGCAAACCTCACGGAAAAATCAAAAGACTAATTACCATTCGGTTTATTGAGGTGCACAGCAGTACATACATAGTTGCAACTGCGCAGACTGCACAGGTTGCGAGCTCGAGCTTGGTTGCTATGGTTACCCACAACAAGTTTGACAGGCATATCGGGGACAGCTCCTCCTAGTTCAGGACCCCAACACGGCATGATGAAGGGTGCCAAAAGGCAGAAAACGATTGCATCGTTTTTTCAAAAAAAAAAAAAAAACGACTGTAAGTAAACTGTGCCTTACTTTATCATATCACCTTGCAATTTTTTGATAGTCTGTTGAAAGTAATGTCGTAGTGAAAGTAAAATCGTACGGAGTAGAGATGCCTTTCTGGTAGCCTCCTTCTTTCGGTGGCAGCCTGTAGATACAGTGCTCAGAAGGCAGTTTTAATGTTTAATCTGGCGTTCCCTGCCATAATTTCAGCGAGCATAGTGTTTCATAAGGAAACTTTGCGAAGAGTTGTTGACTGACTGCCGCTCACGCAACACACAGGCAGAGTTAGAAAGTCAGGATGCACTGGTTTACACTACACACACACACGTAGCCCAGCCTCTCGCTATGGTTAACAGTTGGAACTTAGCGGTTTTAAAACTAGTTTTGCAGTTTTGCAATTTCTGTGCGTGATGATAATGTGTAAACTTTGGATTTCCATAGGCTATGTTAAAATGTTATCATTGTCCTGGCCTGCAGGTAGTTCCTGGTGATGGCAGTGAGGGAGGTGAAATAACATGTATACACACTACTGTTCAAAAGTTCGGGGTCACCCAGACAATTTTGTGTTTTCCATGAAAAGTCACACTTTTATTTCCCACCATAAGTTGTAAAATGAATAGAAAATATAGTCGAGACATTTTTCTGGCCATTTTGAGCATTTAATCGACCCCACAAATGTGATGCTCCAGAAACTCAATCTGCTCAAAGGAAGGTCAGTTTTATAGCTTCTCTAAAGAGCTCAACTGTTTTCAGCTGTGCTAACATGATTGTACAAGGGTTTTCTAATCATCCATTAGCCTTCTGAGGCAATGAGCAAACACATTGTACCATTAGAACACTGGAGTGAGAGTTGCTGGAAATGGGCCTCTATACACCTATGGAGATATTGCACCAAAAACCAGACATTTGCAGCTAGAATAGTCATTTACCACATTAGCAATGTATAGAGTGGATTTCTGATTAGTTTAAAGTGATCTTCACTGAAAAGAACAGTGCTTTTCTTTCAAAAATAAGGACATTTCAAAGTGACCCCAAACTTTTGAATGGTAGTGTGTGTATATATATATATATATATATATATATATATATATATATATATATATATATATATATATACACAAAATTGAATCATTTGCTGACAGCTCAGTCACCCCCAGTTCAAAAATCCTATCTGCGCCCCTGCCCAGAAGTCCACAGTTCTTTTCTACCACACGTGTCGTCAGCTGCTCTGAGGTTCAGTCTCACACTCGCTGCCTTCTCTGAAACGTTTCACTGTCGCTGAAGCTTCAACACGGACATAATTCTGGACTTCTGAAACATTACTGATTTGTGAGAAACGCTCTTTAAACGCTGCCGTTTTCCACCCCAAAAAAAAGATTAAACCTATTACAACCATTCCAGTGGCCAGTCCAAGAAGGAAGTATGCAGTGATTTTCTGTTTGTCTTCATCATCTCCTCCTGTTTCTGTTAAATAAAAAATAATTTTAAAAATCATAAAACAGGGTTTAATTTTTTTTTGTTTATCCCAGATTGCAAATAATTACTAACAGAATAATCTACTGATTACGTTCTGATCATGGTGTCCAATACTGTGGCTCCTTAAGAGTTCTTCAAACCAAAGAATCCTTAAGGATTCCACATGGAGGTCACAGACCTTCTGATAAATCTCCTGACTCTCAACATGAAACTTGTTGAAACCAGGGCTTTGAACCGGAATTTTTTTCCTAGTGGTTCGTTCCGAACAGAAACGGAATTTTAACGTTTCCGGTTTTGGGTTCCACCATTAAATAGACGTTCCCGAACCGGTTAGAACAAAAAAATTTCGTTCCCGGAACGGGTAATTACATTCCCTGTCAGCTGTTTAACAAATGGCTATAAAATTATGTCTCTGTCTCATCCAGCTTAAGCCAAATGTAGGCTAATTCTATTACAACCTTCATTAAATAAGACAAGAAATAATTCAAAACAATTATTATTTCAAATGTTGGCGATTTGGATTCTCAGTATGTCTTCCCATCTACACAAACAGAAAAAGTGCCAAAAATGAAAGAGAATTCGTTTAGTGTGTTACCAAAGGCTAGTCAGGCCCTATAGAGGGCTACCGCATGACGTCACCGCGCCGCGCGATTTTGTTAGGCGCCATATTGGAAGTACACATCTATGCAAGTACATACATACATAAACTACAGCTGAAATGTAGCCAGGGCCGGTTCTGCCCTAATCTGGACCCGGGTGCAACATCGTGCACCCCCCCCCAAAAAAAAACAACAACAAAAAAAAAAAAAACCCAGTCTAAATCAGGACAACCATCACATAACTATAACTATAAACATTTTATATCAACTATTTTAACTAAATGGGCTATAATAAATAAGCCTGCAGGCAGCCATGGTGGGCTGCCTCAGAAAAGTAACCATTCAATGACAACTGACAGCCTGCAGCCACGGCGGGCTGCCTCAGAAAAGTAACCATTTGTCCTACCTTAAAACTCGTTTTGCATTTTCTGCCTCCTTTTTTGTATTTTCGACCCTCCGTTTATTTTCTTTCCTTTTCTGAAAACCCGATTTGTGTCCAGACATTTTGTTCTGCTACCAACGAACTAACTCGTCAGGTCTCGTCTCTCGAGCGCGCGATGATTCCCGTGGGAGGGGCAACAATTGATACATTTTTACAAACAGCCAATAGGGAGGTTGCATCGTTCAGGCTCTTCTTTGCTCAGACACTCAGTAATGGAGACGTGATAGCAGTCCACCTTCCCGCTCTCTCCATTCAATCAGCGAACGTCACACAGGAAGTGAACCCCAGCGGGTCATAGAAACTTGCGCAGGAGAAGAATGACTATTTGTAGGCTACATAAACTTTGAGGAACGAAATAAAAACCGGTATTAACCGGTTACCATTATTTTTAATAAGCGTTTCTGTTCCGGAACATAAAAAATAATAAAGTTTCTGGTTTCGTTTCTGTTCCATGTGAAATAGAAAAAGTTCCCGGTTTTCGTTTTCGTTCCTTGAACCGGTTCAAAGCCCTGGTTGAAACTCAAACCCACCTGAGAAGAGGTCGATGTTCCTCCTGATCTCCTGGCCCAGATCTGGGTTCTTCATGATGAAGGTGATGGAGGAGTTGATGGTGCCGCTCAGGTTCAGTTTACTCTTCACGCTGTACAGATGTGTGTGTTGGTCCTGCCTCAGCTGCGTGTGTGTGTCGTTGGTGATGTCGCTCACATTTCCCATCAGCCACTGCAGCGAGGGGGAGGGGTACCCACCCTCTGAGGTCACCAGCACCTCCACATGGCCACCGTTCAGCAGTGAGATGTGCACACGAGGCTCAGGGTAGAACGCTAAAGGAAGGGCAGAGAAGTGTGCTGACTGACCAGTTACCATGGTAACCAGGAATGCTTATTTCTGAGTGCTATCTAGCTAAAAATCTTTAGAACCTCTTTATCGTAAAGTTTGCATCATTACCTGCTACTTTGAGGCTGAAGCTCTTCCTCTGGCTGCCCAGCTGAGTGCTGATGGAGCAGGTGTACTCCCCCGCATCCTCCACAATGTTACGGTCCAGCCTGAGTGATGCGTTCCCCTTCTTCAGCTCCTGGTGGAACAGGCTGGTGCGGTTGGCGTATCTCTGGCTCTGGAACTGAGGCTGATCTTGGCCATTGTAGAAACTATGGACCACCTCCAGTTTTCGCTGCCACGTGATCACGCTGCTGCCTGCGTCCCACGAGCCGCTCACTGGGAACGTGCAGGACAGAACCACCGACTCGGCGTACACAGCCGTCTGCACACGAGTGGGTACCGAGATCTCAAACTCAGCTACAGAGACAAAAAACATGGAGGGAGAAACATTAAAAACTGTCATGTTCAGGATGAAGCGAGATGACTGGACTTGTGTCAGCTTCTTCATCTCTTCTGCTGAATGATGTGAAAGTCACATGTTCCAGGATAAAGGTCTTTACACGTTCAGTACAATGCACATGTCATTTTTTTCACAAAAAGCCTTGTGATTGTGAGCATTCCACAAAAACAGCTGCGTGATGATGAAGAGCTGGTGCTTATTCTTTTACAGAACAGCGGGAGTGTTGGGTTCATCCTGTCCTGAGAACGCGGGGACTTTCACGGCTTGGTTCAGGAGTAGCTGAGATTCAGGAATCACACGTGAACCCTGTCATACGGTGATTTCTAAATGAGGGCCTTTGTCTCTGAACGTCACTCTCTTTTTCATTTTTGTTTTCCTTGTCAAACAGCGCAGGGTTTTTCAAGACTAACTGAGAGGCTCCACCAACCTGCAGCAGGATGACGACGTTTCCGCAACCTGCACCCATACTAGCTGAACATTTTCTATTATTTCATCTGTGAAAGTAAAAATCACACCTGCTGTGGAAAAAATAAAATCACTTTTTCCCACACAAACATTCACATTTGCTGTGAAAAGGTTCATTTATGGGACAGTCCTACAAAAATATTTTGCAAGAAAAATTGTAACGACAAACGAAGTCGCCAAGTGAAATGTAAAGACAGAAGAGTCACGCTGTACGGGGGGGTTTATACAGGAGCCAACAAACCGTTCCGACAGAAACGACACCTTCATTAACCCATTAAACTCTCAGGAGGTGTTCAGTCTGTTAATTAGGACTTTATTTATTCGTTAATAGTTAGTGAATAAGCTTTGAGATGATGAACTGAGGATTAAGAGTTTACAGCGTGGGACTGACGGAGATCAAACAGCTCAGTGCTGATGGGATTTGACTCCGTTTTGTTTTCTCATTCGAACTGATAAGAGCGTCTGCTAAATGACTAATGTAATGAACAGATGAACCGTTTCTGAATCCTTCATGACGGGTCCAGTGGACTTCATGATGGAGGAAGCAGGAATTCTTCTCACTTTAATCACCACTTCCTTGTTTGGGGAAAAAATGCTAATTAACTCCTACCTGTGTGTGTGTGTGTGTGTGTGTTTGTTTGTTCCCCATGCAGGAGAAAAAACCTTTTTAAAAGGAAAAATCACCCTGATTATTGGCGTTTTCTGTTGCTATGAGAGTTTAATCCAACATTAGATTGAGGACTGTATCCAAAACCACAAACGCCGAGCTAACCCCATCGAGGAGAAGGCACTTTACTTTCCTTATTTTATATCAAGTGCAAGTCAGTTTAGTGTTTTAAAGGCTTATTTAAGTCCTGAACTTCTTTACTAATGAAGAACTCACTCCGGGACGTGCTGCAATAGAAAAATAATCAGTAGTGAGGTGGTGTGATGAATCAGTGTTTCTACAAAGTGTTTCACTTTTTACTTGTTAGACGTTATGTTGAATCATCCATGAGACACTTCCTGTTTTTGCTTATGTTATCACAGCGATAAACAGCCCTTCCTTCACCAGCCTCTTTTTTTTCCTCTCTCACTCTTGACTTGCTTGAAGATTCTTGAAAACGTTTCGCCTCTCATCTGAAAGGCTTCCTCAGTTCTGTCTGACTAATAGGGAGTATCAGGTATTTATCCTCTCATGGATCATCATAGAATCCGAATGCTGATGGCTGCATTGTAGGTGGCTGATAAAACATGTCTTAGACACCCACCTCTGTTCAGTGATGGTCGTTCCAGGTTGGCAAAAATGAACGATCCTCTCTGGCTAAGATGTCTGCCAGTTTTCTGGAAGTCCTCTCATACTCCCGCACCAGTCGAAGGGATCTCATCCCAAAGTGCGTAGAAACATATCTGTGAAGAATCTCAGTCATCCAGGTACATAGTAATCTGTGGTTGGTAGAAGTGAAACGTCTTCAAGAATCTTCAAGCAAGTCCAGTTGCTCTCTTCTACCAACCACAGATTACTATGTACCTGGATGACTGAGTATCTTCACAGATATCTCTCTCACTCTTGAAATTAATAAGATTTTTAAAAAGGCAGCTTGTCATCTTACCAAGAAAGCAAAAAGAAGCGCAAGTTCCTGTCCTGAAGATGTCAGAGACGTTGGCGCTTTACGTCTGACTGTTACAAAGTGCTGACACCAGGGCTGCATTTACTTAATACAATTATTTTTGTATTAATTGAATGAAATTTAACAAGTGGGAATGATCTGGGTTCTCTGTGGTAGAACCCTACAATCGTGTTTCTCTGGCTGAGTTCTGAAACCCGTTTATTTCCTGAATGAACGTTCATCACAGGCAAACCACAGACACATCCTGCCCCACACACCCAGGTACTAGATGTAAATGGCTCAAAACCACACCACCATCTCCAGCAAATTACATCACAAAAAAGATGTTGTGGTTTTTTGTTGGTTTTTTTTTTAAATGAAGGTATTTTGGGGATTTCCTTACATCGTTACACACACACACACACACACGTGTCTGTAACATCCCTCAATATCATCTTGTAATAAACCACTTGGTATAATCAGAAAGTAAAAGGAAAAATCCCCCAACTTTCTTCTTCTAGAACGTCCTTCATCATTAATGACTCCGTAAAGTCTGGGCATGTAGTGGCCTGCATTCAGGACGGTAAGGGTTATTCCCATCCTGGAAAAACCCACCCAAGATACTCAAGACATCCACAACAACAGTATTGCCCCTCTCTCTCTCTCATCCTTCCCCTGCCTGTTGCACTCTCCCACCTTTACTTGTCAGTGATTTAAGGATGGGTTATATCGAGTGACTCTATACACTCGAACTAAAGAAGAGACGACACAGTTGTCGTTTCTGAAGAGCCAGGGAGGGCTTCTGTTCCATGTGGCCTGTCATACTCCCTGTATGACAGTCCCTGTATGGCTGGGCACTTGGGGCAGGAGAAAACGCTGAACTGTCTCATGGTCCATTTCTATTGGCTGAGCATTCGCAGGTGGTGTGTGGCATGCAAGGATTAACAGCTGGTGAATCCCGTGACCACCCCAAAAGTGCCATTGCGCCCTCTCCCCTTAATCGAGGTCCCTTTCAACAGAACTGTGATGGACCTCATCGGGCCATTCAAACAGACCGCACAAAGGCATCGCTTTGTATTACTCCTAGTGGATGATTCAACACGATACCCTGAAGCTGTGTCTCTGCGTAACATTTCCGCATGCAGTGTTGTGGAGGCGTGCTTCCCAAGTTGGGATCCTGAAAGAAATCCTGACTGCTCAGGACACAACATTCATGTCATGCACACTCCGTACTGTACAAATTATTGGGGATTAAATAATAAGGTAAACGGATAGAAGCGACACATGTTAAATATTCCATCTCAAACGGTGGGGAGAGGAAGTTCCTGTGGCTCTGGTAAAGGTGGGTCCTGAGAGGGAGGAGCTGAGACTGGAGGCAAGTCCATAAAGTGCAGCCCAATTCACCCCAGTCCCCTGTGGAGACCACCTCTCACCGTCCCAGACTGGTGGAGGAATTATCGCCTCTCCCCAGTCACATGGACCTCACAGATTGCAACTCTGAGACTCCTGCAGGGGTTTGTACACAATCGCCCATACGGCCAACCTGAACACACAAATGAGTTACCCAAGACTATGCTCGACATGAAGGTAAACAAGGAGTCCCACAGTGATCAACGCGATGACAAACTTTGAGAGGACACTTTGTCAGCACCCCCCTGGTCAAATAACAGACTCCCTGGTCAACAAAACCCCAATAAAATCTCAGTTCTGGAAGCAAAAGGGAATCTTCCATCTCCATCGGTAAAACTTTGGTAGAGACCAATTTTTACAATCAGTAAATTAATCAGTATTTCTCTTAATAAACTCCAACAACCTCCCTTTGATATAAAAATGTATTACAATACCAGACTCCAAGAAACGGCTTTCAAAAATATATAAAATCCTGTCTGCGATAGACCCAACCATTACCTCACCAAAACACAAATGGGGGAGATGAGATCTCCATCCCTGCTGAGTCCCATTTCTGGGAACACATCTGCTCCACCACTTTCAGAATGACTTCATCTACAAGTAAAACAATTACAAAGTAATCCACAGAGCACATCTCCCTCAGTATAAAATGGGGTTCAATGCCTCTGACGTACATCCTCCCTGCACTCAGTACCACAGACACTGATATCCATGGAATATGGCATTGACCAGCGGTCCATCCATTTTGGAAAGTATCACCCACAGAACATCTTCAGCGGTAACTTTTACAATTCTTGACTCACAATGTCATTACTCAAAATTATTTTAGTCACCTTCACGATGGTGTAGTGGTTAGCATGATTACCTCACAGCAAGAAGGTTCTGGGTTCGAGTCCAGTGGCCAAAGGGGGCATTTCTGTGTGGAGTGTGCATGTTCTCCCCGTGTCTGTGTGGGTTTCCTCCAGGTGCTCTGGTTTCCCCCACAGTCCAAAGACATGTGGTGAGGTTAACATGGGGCAGCTGTAGCCAGAGGTTGGGCTGAAGTGCCCTTGAGCGAGGCTCCTAAACCCCAACTGCTCCCCAGGTGCTGTAGCATAGCTGCCCACTGATCTGGGTATGTGTGTGTGCTCATTGCTCACTTGTGTGTGTGTGTGTGTGTGTGTGTGTGTGTGTGTGTGTGTTCACTGCTTCAGATGGGTTAAATGCAGAGAGGAATTTCACTGTGCTTGAGTGTGCATGTGACAAATAAAGGTTTCTTCTTCTTCACTATTGCCAAGGAAGCCGTTCTCATGAACTGGAAAATGAGACAATCATTATGGACTCCACTAATTATCAAACACACATTACATTAAAAATGACCAAAAAACCCACACTGGAAAAGTTTCTGCAAAAAAGTGCCCGTAGTCGATTCTCGAATGTTTAGAAAAGGAGAAGTCACACAGAAGTCCATTTCCAAAGTCACGCCTGAATATTTAGCTGAATTACGACAATCTGAATGAGTGGAAATGTTCTGTGGATGTTTGACCCTGTAGGATTACACTGTATAGACTTTTGCTGGGTTGCCACTTACAGCGTTCTCACTCAATACTGGACCGATTTCAATCGTTTGTGTTCTTAGTCCATATTTGGACCTGAAGAGATGGGAAAATAGGGTCCAGGTGAAAAAAATCCTGAGTTTTCATTTCAATAATGCAAAAACACCAGGTCCGATAAACCCAGAAGATGGACTCGCTGTACTTCCTCATGATCCTCAGTATCTCATCCCTTTGTTTTTTTTTAAAGCTTTTTTCCACTGCTTATGTAAACCTGTTTAATAATTATGATTTAGAAACCAAATGAGAAGAACGTCTACACTACATTAAAGGGATATAACTGAATACCGTTCATCGTTTGGATTTAAACAGAACACGTTTTAAAGAGACACAAATACACGTGACTCAGAGGTGAATTATTCGTTTTAGTCAACGTTGTTGTTTAGCAGATAGAAATCATGCAGGACGCAGCAGAAAAATCACACAATCAGGAGGTTTTAACTTTCATGTGGGAGAAACAAAGGGTGGTGCATTACTGTGTGGGCCTCGAACAGTTCAGCCTGTTCATGATCATGGATTTAGAAAGCACCATTTCTGTGAGGTCAGTAGCACTGGAATCATCCTTTCTTGCAGCTGAATAGCTGAATTATGAAGGACAATTCAATTCATGACATTTTTGAACGAGAGAATTAAATGAAAAAAATTATTACCAACCCCCCCCGCAATCTTTCCTATTCTTTATCAACTTTAATATTACTTTTGTTTAAAAAACAACAACTTTATTTTCTTAATAAGTGCCAATAATTATTCTCCACATTTGTAAAAGTTGGAATAAAATATAATGGCCTATTAACTAAAATGTAATTAGTTTATATTTGGTTAATTAATAAATTAATATTCCTTTTCTTTCTGAACATTTGTTCTGCCTCCATTTGCTTCTCTTTTCTTTATCTTTCAGCAGTGTGTAAAAGAGAGAGAGCTCTGATTTACTGTGAAATCTATTAGTCCACAATCACACAGCAGCTCTTCCACATGCTCCCTCTGGGGGTGTGTCTGCTGATTTTGAGAAGGAAATTAAATTATGACTGTGGAATTGTTGTCATTTTCTGACTGTTCATTTGAACGCTTATACTGGACTAGGCAGGGAAATCTACTGGCACACCAGCACCACCAAGAATTGTTTTCAGCAGCCGCCACTGGCACTGCGGTGTAAAGAGAGGAAAGTGACTCACTGTGACAGGACACTCGAGCGAGCAGGAAGAGGAAATGAACACAGCACATCCATGATGGAGCCTCGGTGGGATTCCTCATCTCCTGCTTCAGACGCGCTGCTGGAGCTTCAGCTGAGTTCGGAACCCCGGAAACACACCCGGTCCGACCCGGCCTGAGTCAGAGGGGGGAGGGGGGCAACAGGGTACACACTTTCAGCTCTCTTTACACGATTTATACTGTTTAATCATCTTTATACTGCTTAATCATCTTTATACTGTTTAATCATCTTTATACTGTTTAATCATCTTTACACTGCTTAATCATCTTTATACTGCTTAATCATCTTTATACTGTTTAATCATCTTTATACTGTTACTTACACACAGAGAGAGAGAGAGAGAGGCAGAGACACACAGAGAGAGAGAGAGAGAGAGAGGCAGAGACACAGACAGAGAGAGAGAGAGAGAGGCAGAGACACAGACAGAGAGAGAGAGAGAGAGGCAGGCACACACAGAGAGAGAGAGAGAATAAAGCGGTCTGGGGAAATAAGTATTCATGAGGAAAGTGCTCTCTGATTGGTTAAGATGGTTAAGACATTGGCCAATCAGTGTCTTGTTAGTCACCACGAACACTGGACACGCCTCTCTGTGGTAATACAGTCATTTTGAACTGCTTACACACATTTTCAAAGCTCTGTCTCTTACTCAAAACTTTACACACAAATCCAACTATTGCTCACACGAAATGCAAAAAGCGCGCTGTCTCCTGCGAAATGAAACACAGTATTCAGAATATTCTAAACACACCTCAAAAGCAAGCATTTGTCTCACATCATAAACCCATTTCCCACAGTATCACATCCGTGTGTATATCATTTACACACTGTTGCTCTAAATCTAAAGCTCTTTTGTTTTTAAGGTTTTTTTATATATTGCCATACAAGAATGAAAATGCAGTATTATGCAAATAGAATTCAACACAAGCAATATTGGAACCAAAAATATTAAATTTTCTGAATAAATCGGTTGCTGTTGTGAATGCAGTATTGTACAGCATATACGAAAAAAAGAAAGCAAAGTACACCAACCACCACATATGGTGATACAGCAACCAAAAAATAGACATGTATGAAAAAGTGTGTGTGTTTGTGTGTGTGTGTGTGTGTGTTGATGGGGAGAGCAAGTTGGGTGTGTATTTAGGATCAATCTCTCCTCCGGGCTGGGTCTGGCCACAATATTTCATCAACATCGCATGCTATATTTTCTCTTGCCAAACATCGAGGAAAGAATCGTCTTGTGTGGCGTATCCAACCTTGGATAGAAGCAGCATCAATGTCACCACATGCTTCCTCCATTGCCTGGAGAAGTGTAAGGCGGGCATAGGGACGATGATCATACACTTTCCAATGCCATGTTGAGAAGAATTCTTCGATCGGGTTAAGAAATGGTGAATATGGAGGCAGGTTGACAACAGAAAAATGGGGATGGTTGACAAACCAATTTTAGACCAGCTGGGAGCGATGAAAACTGACATTATCCCATATAACCACAAATCTTGCCTGTTCTGGATTCTCTTCCTTTGGAGCAAGAATACCATGAATATTATCCAGAAATGTTAGGATATGACCAGTGTTATAGGGGCCAAGTGTTGCATGGTGGTGCAGGACACCATTCTGCGTTATGGCGGCACACATGGTGACATTTCCTCCACGTTGGCCTGGGACATTGACATTTGCCCTCTGTCCAATGATGTTTCTCCCCCTCCGTCTTGATTTTGTGAGGTTGAATCCCACCTCATCCACATAAATGTATTCATGGAGGATGGGGTGGGCATCCATCTCCAAAATTCTCTGTATTGGACAAAAGAATAGATTAGGATACGCACAATACAATAGTCTGTCTCAGCAGGTGAAAGTCTGATGTACTGGCAGTGCTATGTACATACCTCCACATAGTCACGCCGCAGGTTCTTGACTCTGTCACAGTTCCTTTCAAATGGGACCCTGTACAGCTGCTTCATCCGTAACTGAGTCCTCTGGAGGACCCGATGTATCATAGATAGACTAATAGCATCAATATTGTTGAATATGGTGATGTCTTCCAGAATATGATTTTGAATCTCGTGGATTCTAATGGCATTATTTGCCAAAACCATATTCACAATTGCAGTCTCCTGCTCTTGTGAAAATATACGACCTCGTCCTCCATGATGCTGTTGTCTTTCCACTCTAGAAAATTCAGAAATACACTAGTACTGTAAGAGTGCTGTATAAAGTCAAGGTTGCGCTGCCCTGTGACCATTCATACAGTGTAGTGCAGTAAAATGGATGCTTGGAGCTACAATAGTATACATGTATTTTACAGCTATGCAGGAATGGCTATTACATGTACATTACAGTACTGTTGATTGTTGGATACCTGTTCTCATTTCGAAAAGTTCGAATTATGGCCGCCACTGTAAATCGACTCAAGCTGGGCTGGACTCTGAGTCCAGCCTCTCTCATGGCCAACCCATGATTGATCACGTGATCAATCAGAGTAGCCCTAATCTCATCAGAGACTATTCTTCTTGGTTCTTCGTCCCTTCCTCCTTCAACTCGTCCTCTTCCTCTTCCTGCTCCCCTTCCAAAGCGTCCTCCACGAACCCGAACTCCTCATCATCCTCTGTGCCTTCCTCTGACTCCCCTGGCTCTCTCTGCATTGTTGTTATCCATTGGTCAAGACTGATAACTTGACCTTTACCCTGTTTATAGGCCTATGACAGGCAGTGATTGGTTGGTGTTCATTAAAGCAATTATTGTTTGCACATATGAGGACATAGTCTGAGGCACTGAGGAATAAGTGTGGCATTTTGGTTGGTTGTGTTTGAAATAGGAACTCAAGTTACTTCCTGTTAGATTTTCGTGTGTTAGGTAGAGAATTGTGTGTATTGATTTGCAGAAAGTGAATAGCTAAATTGAAAACTGTGTCAAGGCTGAGAATCAGTTTATGGTTTTGCTGATTTGAGGTGGAGTTGTGAAGTTTGAGTGACAGAGTTTAGAAATAATGTAATATATAAAGGTTTTGTGTGTAAGCAATTGAAAAAAACTGTAATATAATCCATAAATAGGAAAATTACACAGCAAGTCACTGACCGTCAGTAAAGTCACTGATATTCCACATTTCAGTAAATGTTCACTGTGACACACAAAAGGTTTGAATCTTCCAGAGATTACGTGTTTGAACACACGAACTGAATAAAGTCACACCACAGTGTTAAAACACAACATTCACAATAAGTTCAGAGTAAAAATCAGTTACAAATTTATTAAAATGCATTATTTAAAATGCTCAGCAATGAAACTTCCTATAAATTAACTTTATTATATGGTTTTCTTGAATACTTGATTCTGATTGGTCAGAGTCAGACTGTTACTATTGACCACATTAACGAAAGCAATAAAAAAACAAACAATAAATTACACTTTATTTGAAAAAAAAACAGAATAAAGCTTATTAAAAGAACAGCTTATATGATAAAATAACAGCTTTTATTTTTTTTGCGGTGCAAATCCTGCACTCTGATTGGGTGGCAAGCGGGTCTGTATCCTACGGTACGGACCTCAGTTACGGACCCCGGTTACAGACCTCTGGTGACTCGCTCGTTCACAACAACAACAAACATAGTAGAATTTTTTGTCAACATTGATCTTTTATTTATAAGATTTATTTATAAGATTATCAAAAATGGGCAGCACGGTGGTGTAGTGGTTGGCGCTGTCGCCTCACAGCAAGAAGGTCCGGGTTCGAGCCCCGTGGCCGGCGAGGGCCTTTCTGTGTGGAGTTTGCATGTTCTCCCCGTGTCCACGTGGGTTTCCTCCGGGTGCTCCGGTTTCCCCCACAGTCCAAAGACATGCAGGTTAGGTTAACTGGTGGCTCTTGTAGGTACAATACACAGTCCGTGTAAGAACTACAACAGTCCCTTTAAGGACTACAACTCCCATCACCAGCTTCCGCATTGACCTGCGTCATGCGGGGGCGGGATTACCAACGTCACATCCTACATGAAGGCATAAGAAACCCGGGAACTCCTAGCTCCGCCTCTTTTGGCGCCGTGATTCAACACGGACACAAGGAGGAATCGCTCGCTCCGCGAGCAAACCCAAAAAGACGTCTTTTCTTTCATGCAAGAATCAGAGTTTCGCGCTTTTCTTTGTTTACCTTTGGCCACGGTAGACTCTAAGATCGCACGATTTCAAACTCAGCTTGAGTTTACAACCGGTTTTTCATTTGTTCCTTATAAGTACGTACAACACCGCAACCAGGCAGTTATTTTAAAGTTAAGAAGCGATTGAATCATTCCAAATTATTATGATCACTTACCATATTTGAATCCTTTTTAACTCAAAAGCTGTGCACAGTATTTAATCAGAGACTTTCTTTTCATCACGAGCGACCGTCGTCAGATCAAGAAGTTCTCTGCTCCACGGAATCGCCTCACGGAAGCCTCACGTGTTCCACAACGGCGAAACTCCAAAGTCTCGGAACATCTCTTCATAATCTTGCTAGAGGCAAGATACTGAGTAAGACTTGGCATTTGGGCAAAACCTAGTCTTAGGAATTAGCTTTTATTGAAGTAGTGTGAATTTAAACTCACGTTTAATTGTTACACTATAGACACGCAGCGTGTTGAATTGATTTATTTGTTTTAATCTCTCAATTGTTTAATAGATAGGCTGTGCATGCTTCTCTCTATCCCTTACTAACATTTTGATTTCCTTATTACACATTTTGATTGTATCAAGATTTCAGTGAATTTGGTAATGTTATAAAGCTAGTGGATTAGCTGCTACGGCTAATTCTTCTATCTTATTAGCATCCAGAGATAACTGTATTGTCCCCAAAGGACTGTTAGGCCTTACCACTCACAGACATACCTAGCTAACCTCCCACGCTAGCCTTCTGCTCAGGCCATAGGGCCTTTCACACACCCACACTCACACACACACCTCACTGTTTGTATATATTTCAACTGCCATTATTCATTTTTATCTTTGGTATAATAAATTCATTTATTATTGAAACTGTGTGTTTATTTGTGTTTCAGTATCTCTGAAGTCCCCAATCTCCAAAGAATTCTAAAAGGTGCATATGATTTATGTAATATGGTAAGTGATCATAATAATTTGGAATGTACCATAATTTAGCTGTTTGGTAATTTATTATTAAGCACCAAATTTAATGGTATTAATTAATGAGACTGATTCCATGAGTGATTTAATGATAATATGAGACTGATTCAATGAAAATGATTCACTGAAAACGATTCAAATGAGACTGATTCAATTTTAATGATTAACCTTCAGATTTAATGAGACTGATTTAATGAGATTGATCACTCAATTACCCAAATACACCCACACTCTAAATTGAGCGTAGGTGTGAATGTGAGTGTGAATGGTTGTCTGTGTCTGTATCAGCCCTGCAGACACAACCAAAACAGAACAGTGTGGTCATTTTTCTTCATTTGTATCGTTTTGAAACTCCAGGATGATGGAGTCGAATAGCATAAAAACCACGATTTTCTGTTTGAAACTTTAATATAAAACACTATGAAGTTGTAATAACATTAAAAATGTAAATTTAATAATTTTATAATTAATTCTTAAGTAATGTATAGTTTAATTCTAATAATTAAAGGAGAATTAAATGAAATGAGCACAGGGTCAAAACAGAGCCGCATTTGACTCTTAAACATATTTATAAGAAATTAGAAGAGGCATTAGGGCTGTGGGCGGGGCTGTGGGCGTGTCCCTGCACAGTAAGGTAGAAGAAACTCCAGTGTGTATACTGGACCTCGTTACTGGACCGAGCTGCAGGAGTTAGTTGGTGTTGTTCAGAAAGATGACTGATTGTGAAACAGCCCCCCCCCACTCCCCCTTTCCTCAGGTCTCCACACAGCGCTTTGAATCCCCTGATATTTCTTCTATAAAATCATTCGTATATGAGAAATCACCCAGAAGTCCACGGTTCTTTCACAGTTCTTTTCTACCACACGTTTTCCACCCCAAAAAAATGACAAAGTATAACAATCATTCCAGTGGCCAGTCCAAGCAGGAAGTATGCAGTGATTTTCTGTTTGTCTTCATCATCTCCTCCTGTTTCTGTTAAATAAAAAAATAATTAAAAAAATCATAAAACAGGGTTTAATTTTTTTTTATCCCACATTGCAAATAATTACTAACAGAATAATCTACCGATTACGTTCTGATCATGACGTCCAATACTGTGGCTCCTTAAGAGTTTTTCAAACCAAAGAATCCTTAAGGATTCCATATGGAGGTCACAGACCTTCTGATAAATCTCCTGACTCTCAACATGAAACTTGTTGAAACTCAAACCCACCTGAGAAGAGGTCGATGTTCCTCCTGATCTCCTGGCCCAGATCTGGGTTCTTCATGATGAAGGTGATGGAGGAGTTGATGGTGCCGCTGGAGCAGGTGTACTCCCCCGCATCCTCCACAATGGTACGGTCCAGCCTGAGTGATGCGTTCCCCTTCTTCAGCTCCTGGTGGAACAGGCTGGTGCGGTTGGCGTATCTCTGGCTCTGGAACTGAGGCTGATCTTGGCCATTGAAGAAACTATGGACCACCTCCAGTTTTCGCTGCCACGTGATCACGCTGCTGCCTGCGTCCCACGAGCCGCTCACTGGGAACGTGCAGGACAGAACCACCGACTCGGTGTACACAGCCGTCTGCACACGAGTGGGTACCGAGATCTCAAACTCAGCTACAGAGACAAACATGGAGGTAGAAATGTTAAAAACCGTCATGTTCAGGATGAAGCGAGATGACTGGACTTGTGTCAGCTTCTTCATCTCTTCTGCTGAATGATGTGAAAGTCACATGTTCCAGGATAAAGGTCTTTACACGTTCAGTACAATGCACATGTCATTTTTTTCACAAAAAGCCTTGTGATTATGTGAGCATTCCACAAAAACAGCTGCGTGATGATGAAGAGCTGGTGCTTATTCTTTTACAGAACAGCGGGAGTGTTGGGTTCATCCTGTCCTGAGAACGCGGGGACTTTCACGGCTTGGTTCAGGAGTAGCTGAGATTCAGGAATCACACGTGAACCCTGTCATACGGTGATTTCTAAATGAGGGCCTTTGTCTCTGAACGTCACTCTCTTTTTCATTTTTGTTTTCCTTGTCAAACAGCGCAGGGTTTTTCAAGACTAACTGAGAGGCTCCACCAACCTGCAGCAGGATGACGACGTTTCCGCAACCTGCACCCATACTAGCTGAACATTTTCTATTATTTCATCTGTGAAAGTAAAAATCACACCTGCTGTGGAAAAAATAAATCACTTTTTCCCACACAAACATTCACATTTGCTGTGAAAAGGTTCATTTATGGGACAGTCCTACAAAAATATTTTGCAAGAAAAAATTGTAACGGGGCGGCATGGTGGTGTAGTGGTTAGCGCTGTCGCCTCACAGCAAGAAGGTCCTGGGTTCGAGCCTCGGGGCCGGCGAGGGCCTTTCTGTGCGGAGTTTGCATGTTCTCCCCGTGTCCGCGTGGGTTTCCTCCGGGTGCTCCGGTTTCCCCCACAGTCCAAAGACATGCAGGTTAGGTTAACTGGTGACTCTAAATTGAGCGTAGGTGTGAATGTGAGTGTGAATGGTTGTCTGTGTCTATGTGTCAGCCCTGTGATGACCTGGTGACTTGTCCAGGGTGAACCCCGCCTTTCGCCCGTAGTCAGCTGGGATAGGATCCAGCTCGCCTGCGACCCTGTAGAAGTTTAAAGCGGCTAGAGATGATGAGATGAGAAAATTGTAACAACAAACGAAGTCGCCAAGTGAAATGTAAAGACAGAAGAGTCACGCTGTACGGGGGGGTTTATACAGGAGCCAACAAACCGTTCCGACAGAAACGACACCTTCATTAACCCATTAAACTCTCAGGAGGTGTTCAGTCTGTTAATTAGGACTTTATTTATTCGTTAATAGTTAGTGAATAAGCTTTGAGATGATGAACTGAGGATTAAGAGTTTACAGCGTGGGACTGACGGAGATCAAACAGCTCAGTGCTGATGGGATTTGACTCCGTTTTGTTTTCTCATTCGAACTGATAAGAGCGTCTGCTAAATGACTAATGTAATGAACAGATGAACCGTTTCTGAATCCTTCATGACGGGTCCAGTGGACTTCATGATGGAGGAAGCAGGAATTCTTCTCACTTTAATCACCACTCCCTTGTTTGGAGAAAAAATGCTGATTAACTCCTACCTGTGTGTGTGTGTGTGTGTGTGTGTGTGTGTGTGTGTGTGTGTGTGTGTTCCCCATGCAGGAGAAAAAACCTCTTTAAAAGGAAAATCACCCTGATTATTGGCGTTTTCTGTTGCTATGAGAGTTTAATCCAACATTAGATTGAGGACTGTATCCAAAACCACAAACGCCGAGCTAACCCCATCGAGGAGAAGGCGCTTTACTTTCCTTATTTTATATCAAGTGCAAGTCAGTTTAGTGTTTTAAAGGCTTATTTAAGTCCTGAACTTCTTTACTAATGAAGAACTCACTCCGGGACGTGCTGCAATAGAAAAATAATCAGTAGTGAGGTGGTGTGATGAATCAGTGTTTCTACAAAGCGTTTCACTTTTTACTTGTTAGACGTTATGTTGAATCATCCATGAGACACTTCCTGTTTTTGCTTATGTTATCACAGCGATAAACAGCCCTTCCTTCACCAGCCTCTTTTTTTCCTCTCTCACTCTTGAAATTAATAAGATTTTAAAAAAGGCAGCTTGTCATCTTACCAAGAAAGCAAAAAGAAGCGCAAGTTCCTGTCCTGAAGATGTCAGAGACGTTGGCGCTTTACGTCTGACTGTTACAAAGTGCTGACACCAGGGCTGCATTTACTTAATACAATTATTTTTGTATTAATTGAATGAAATTTAACAAGTGGGAATGATCTGGGTTCTCTGTGGTAGAACCCTACAATCGTGTTTCTCTGGCTGAGTTCTGAAACCCGTTTATTTCTTGAATGAACGTTCATCACAGGCAAACCACAGACACACCTCCTGCCCCACACACCCAGGTACTAGATGTAAATGGCTCAAAACCACACCACCATCTCCAGCAAATCACAACATCACAAAAAAAGGTGTTGTGGTTTTTTGTTGTTTTTTTTTTTTAAATGAAGGTATTTTGGGGATTTCCTTAAATCGTTACACACACACACACACACACACACACACACACACACACACACACACACACACACACACGTGTCTGTAACATCCCTCAATATCATCTTGTAATAAACCACTTGGTATAATCAGAAAGTAAAAGGAAAAGTCCCCCAACTTTCTTCTTCTAGATTCTAGAAGAAGAAAGTTGGGGGACTTTTCCTTTTCCTTTCTGATTATACCAAGTGGTTTATTACAAGATGATATTGAGGGATGTTACAGACACGTGTGTGTGTGTGTGTGTGTGTGTGAGAGAGAGAGAGAGAGAGAGAGAGAGAGAGAGGAAGGGATGGGTGATGTTTGTGTGCCCATGTGTATGATGTGGCTCTTTGCGGTAATACAGTAAAAAATGTGGCTCTTGGTCTCCAACTGGTTGGCCACCCCTGTTCTAGAACGTCCTTCATCATTAATGACTCCGTAAAGTCTGGGCATGTAGTGGCCTGCATTCAAGACGGTAAGGGTTATTCCCATCCTGGAAAAACCCACCCAAGATACTCAAGACATCCACAACAACAACAGTATTGCCCCTCTCTCTCTCTCATCCTTCCCCTGCCTGTTGCACTCTCCCACCTTTACTTGTCAGTGATTTAAGGGTGGGTTATATCGAGTGACTCTATACACTCAAACTAAAGAAGAGACGACACAGTTGTCATTTCTGAAGAGCCAGGGAGGGCTTCTGTTCCATGTGGCCTGTCATACTCCCTGTATGACAGTCCCTGTATGGCTGGGCACTTGGGGCAGGAGAAAACACTGAACTGTCTCATGGTCCATTTCTATTGGCTGAGCATTCGCAGGGGGTGTGTGGCATGCAAGGATTAACAGCTGGTGAATCCCGTGACCACCCCAAAAGGGCCATTGCGCCCTCTCCCCTTAATCGAGGTCCCTTTCAACAGAACTGTGATGGACCTCATCGGGCCATTCAAACAGACCGCACAAAGGCATCGCTTTGTATTACTCCTAGTGGATGATTCAACACGATACCCTGAAGCTGTGTCTCTGCATAACATTTCCACATGCAGTGTTGTGGAGGCGTGCTTCCCAAGTTGGGATCCCGAAAGAAATCCTGACTGCTCAAGACACAACGTTCATGTCATGCACACTCCGTACTGTACAAATTATTGGGGATTAAATAATAAGGTAAACGGATAGAAGCGACACATGTTAAATATTCCATCTTAAACGGTGGGGAGAGGAAGTTCCTGTGGCTCTGGTAAAGGTGGGTCCTGAGATGGAGGAGCTGAGACTGGAGGCAAGTCCATAAAGTGCAGCTAAATTCACCCCAGTCCTTTGTGGAGACCACCTCTCACCGTCCCAGACTGGTGGAGGAATTATCGCCTCTCCCCAGTCACATAGACCTCACACATTGCCACTCTGAGACTCCTGCAGGGGTTTGTACACAATCGCCCATACGGCCAACCTGAACAAACAAATGAGTTACCCAAGACTAATGCTCAACATGAAGGTAAACAAGGAGTCCCACAGTGATCAACGCGATGACAAACTTTGAGAGGACACTTTGTCAGCACCCCCCCGGTCAAATAACAGACTCCCTGGTCAACAAAACCCCAATAAAATCTCAGTTCTGGAAGCAAAAGGGAATCTTCCATCTCCATCGGTAAAACTTTGGTAGAGACCAATTTTTACAATCAGTAAATTAATCAGTATTTCTCTTAATAAACTCCAACAACCTCCCTTTGATATAAAAATGTATTACAATACCAGACTCCAAGAAACGGCGTTCAAAAATATATAAAATCCTGTCTGCGATAGACCCAACCATTACCTCACCAAAACACAAATGGGGGAGATGAGATCTCCATCCCTGCTGAGTCCCATTTCTGGGAACACATCTGCTCCACCACTTTCAGAATGACTTCATCTACAAGTAAAACAATTACAAAGTAATCCACAGAGCACATCTCCCTCAGTATAAAATGGGGTTCAATGCCTCTGACGTACATCCTCCCTGCACTCAGTACCACAGATACTGATATCCATGGAATATGGCATTGACCAGCGGTCCATCCATTTTGGAAAGTATCACCCACAGAACATCTTCAGCGGTAACTTTTACAATTCTTGACTCACAATGTCATTACTCAAAATTATTTTAGTCACCTTCACGATGGTGTAGTGGTTAGCACGATTACCTCACAGCAAGAAGGTTCTGGGTTCGAGTCCAGTGGCCAAAGGGGGCATTTCTGTGTGGAGTGTGCATGTTCTCCCCGTGTCTGTGTGGGTTTCCTCCAGGTGCTCTGGTTTCCCCCACAGTCCAAAGACATGTGGTGAGGTTAACATGGGGCATCTGTAGCCAGAGGTTGGGCTGAAGTGCCCTTGAGCAAGGCTCCTAAACCCCAACTGCTCCCCAGGTGCTGTAACATAGCTACCCACTGTCTGGGTATGTGTGTGTGCTCATTGCTCACTTGTGTGTGTGTGTGTGTGTGTGTGTGTGTGTGTGTGTGTGTGTGTGTGTGTGTGTGTGTTCACTGCTTCAGATGGGTTAAATGCAGAGAGGAATTTCACTGTGCTTGAGTGTGCATGTGACAAATAAAGGTTTCTTCTTCTTCACTATTGCCAAGGAAGCCGTTCTCATGAACTGGAAAATGAGACAATCATTATGGACTCCACTAATTATCAAACACACATTACATTAAAAATGACCAAAAAAACCCACACTGGAAAAGTTTCTGCAAAAAAGTATCTGTCATCAATTCTTGAATGTTTACAAAAGGAGAAGTCACACAGAAGTCCATTTCCAAAGTCACGCCTGAATATTTAGCTGAATTACGACAATCTGAATGAGTGGAAATGTTCTGTGGATGTTTGACCCTGTAGGATTACACTGTATAGACTTTTGCTGGGTTGCCACTTACAGCATTCTCACTCAATACTGGACCGATTTCAATCGTTTGTGTTCTTAGTCCATATTTGGACCTGAAGAGATGGGAAAATAGGGTCCAGGTGAAAAAAATCCTGAGTTTTCATTTCAATAATGCAAAAACACCAGGTCCGATAAACCCAGAAGATGGACTCGCTGTACTTCCTCATGATCCTCAGCATCTCATCCCTTTGTTTTTTTTAAAGCTTTTTTCCACTGCTTATGTAAACCTGTTTAATAATTATGATTTAGGTTTTGGATGCAAACCAAATGAGAAGAACGTCTACACTACATTAAAGGGATATAACTGAATACCGTTCATTGTTTGGATTTAAACAGAACACGTTTTAAAGAGACACAAATACACGTGACTCAGAGGTGAATTATTCGTTTTAGTCAACGTTGTTGTTTAGCAGATAGAAATCATGCAGGACGCAGCAGAAAAATCACACAATCAGGAGGTTTTAACTTTCATGTGGGAGAAACAAAGGGTGGTGCATTACTGTGTGGGCCTCGAACAGTTCAGCCCGTTCATGATCATGGATTTAGAAAGCACCATTTCTGTGAGGTCAGTAGGGCTGGAATCATCCTTTCTTGCAGCTGAATAGCTGAATTATGAAGGACAATTCAATTCATGACATTTTTGAACAAGACAATTAAATGAAGAAAATGTTTATTACCAACCCCCCCCCCCCGCAATCTTTTCTATTCTTTATCAACTTTAATATTACTTTTGTTTAAAAAAACAACAACTTTATTTTCTTAATAAGCGCCAATAATTATTCCCCACATTTGTAAAAGTTGGAATAAAATATAATGGCCTATTAACTAAAATGTAATTAGTTTATATTTGGTTAATTAATAAATTAATATTCCTTTTCTTTCTGAACATTTGTTCTGCCTCCATTTGCTTCTCTTTTCTTTATCTTTCAGCAGTGTGTAAAAGAGAGAGAGCTCTGATTTACTGTGAAATCTATTAGTCCACAATCACACAGCAGCTCTTCCACATGCTCCCTCTGGGTGTGTGTTCGGGGCTTTAGAGCGCCCTCTGCTGTCTCAACAACGCAATTACAGCTCAGGGATTACACAGCCTCTTCATCACCATTAATTTATTTATTTAATCGATTCGAATAGTCATATTTGTATCGTGATTTATAATCGCACTATATGTCGTTACGTGCCTCTTGCCGTGTGATGTTTATTTTGTGGAATAGACATTTAGAGAAATGTGTGAGACGTGTGTGAGGGTGGTGCAGTGCTCAGGCCTGTAAAGCACATGGAGCAGGTTCGAGGTTCGAATCTGCTGGTCGATGGGGGTCTTTCTGTGTGGAGGTTGCATGTTCTCCCCGTGCCTGTGTGGGTTTCCTCCAGGTGCTCTGGTTTCCTCCCACAGTCCAAAGATGAGGTCGACTGTCCATGTGGATTCGATTCCCAGTTGCCCCGTAGGTGTGAACGTGAGTGTGAACAGCTGTTTGTGTCTCTGTGTTGAACCCTATGATAGACTGGCAGAGCCGGCCCGTGGCATAGGCAATATAGGCAAATGCTAAGGGCGCTGCGTCCATCCAGGGGCGCAGAAACGGGGGGAGAAAAATGATGACTTCCACTATTCTGAAAATGAGTCAGCATTATAATGTCTTAGCCTAATTTAATTGTACAGCAAAGCATGTAGTCAGGGTGTGATTTGTCCAAAAAAGCGGGGTGGGGTGGTGGTTGTTTATCATGAAACAATAAGCGCTCAACAGTGGTTCGCCCTGTCTATAGTGTGTCTTCGGGCGCGCAAGTGCGCATCCGCAGCTATTCTCTTTTTGGCCATGTAATAGCCTAAGTGTTGTTGGCTAAAGAGTGTTTTTGCATAACGTAGATAACTGACATAGATCTGTTGCTTGTTTTGAATCTGGCTGCACTTGGAGCAGTCTGTCGGTGTCGTTGAGCAGTCTGGGCTGAAGTAAAGGTCTTTTATGCACCGAACACGTTTCGCAGCGAGATATTCCAATGGTGCCTGGCACTTTTTTTTTTTTAATAAAACAAATTTGCTTTGTTGATCTGTGTTCTCATTAAAATGACAGTTTAGCAGCTCATTCAAGCAACCATGTTGCGAAGAGCTTCCTGGAGGAAAATATAATAAACGCGTTGAAAACAAGAAACAATCTCAGTGCGTCAAGACTGCAGGGAAACGAAACAAGCACTCAGATGTGTTCTCTTTACAAATAGCATAAATGGCACACTTTCTCTCCTGTAAAGGAAGAAGACACAAAAGCAACTCACCGAGCGGGTGGTGAGGAATTCAGTAAATCTCATCTCATCTCATCTCATTATCTCTAGCCGCTTTATCCTGTTCTACAGGGTCGCAGGCAAGCTGGAGCCTATCCCAGCTGACTACGGGCGAAAGGCGGGGTTCACCCTGGACAAGTCGCCAGGTCATCACAGGGCTGACACATAGACACAGACAACCATTCACACTCACATTCACACCTACGCTCAGTTTAGAGTCACCAGTTAACCTAACCTGCATGTCTTTGGACTGTGGGGGAAACCGGAGCACCTGGAGGAAACCCACACGGACACGGGGAGAACATGCAGACTCCACACAGAAAGGCCCTCGCCGGCCACGGGGCTCGAACCCGGACCTTCTTGCTGTGAGGCGACAGCGCTAACCACTACACCACCGTGCCACCGAATTCAGTAAATAATAATAATAATTATTATTATTATCATTAATAGACCTGTTACTTTCCCAAGGCGCCCCCTCTCATCCGACCAGGCTTTACATATGCTAGACTACTACTTGGGGAGGATGGTCGTGCTTTAATGCAAGCTGAAAAAATGTCAAAACGTCCAAAATTGTCAGGAGCCCAGGGGAGAACGAAAAGGAAAGAAGAGGAGGAAAAACGCCATAAAAAGTCATACAAAGGAGCTGAAATTACGTTTTTCACTCTCCCATACGTGGACAGAGACAGGACAGACATCAAAGTGCTGAGAAAAAAAAATAGGAAAGCAGCACAACATAACATATAGTAAACTAGTATTTCCCTTGTACTATATTCAATATCAACATATACACATATAGTTACATATCAACAGTTTTTTCCCCCTGTTCTACATTTAGTTTTTCAATAGTTGAAGTTGAAGGCAGTACCAAAAAACACCACTAGAGGTCTTTTTAATATCACAATTTTATATTTTTTTATTTTTATTTAAATCCTTGTATTTTTCATGCACACTGGTTTCTTTAATATCTTATTTTGTGCAATGCCTTATTTATATGGCATTTACGAATTACAACACTTGTTTACATTTTTTATTTTGGGAGTACTGTAAATGTAATACTTTATGTAAGCCATATATATTATGTTTCATATAGTCAGTTCATATTTTGTATTTGTTTCTTTAATTCAGTATTAAATATTTTGAATGTGCAATTTCTTTATTTAATGCCTTTAATTAAGTATTTTGAACGTGCAATTTTTTTGTTTAAATAAAAGAATGTTTTAAGACAAAGCTATTCCATTTCTTGTTAGTATAGATACACTATCAGTGGCTTTAACTGGTGTTGGGGAGGGGGCGCCACCTAAAATCTTGCCTAGGGTGTCAAATTGGTAAGGGCCGGGCCTGTAGACTGGTGACCTGTCCGGGGTGAACCCCGCCCCTCACCCACATCAGCTGGGATTGGCTCCAGCTCACCTGCGACCCTCTTTCCTCACTCACTCACTCACTACACAGTCCATCTTCACACACACACTGACTCAAAGTAGGAATATAGATTCAGCTGAAATCAAGTCAAGTCAAGTCTATTTGTATAGCACTTTTAACAATAAACATTGTCGCAAAGCGGCTTTACAGAATTTTAACGACTTAAAATATGAGCTCATTTTATCCCTAATCTATCCCCAATGATGAAGCCTGTGGCGATGGTGGCAAGGAAAAACTCCCTCAGACGCCATGAGGAAGAAACCTCAAGAGGAACCAGACTCAAAAGGGAACCCATCCTCATTTGGACAACAACAGACAGCCTGACTATAATATTAACAGTTTTAACATGAGGACAGTTTCGTTGATGTTATAGCTCTTCATTGATGGAAACTTGAGTGCAAAACTGTTCATGATAACTGCAGTCCTAAAGTTAGCAAGACAACTGTAGTCCTCAGCCATAAAAGCATTACTGTAAGAGTCCAGAGCGTCCTCCAGGTATAACCCTCAACTATCCTCATGGGGCCGTCCTTCACAGGAGCAATGCGATAAAACTCCGACCAGACACAGGCACCAGGATGGATCAAGCAGGCCCGAGGGGCAGAAGAGGCCAGCATCTCAATCCCAGGACCAACATGTAACTCAGAGGGACAGATTGGGGGGGGGGGGGGGGGGGGGGGGGGGGGGGAAGAAAACACATGTTAGGTATGCCCTAAAAATGACAAGTATTAAATCTGTGTGGTAGGCTCACAGAGACGAGAGTCTTGACATCAGGCATAACACACAACAATGGCATGTTAATATGGTAAAAAATATATCATGACCTGCTCTGGCTGGATGCTTGATTGGGTGATGGGAGCACACTCCTCAGCAATGATGGGATGCAGATGGGACCCTTAGGGCTGGCCAAGACAATTCAGTTACATTTCACCAGGTCTGGGACATGCGACAGAAAGTCTGACGGCCGATTCCCTGCAGGCTACGATAGCCAGTCGAGGTCTCCACCCTCTCCACCAAAAGATTTCCTGTTGACTCCATGTAACTCAGAGGGACAGATTTGGGGTGGGGGGGGGGAAGAAAACGCAGGTTGTTAGGTATGCCCAATGTCACCTGAATAAGTAGGAACAGTATACATATTGCACCGAGTACAAGCAGGGACTCTGGCAACTAACTATGACAGCATAACTAAAAGGGGAGAGCCAGAAGGTAACACAGGCATGAGGGGCCCCGAGACATAAAGCAGCAGCCACTACACCGTCAACAAACTCGAGTGAGCAAGCGAGTGGGGACTGACAGCATCCATACATCCCAGTTTACCAAAACACTCTGTCTGAGGACCCTCGAGATCTACACCTTTACCTCATAAACACCATTAACAAAAGGCAAGGCAAGGCAAGTTTATTTATATAGCACATTTCATACACAATGGCAGTTCAATGTGCTTTACAGAAGCAAAAACAAAAACAGTAAACAATAGAGAAATAAAATTACATAAAATAATTTTATTTTTAATCTAAAACAATTAATTAAAAGAATTAAAAGAAAATAATAAGAATTAAACAACAGTAGAACTAAAATAATAAAATGCCAAAAAGAAAAAAGGAGAAAAAAAAAGAAACCAGCGGAATAAAATAGAATAAAATTAAAGTAAATTTAAAACATGCAGAGAAAGTAAAGATTATAAAAAATGTAAAAATATTAATTATTTAACAGAAAGCATCTGAAAACAGCTTGGTCTTTAACCTAGATTTGAAGCTGCCAACAGCAGGAGCATTTTTAATGTCCTCTGGCAGTTGGTTCCATAGCTGTACTGCATAGTAGCTAAAAGCTGCTTCACTACACTTTGTTTTAACAACTGGTTTTAATAGTAAAGTTTTCTGTTGCGATCTGGTAGATCTGATTGGGTTAGGCCGCTGCAACATATCAGAGAGGTAATTGGGCCCTGTACCATTTAGAGATTTATACACCAGCAGCAATGCTTTAAAGTCAATTCTGTAGCTTACTGGAAGCCAGTGAAGGGACCTTAGAATTGGGGTAATGTGCTCTGTTCTTTTTGTTCGTGTGAGAACCCTCGCCGCTGCATTTTGAACCAGCTGAAGTCGTTTGATGGTCTTTTTTGGCAGGCCTGTGAAAAGGCCATTGCAGTAATCAACCCTACTAGAGATGAAGGCATGTATAAGTTTTTCCAGATCATTTTTTGACATAAGTCCTCTTAGTTTGGAAATGTTTTTTAGGTGATAAAATGCCGATTTAGTGATTGCTTTCATGTGACTGTCAAAGTTTAGCTCGCTGTCAATGAAAACACCAAGATTTTTAACCATTTCTTTAGTTTTAATCCCTTTTGTGTCAAGAATAGTGGTAATCCTGAGTCTTTCATCTTTTTTTCCAAATAGAATTACTTCTGTTTTATCTGAGTTCAGCTGAAGAAAATTTTGTGACATCCAGCTATTGATTTGATCGATACACTGGTAGAGACATTCAAGGGGGGCATAGTCATTTGGTGATAGAGCAAAATAAATTTGGGTATCATCTGCATAGCAGTGATACAAAATTGAATTTTTATTGATAATTTGCCCAAGTGGGAGCATAAGTAATGGTCCAAGAATCGACCCCTGGGGGACACCACAGGTCAAGGGCATTGACGTTGAGGAACAATTTCCCAGGGTAACAAAGAAGCTTCTATCTTTTAAGTATGATTTTAACCAATTGATAACTTTACCAGTCAATCCAACCCAGTGTTCAAGTCGATATAACAGTATGTTGTGATCAACAGTATCAAAAGCTGCACTGAGGTCCAGTAATACCAGGACCGATGTTTTGCCTGCATCAGTATTAAGACGTATGTCATTTATAACTTTAATCAACGCTGTTTCAGTGCTATGATTGGCACGAAATCCTGACTGAAAATTATCAAAACGGCTGTTTGATATCAAGAAGGCAGTTAATTGATTGAAGACAATTTTTTCCTGCTCTTGGTCTGGCCTGTCACCTAGGACCTGTCTGCCTTGGGAAACCCTAACAGGGGCATAATGCCCCCGACAACATAGCTCCTAGGATCATTCAAGCACACAAACCCCTCCACCACAATAAGGTGGCAGTTCTAGGAGGGGCCAAGACCAAGAGCAGTTCACCAAAAAACCCCTATGGAGAGAAAATCCAGGACCGTGACGTCGCCCGGTAGGACGCAGCCGGGGCCCCACCCTGCAGCCAGGCCCGGGGTTGGGGCTCGTATGCGAGCGCTTGGTGGCCGGGCCTTTGCCCATGGGGCCCGGCCGGGCTCAGCCCGAAGAGGTGACGTGGGCCCGACCTCCTGTGGGTTCACCACCCACAGAGGTAGCAGTAGGGGTTTGGTGCAGTGTGGATTGGGTGGCAGTCGAAGGCAGGGGCCTCGACGACCTGATCCCCGGACACAGCGGCTGGCTGTTGGGACATGGAATGTCACTTCGCTGGGGGGGAAGGAGCCTGAGCTTGTGCGGGAGGTTGAGAGGTACCGGCTAGAGATAGTCGGGCTCACCTCCACGCACAGCTTGGGCTCTGGAACCCAGCTCCTCGAGAGGGGCTGGACTTTCCACTTCTCTGGAGTCGCCCGTGGTGAGCGGCGGCGGGCTGGGGTGGGCTTCCTTATAGCTCCCCAGCTCAGCCGCCATGTGTTGGAGTTTACCCCAGTGAACGAGAGGGTCGCCTCTCTGCGCCTTCGGATTGGGGAGAGGGCTCTTGCTGTTGTTTGTGCCTACGGGCCAAATAGCAGTATAGAGTATCCGGCCTTCTTGGAGTCCCTGGGAGAGGTACTGAGGAGTGCTCAGACTGGGGACTCCATTGTGCTACTGGGGGACTTCAATGCTCATGTGGGCGATGACAGTGACACCTGGAGGGGCGTGGTTGGGAGGAACAGCCTCCCCGATCTGAACCCGAGTGGTGTTTTGTTATTGGACTTCTGTGCTAGTCACAGTTTGTCCATAACGAACACCATGTTCGAGCATAGGGGTGTCCATAAGTGCACGTGGCACCAGGACACCTTAGGTCGGAGGTCGATGATCGACTTTGTAGTCGTGTCATCTGATCTCCGACCCTATGTCTTGGACACTCTGGTGAAGAGAGGGGCTGAGTTGTCAACTGATCACCACCTGGTGGTGAGTTGGATCCGCTGGCGGAGGAGGAAGCTGGACAGACCTGGCAGGCCCAAACGTATGGTGAGGGTCTGCTGGGAACGTCTGGCCGAGCACTCTGTTGGGGAGGTCTTTAACTCCCACCTCCGGGAGAGCTTTTCCCAGCTTCCGAGGGAGGCGGGGGACATTGAGTCTGAGTGGACCATGTTCTCTACCTCCATTGTGGACGCAGCTGTTCGGAGCTGTGGCCGCAAGGTCTCCGGTGCCTGTCGTGGCGGCAATCCCCGAACCCGGTGGTGGACACCGGAAGTAAGGGATGCCGTCAAGCTGAAGGAGTCCTATCGGGCCATGTTGACCTCCAGGACTCCTGAGGCAGCCGACGGGTATCGGCAGGCCAGGCGTGCTGCAGCTCGGGCAGTTGCGGAGGCAAAAACTCGGAACTGGGAGGAGTTCGGGGAGGCCATGGAGAAGGACTATCGGTCGGCCTCGAAGAAATTCTGGCAAACCGTCCGGCGCCTCAGGAGGGGGAAGCAGTACTCTGCCAACACTGTTTACAGTGCGGGTGGGGAGCTGTTGACCTCGACTGGGGACATTGTCGGGCGGTGGAAGGAATACTTTGAGGATCTCCTCAATCCCACCGTCATGTCTTCCACTGAGGAGACTGAGGCTGATGACTCAGAGGTGGACTCGTCCATTACCCAAGCCGAAGTCACTGAGGTGGTTTGCAAGCTCCTCGGTGGCAAGGCACCGGGGGTGGATGAGATCTGCCCTGAGTATCTCAAGTCTCTGGATGTTGTGGGGCTGTCTTGGTTGACACGCCTCTGCAACATCGCGTGGCGGTCGGGGACAGTGCCTCTGGAGTGGCAGACTGGGGTGGTGGTCCCTCTTTTTAAGAAAGGGGACCGGAGAGTGTGCTCCAATTATAGGGGAATCACACTTCTCAGCCTCCCAGGGAAGGTTTACTCCAGGGTACTGGAGAGGAGAATTCGACCAATAGTCGAACCTCGGATCCAGGAGGAACAATGCGGTTTTCGTCCTGGTCGCGGAACACTGGACCAGCTCTATACCCTTCATAGGGTGCTCGAGGGTTCATGGGAGTTTGCCCAACCAGTCCACATGTGCTTTGTGGATCTGGAGAAGGCATTCGACCGTGTCCCCCGTGGTATTCTGTGGGGGGTGCTTCGGGAGTATGGGGTTCGGGGCTCTTTGCTAAGGGCTGTCCGGTCCCTGTATGAACGGAGCAGGAGTCTGGTTCGCATTGCCGGCAGTAAGTCAGACCTGTTCCCAGTGCATGTTGGACTCCGTCAGGGCTGCCCTTTGTCACCGGTTCTGTTCATAATTTTTATGGACAGAATTTCTAGGCGCAGCCAGGGGCCGGAAGGAATCCTGTTTGGGAACCACAGGATTTCATCTCTGCTTTTTGCGGATGATGTTGTCCTGTTGGCTTCTTCAAACCAGGACCTTCAGCATGCACTGGGGCGGTTTGCAGTCGAGTGTGAAGCGGCTGGGATGAGAATCAGCACCTCCAAGTCCGAGGCCATGGTTCTCGACCGGAAAAGGGTGGCTTGCCCTCTCCAGGTTGGTGGAGAAGTCCTGCCTCAAGTGGAGGAGTTTAAGTATCTCGGGATCTTGTTCACGAGTGAGGGAAGGATGGAGCGTGAGATCGACAGGCGGATCGGTGCAGCCTCCGCAGTGATGCGGTCGCTTTACCGGTCCGTCGTGGTGAAGAGGGAGCTGAGCCAAAAGGCGAAGCTCTCAATTTACCGGTCGATCTACGTTCCGACTCTCACCTATGGTCATGAGCTTTGGGTAATGACAGAAAGAACAAGATCGCGGATACAAGCGGCTGAAATGAGTTTCCTTCGCAGGGTGGCTGGGCGCTCCCTTAGAGATAGGGTGAGAAGCACAGTCACTCGGGAGGAGCTCGGAGTAGAGCCGCTGCTCCTCCACATCGAGAGGAACCAGCTGAGGTGGCTCGGGCATCTTTTTCGGATGCCTCCTGGACGCCTCCCTGGGGAGGTGTTCCAGGCATGTCCCCCCGGGAGGAGGCCCCGGGGAAGACCCAGGACACGCTGGAGGGACTATGTCTCTCGGCTGGCCTGGGAACGCCTCGGTGTTCTTCCCGAGGAGCTGGCCAAGGTGTCTGGGGAAAGGGAAGTTTGGGCTTCCATGCTTAGACTGCTGCCTCCGCGACCCGGTCCTGGATAAGCGGAAGAAGACGAGACGAGACAATTTTTTCCAGGATTTTCCCGATGAATGGTAGATTTGATATTGGCCTGTAGTTATTTAATACTGAAGGATCCAGATTATTTTTTTTAAGAAGGGGCTTTACAACAGCTTTTTTTAGGGACACAGGAACAACGCCAGTCTCCAAGGATGTATTTATAATTTGAAGCACATCTGTAATTATAAGATGAAGAACAGACTTAAAAAAGTTGGTGGGCAGAATGTCCAGTTCAGATGTTGAAGAACTGAGATTTTGTACAGTTTTTTCAAGAGTCTCATAATCAATTAAACAAAATTCTGACATTGTGTTAAAGTTATCTATCTGTGTCATTGGTGATTGCAGTTTTTCAATTTTTTGCAACTGAGATGTATTATGAGAAATATTCTGCCTTATTTTATCAATTTTACCTTTGAAAAAAGATGCAAACTCATTGCATTTATTAACTGAGAGAAGTTCAGGTGCTAATTGTGGTGGGGGATTAGTTAGCTTCTCTACTGTTGAAAATAGCACACGGGCATTGTTCATATTCCTGCTGATGATATTGGAGAAGAAAGACTGTCTTGCTTTACAAATTTCATAATTATAATTACAAAGCATCTCTTTATGGATTTGATAATGGATGTGAAGTTTAGATTTGCGCCATTTTCTTTCAGTCTTTCTACATTCTCTCTTTAGCAGTTTAACAGCCGGGTACTGCTTCCATGGTGCTTTCTGCTTATCATTGACTCTTTTTATTTTGAATGGAGCAATATCATCCATAATTTGGGTCATATTTAAATTAAAAAATTCCAGTAAATCATCTACAGAGTCTGGCATTTTGGTTGAGTTCTGAGAGAGAGCTTGCTCAAAAAGAACACGTGTTGTCATTTATGACTCTCCTACCTATAGTCGTTGAGCTATTCTGAATGTGAGGAGACATAGAAACTTCAAAGAAAACACAGAAATGATCAGATAATGCCAGGTCAACAACAGTATAAGAAACAGTAAGACCCTTTGTGATGACGAGGTCAAGAGTATGACCACGAGAGTGGGTCGGTCCCTGTACATGTTGTACCAGGTTAAAGTTATCAATAATTGCAAATAGTTCTTTGGCATAAATGTTATCAGTATTATCTACATGCAAGTTAAAATCCCCAGATATAATAAGACAATCAAACTCTAAGCAAATGACTGATAACAGTTCACCAAACTTTTCAAGAAAGACTTTGGCTGAATGTCTCGGAGGCCTATAAATAGTTAATAATAATATGTTAGGAGAGCATGTAACAAGTGCACATAAGTGTTCAAAGGACGTAAAATCACCAAGTGAGGATTGTTTACATTGAAAAGAGACTTTGAATATATTTGCGATCCCTCCACCTTTCCCTTGTCGGGTAACATTCAAAAAATTAAAATTTGGGGGAGCTGCTTCGATAAGGGTGGTAGCACTATTTGCTTGATCCAGCCAGGTTTCAGTTAGAAGCAAAAAATCAAGATTGTGTTTACAAATAAGATCATTAATTAAAAATGACTTGTTTAAAAGTGATCTAATGTTCAGAAGAGCTAGCTTTACAGAAATTCTAGAAGCAATATTTGGTTGTGCACTTTGATGCTGTTTTAAAACAGGAAGGAGATTAGATTGGTTCACCCCCAGGGTTAAATGTGCTCTATGTTTTCTGTTTCGTATCAACAACAAAAGGCTTGACTAAACAGATATGTTTTCAGCCGAGACTTAAATGCTGAGACTGTGTCTGATTCCCGAACATTACTTGGAAGGCTGTTCCGTAACAGTGGGGCTTTGTAAGAAAAGGCTCCGCCCCCTGATGTAGCCTTCACCATACGAGGTACCAGCAGATAGCCTGCACCTTTTGATCTAAGTAGGCGTGGTGGGTCATAGAGGAGCAGAAGTTCACTCAGGTACTGTGGTGTGAGACCATTCAGTGCTTTAAAGGTCAATAGTAGTATTTTATAATCAATACGAAATTTGATTGGGAGCCAATGCAGTGTGGATAAGACAGGGGTGATGGGGTCATATTTTCTAGTTCTAGTAAGGACTCTTGCTGCGGCATTTTGAACTAACTGGAGCTTGTTTATGCACTTATTGGAACATCCAGACAGTAAGGCATTACAATAATCCAACCTGGAGGTAATGAAAGCATGAACTAGTTTTTCTGCGTCATGCAATGACATTAAATTTCTTATCTTTGCAATATTTCTGAAATCAAACCCTTGCTGTAAACTTCTCTCAAGAACTTGAGTATTGTATTTGATACCGTTCCTTTCCAAAGCATAAACGGAGCCTAATATAGCTGTAAATTGTTAATTTACTTTATCTGTGAAACTGCTGATTTTGAGAAGGAAATTAAATTATTACTGTGGAATTGTTGTCATTTTCTGACTGTTCATCTGAACGCTTATACTGGACTAGGCAGGGAAATCTACTGGCACACCAGCACCACCAAGAATTGTTTTCAGCAGCCGCCACTGGCACGGCGGTGTAAAGAGAGGAAAGTGACTCACTGTGACAGGACACTCGAGCGAGCAGGAAGAGGAAATGAACACAGCACATCCATGATGGAGCCTCGGTGGGATTCCTCATCTCCTGCTTCAGACGCGCTGCTGGAGCTTCAGCTGAGTTCGGAACCCCGGAAACACACCCGGTCCGACCCGGCCTGAGTCAGAGGGGGGAGGGGGGCAACAGGGTACACACTTTCAGCTCTCTTTACACGATTTATACTGTTTAATCATCTTTATACTGTTTAATCATCTTTACACTGTTTAATCATCTTTATACTGTTTAATCATCTTTATACTGCTTAATCATCTTTATACTGCTTAATCATCTTTATACTGTTTAATCGTCTTTATACTGTTACACAGAGAGAGACAGAGAGAGACACAGAGAGAGAACAAAGCAGTCCGGGGAAATCAGAATTCATGAGGAAAGTGCTCTCTGATTGGTTAAGACATTGGCCAATCAGTGTCTTGTTAGTCACCATGAGCACTGGACACGCCTCTTTATGGTAATAAATCAGGGTTCAATTCTCAATACACTCTCTCAGTATAGTTTGGAGCAAATTTCATTAATTAATAAAATTTCATTTTAGAACGTAAAGTTTCTTCTACTCGTTGCAGCTTTGCTTTGCCATATGCAGCTTTCTGTTTGTGGCTATACTTGGCAATTTTCAGTAGAGAGCAACCAGTTGACACAAGGCTTTTGTCAAGTGATTCAGCTACCTCACCAGTGTATGTTGGATCCACATCTAAACACATGCTCTCTTGTTCTGATTCTGTAGAACCTGCTGAATCTGCTTGGCTTAAATGTTTTTTCACTCTCTGTGAACATTTAGAACACAATTTTTGTCCAGGTTTAATATTTTTATTTATCAGTTTTGAAAGTGAATCTGCTGTTTCAGGAAGAATTGAATGTAATTCTGTTTTAACTTTTTTCTTGTGCCTTTCATATGGATCACAACAACTTTTCTGTAGCTCTTCATATTTCATCAGAAACAGTTTCTCATGATGCAGACATACTGTGTCTGTGCTTGAAACGTTCTCAAGTTCAGTTCTCTGTTTAATTAATGAAATTTGCTCCAAACTATACTGAGAGAGTATATTTAACTTACAATTTCTGTTGTATGTTAGTTTATGGCAGACAGAATCTTTCTTTAGTCCAATTCCTATAGAACAGGGAGGAAGTTCAGCCATTTCTAGATGTCTAAGAACAAACTCATTTATACTGATCTCAAATTGAAAGCAACTACAATTAAATTCCCTAGTCAACTATTCAAAATATCCAGTCCTTGCAAAGAAACACATTCAGTTAATAACATTGGTAAATTTTCTCAGTGCTCTGTTTTACAATGTATTTAATATAATCCAAGCAATATAATGTTATCTGAACAAGTATGCAGTTTACAGACTCTAAAACTATAAGATATGAGCCACCTGTTCTGGTATCAAAGGTCACCTATTGTGCTGTGTTGATATTGATAAGGCTGGCTGTTGACTGGTGCACAATAGCTGGTCATTGATTGCTAATGTTACACAGTCTTAGATTAAAATCAATTTACAAATAATTAATACTGAGCATTAATTGAAATTTTATTTAAAATTGAGGAAGAAACATGTCTCCTAACCTACTTGAGCCTTACTGAAGCATTTATTAACCCTCAAATATCAGTTATATGAAAATATATCAAAAATTCGAATTTGGTGAAAATGGATTTTTTAAACCCCTGTAATTTAAAAATACTTGAGAGACACAGAACAAAAATTTTGAAATATAAAATATGGGTCTTGGGGATTACTGAAAAAAATTTACAAGTTCCTAACTGCTATTCCACATTGGATTTCTTGCTACTGAAAATGGCATGTTTTAGAAATCGGCGAATTTCAAAACCCTATTACAGACAAACTAGGAATAGTGGAGACTTGGTAAAACTGAAATTGGTAGATATTTCTGTGTAGATTTGAATAACATTCTTAGTTTAAGCATTACTGCCACAGGCAAGCTTCCAGAATGAGTTAAAAATGCAAAAAATGCAAATTTGTCTTTTTAATTTCCTTGTTAAAATCACCATCTAATATACAATGACCATTGAAATTCTAAGTTGAAGCTTGTAGTACAAGACATTGAGTCTCTCTGTGCAAAATTTTAGGTTTCTATCTTGCATAATAAATATTATATTACACTTTGAAATATGTATGTTTTGAGCAAAAAACAAAAAAATCGAAAAATTCAAATGCCTGTATCTCTGAAACTATTGGTGATAGGAAGCTCAAGTTTTGGGGATTAACTTCTTTTAATAGTATCTCTGAGCCCTCCAAATTTCATTGAAATCTGAGATGGTCGAGCATAACCTCTTGTTGATTTGGCATGGAATGACCCCGTCAGTAACACACAACACAACACAAACTCACCATGAGTAACACACAACACAACACAAACTCACCATCAGTAACACACAACACAACACAAACTCACCATCAGTAACACACAACACAACACAAACTCACCATCAGTAACACACAACACAACACAAACTCACCATCAGTAACGCACAACACAACCGAACCGAACTGCTGTCCGCACTGCGCTCTTTCACTCTGGGGCTCAGAGTTCACTTCGTATATGAAGAAAAATTCTTTGGGAACTGTGCTGAAGGTATAAAGTAGCTGAGAAGTACCAAGACCTAGCAAGAGAACTACAAAAGCTCTGGAATATGTGAACAAAAGTTCATTCCAATCGTAATAGGCGCGCTCGGCACAACACCACGACAATTATCGAAGAGATTAGATGACCTGGGAATAAGAACAAGAATTGCTGAGCTTCAGAAAACTGTTCTCATCTGCTCTGCAGGGATCCTCCATAAAGTCCTCGGAATTTGAAGAATCTTGTTGATACCGAATTTCATGAAATTATTACCACTGACAAAAACAGCGAGCGACACAATTCATAATAACTAGCTGTACTGTGGAATGACTCACATGAATCATCAGCTCGTGTTGTTTTCTGAGAAATTGTGTTGAGTCATGTTTGAATTTCAATAATTCAGTCATGTATAATTTATCTCGTAATAACAGGACTCATAATCCTAACTAAACTTCACACACACTGCCAGTGTTTATTCCTGCTGGTTTAGTGTTACAGTGATTATTACACAGTACAGTCAGAGGAGCCAAAACAGATGAGTGAACACACCGACAGCACAAAACGAGTCCAGCTCGAGTCACGATTCAGTTTTCCCACAATATTTTTGGAAAAAAATTAAATTAAGAATTTTCCTGAAAAAAAGTAAATTTTATTACCAAAAAAGCAACTTTTATTTTCCTGTTCTTTATTGACTTAAATATTCCTTTTATTAAATATAAAACCTTTTGTTTTATTTTCTTTATAAACAACATTGCCCCACATTTGTAAAAGTTGGAGTGAAATATAAGAAGCCAACAATAACCGATTAACAAAAATATAATCTATGAACAAAAATATTCCATGTATTAAAAATGAAAACATGAATAAATAGGTGGTTTCTGATAACTGAGCTCAGCGGATACCCGGCTCCAATTAAACAATTACAATCCACATTTCACAGCGTTAATGTGTCCGAGTCGTCAGGGCGACACGTTTATTCTACAATCTTCTTTTCTGCAACATGAAAAAATACCAGTGAATAGATGGAGGGATTGGGGGAGAGCAGAGCAAAAAAAAAGGAATAAAATATGTTATTGAAATATTTACACACACACACACACACAGTGTGCTGACCTTGTGATTAGTGATGTCCAAACACCCGTGTGTGTGTGTGTGTGTGTGTGTGATGAAAATCTCTTACAATATTGTGATGTGATGTTTTGGCCGTATCGTTTATCTCCATCTTCAATTAAAAAAAAAAAAACACTTTAGAAATGATAAACTGTAAACTCATAGCTTTTATTCTGTAGAGAATATTCAGATTATAAATATAATTACATTAATATAATCCATAAACAGGAAAATTACACAGCGAGTCACTGACTGTCAGTAAAGTCACTGATATTCCACATTTCAGTAAATGTTCACTGTGACACACAAAAGGTTTGAATCTTCCAGAGATTACGTGTTTGAACACACGAACTGAATAAAGTCACACCACAGTGTTAAAACACAACATTCACAATAAGTTCAGAGTAAAAATCAGTTACACATTTATTAAAATGCATTATTTAAAATGTTCAGCAATGAAACTTCCTATAAATTAACTTTATTATACGGTTTTCTTGAATACTCGATTCTGATTGGTCAGAGTCAGACTGTTACTATTGACCACATTAACGAAAGCAATAAAAGAAATTGAATTGATTTTTATTTGAAAAAAAAAAACAATAAAAAACAGCTTATATAAATAAAGTGCATTTATTCAGGCCTCTCGTCCAGCAAGGGTGATTTAACAAATTAAATAAAAAGTTGAAGCAAACAGCTCGTTATCGACGACTAGAAGTGTTGACTTTCCCCGCAGTCATATGATGAGAGTCTGAGTCATGATGATTGTAGCTGCCAGTGTTTAAGACTGAATTTAACATTCAATAAACAGTACAGGAATTACAGAACACTGACATTTATCCAGAGTCAGGAGCTCAGGAAAAACCCGAGTGCAGTGAAGAGACCCTATTCAACCACCTGAACATCTGCATGAACATCTGGCTGTCAGTCCCTCACCCAAATCTCTCTTCCTGTTTCCCTTCTATATTTATTCTGTAGCTCTTTAGTTTATTTTCACATTTTAAACTCGTGAAGGAAGAATTCCCTCAAAGTGACAAAGCAGAGAGTAAATTCTAGAACTGAGGCCACTTACAGTGGGCGGAGTCTCAGTTTCACACGGTGATCTGGGTCACAGTGAGGTCATCAGTGCGATTTAAAAAATAAATAAAGCACAAAAATCAATGAAATAAGGAACAGAAAAACATGAAAATAATCTAAAGTTAAACTGTGTCCATTTCTTTATAGAATCTCGAGGATTCTCTTCATCATCCGTCTTCATGAAGCTTTTTATCCTCGTCAGAGTTGCAGTGCATCTGGAGCTCATCTCAGGAACTCTGGGAACGGGGCGAGAGAATTCAGCCCGGATGGGACGCACCGTTAATATGCTCGTATAGAACGCTCATTATAATATTAATGCCCAAAGGGTTCAATGCCCAAACCCAGTTGTGTAAGTACAGGAGCAGGAGTGAGATTGACAGGAGGTCGTGATCAGGATGGAGACGTCGTTTCGAGGCCGTGACTCCACGCAGGTGGAAAAACCTCCACGAGTCATTTTCTCAACATCAGGGAGCTGGAGTTAACGTAAGCAGCCTGTGGAGTGACTCCAGCACTGACTTTAGCTCAAGGCCAGCTCGTGGAGAGCAGAATTAAATAAATATCTAATATAAACTCACTCCATTTATTATTCTGATCTCACCATCTCTCCTCAGATCTTCCTTTAACAGAGTTTCTGAAACACTCCCAGCATCATCTGTTGAACAGTTCGCTCTTCCTGTCGGACGGTTCGAAGCTGCTGATGGCTCTGTAGGAGTTTCTGGAGGATTTTGGGAGTTCTCCTTTTTCATCATCCGGTGTCGAAGGATAATAATTACTGAAACGATCGCGGTGAGTAACGATGCTACAATAACGGAAAATCCAATGATCACTGCTCGCTGTTTGTTCTGGTCAGATCCTCCATTTTCTGGAAAACAAAAACATTCAGAAACGTTCATTTTAGAAACCACATTTTAAAATTTATTCCAGTCCACATCTGAATGCGAGCAGTTACAGTTCATGTCTACTGCAGTTTTTAAAAACTGTAACAGTGACAAATTGCTGCGGTGTAAAAGGGAATAAAACTCTCCGGGGTGTGTGGTGCTGATGAACCCACCTGAGAAGAGGTCGATGTTCCTCCTGATCTCCTGGCCCAGATCTGGGTTCTTCATGATGAAGGTGATGGAGGAGTTGATGGTGCCGCTCAGGTTCAGTTTACTGTTCACGCTGTACAGACGTGTGTGTTGGTCCTGCCTCAGCTGCGTGTATGTGTCGTTGGTGACGTCGCTCACGTTTCCCATCAGCCACTGCAGTGAGGGGGAGGGGTACCCGCCCTCTGAGGTTACCAGCACCTCCATATGGCCGTCATTCAGCAGTGAGATGTGCAGAAGAGGCTCGGGGTAGAACGCTACAGGAGGGGCGGAGAAGAGCGCTGAGTGACCAGTTTCCATGGTAACCAGGAAAGTTTCTTTCTGAGTGCTAGTTAACATTAATTCTAAACAGTCTTTAGACCTCTTGATTGTAAAGTTTGCATCATTACCTGCTACTTTGAGGCTGAAGCTCTTCTTCTGGCTGCCCAGCTGAGTGCTGATGGAGCAGGTGTACTCCCCCACATCCTCCACAATGGTACGGTCCAGCCTGAGTGATGCGTTCCCCTTCTTCAGCTCCTGGTGGAACAGGCTGGTGCGGTTGGTGTATCTCTGGCTCTGGTACTGAGGCTGGTCTTGGCCATTGAAGAAACTGTGGACCACCTCCAGTTTTCGCTGCCACGTGATCACGCTGCTGCCTGCGTCCCACGAGCCGCTCACCGGGAACGTGCAGGACAGAACCACCGACTCGCCGTACACAGCCGTCTGCACACGAGTGGGTACCGAGATCTCAAACTCAGCTACAGAGACAAACATGGAGGGAAAAAGTTCACCTTAATGTCACCATGAACAGTCTGAGGTTCTTCAACAGTCATAAAGCAGCGGTCTAACTGGATAAAGTCAGGTTCTGCTGGTTTGGATTTTAAAATATAAGCAGAACTGTAGAAAAGTTTTAATGTCAGTGTGAAAGTCTGAATGTGACACCACACACTCCGTCAGCTACTGAGTTCTGCATATGGCAGTCCTGATGCTGACTCAATGATCATTTGCTCCGTTAGAAACCTGAGATCCTTCTAGAATACAAGATCCTTAAAGTTCTGTCAGAACTGCTATTACAGAACCTTCACACTTCTGACCAATCACAATCCAGAATTCTACAGTGCTCTCGGACACATCTGTGGGGGCTCAACGTTCTGAAGAAACAGTGATCGGTTGAAGGCAGTGGTGATCCTGGAGCTGTGATCATGAACAGAAGTGACTCATTGCGCAGAGAAGAGTGTTTAACAGATAAATCAACCTACAGTGTGGAGAGCCATAGGTGCTGAAGAAGGCAACTGGACTTGCTTGAAATTCTTGATGTTTCACCTCTCATCTGAAAGGCTTTTCAGGTCCGTCTGACTAGTGGAGAGTTTCAAGTATTTATCCTCCAATGGATCAAAAGCAACCCTAAGGTGGGGTTTACATTAGACCGTATCAGCGGATCATCAGATTAACGTTTTTAAAACGATTAGCGTGCACTCAGCAACACCAATACACGATTCCCGTGCACACAGCAACACCAATACACGGATACGCTCGGCTCCGTAGGCATCCTGCGCTCCAAATCACTCCGCCCTGAACAGCGAGTGCCCTCTGGAGGGTGCGCACTCCGGCCCTGCGCAGCTCACAGAGCGCACGAGTGAAGTGCACGAGCAGTGATTCGGGACTGAGCCGCTGTGTGTGTGATCCCAGCGCATATCACTTACCACTTGCAAGTGGAAGGATGGCAAGCCTAAAGACAATCATAACTACACAATGGGCAGTATTTGCATCAGTATTTGCAGTATTTTCATACTTTTATACTCTTTAATGAAAGGTGATACAAGGTGGAAGTCCGCGCCGTTTTTCAGCAGTCGCGTCACATGACCAACGGCAGCGAATCAGGAAGGTGGATGTCACAGTGACGTTGTCCAATGACGACGCCAGCTAGAGCTCAGCACAGCGTATCCGCGTATCCTCAATGTTTACACAGCACCGGACCAGACACGATCTGGATTGAATACGTGGACCCTGGCGGATTCCCGTTTCCTGGCATTCCCAGGCATTTTAATGTAAACGGACAGTGCATCCGCGAAGAAAACGAGACAGATATGGTCTAATGTAAACTTGGCCTAAGGAGTCTGAGTCATCCTGTAGGTGTTAGGGTCACTGGGGGCTGGGTGTGAATGGTGTTTGCAGCCTAGAAGGTCGTTAGGGTGATCTGTTGGTCATTGGTTCTCTGTCATCCTGCAAGTCATTGAAGTCAGCTGAGTTTTGGTGTAGATGTGTATTCAGTTTTCTGTGAAGTATGCTCAAGACTGCATTGTAGGTGGCTGATAAGTGGTGTCTTGGACCACCTCCTCTGTTCAGGGATTGTCGTTCAAGGTTGATGACGGCTTCTTTCACTCCTCTTTCAAACCACCGGTCTTCTCTGGTGAGTATGTATACATTGCAGTCCTGAAATGGGGGTCCTTTCTTATTGAGATGAAGACAGACTGCAGAGTCCTGGCCTGAGGAACTGGCTCTCCTGTGTTGAGCCATGTGCCTGTGAAGCGGTTGTTTTGTTTCCCCCAATATACAGGTCCCTGCATTCCTCACTGCACTGCATTGTGTACACCGTGTTGTCCTGTTTGTGTCTGGGTGTTCTGTCCTTAGGGTGGACCCGTTTCTGCCTCAGAGTGTTACTGGGTCTGAAGTGTACAGGGATGTTGTGTTTGTGGAAGATCCTCCTGAGTTTCTCAGATTGTCATTCCCTACATTTCTGGACTATGTTCTTGCATTTGTTGCGGTTTTCTATCCTGTCAGTTATGGTTTCTTTTTCCTGGTTTTGACAAAAGCCCAGTTGGGATACCCACACTTCTGAAGTGCTTCCTTGATGTGTTTTTGCTCTCTCGCTTTTCCCTCTACCATTGTCGGAATGTTCTGAGCCGTGTGGTGTAAAGTCCTAATGACCCCCAATTTGTGTTCCAGTGGGTGGTGAGAGTCAAACAGTAGTTACTGGTCTGGGTGTGTGGGGGTTTCTGGTAGACCTCGATGCTAAGGCTCCCATCTTGTTTGTTGTGCACAATGCAGTCCATAAAGGCTAGGTTGTTCTTCTTGGACTACGATGTGCACATCAAACAAGACAGAAGCCTTCGCATCGAGGTCTACCAGAAACCCCCACACACCCAGACCAGTACCTACTGTTTGACTCACTACCCACTGGAACACTCTGAGGCAGAAGTTGGTCCACCTGAAGGACAGAACACCCAGACACAAATAGGACAACGTAGTGTACGCAATTCAATGCAGTGAGGAATGCATGGACCTGTATATTGGGGAAGCAAAACAACCGCTTCACAGGTGCATGGCTCAACACAGGAGAGCCAGTTCCTTGGGCCAGGACTCTGCGGTCTATCTTCATCTCAATAACAAAGGACACCCGTTTCAGGACTGCAATGTACGCATTCTCGCCAGAGAAGACCGGTGGTTTGAAAGAAGTCATCAGCAACCTGGAATGACTGTCACTGAATAGAGGAGGTGGTCTGAGACACCACTTATCAGCCACCTACAATGCAGTCCTTGGCACATTTCTCAGACAACTGAATACACATCCACACTAAAACTCCGCTGACTTCAATGACTCACAGGGTGACAGAGAACCAATGACCATCCTAACAACCCTCTAGGCTGCAAACACCGTTCACACCCGGCCCCCAGTGACCCTAACACCTACAGGGCTACAGGGTGACGCAACGACTCTTAGGCTTTTGATCCACTAGAGGATAAATACCTGCAACTCCCCACTAATCAGACAGAACTGAAGAAAACTTTCTGATGAGAGGTGAAACATCTTCAAGAATTTCAAGGAAGTCGAGTTGCTTTCTTTTAGCACCTACGGTTTAATAAAGAAAAGATAAAGAAAGAAAGCACAACTTTATTCATCACACACTTGTGAAATTTCCTCTCTGCATTTAACCCATCTGAAGCAGTGAACACACACACATGCACAAGCAATGAGCACACACACACCCAGAGCAGCGGGCAGCTATGCTAACAGCACCCAGGGAGCAGTTGGGAGTTAGGGGCCTCTCTTAATGGCACCTCAGCCCAAGGCCGGCCCATGTTAACCTAATGTGCATGTCTTTGGACTGTGGGGGAAACCGGAGCACCCGGAGGAAACCCACGCTGACATGGGGAGAACATGCAAACTCCGCACAGAAAGGCCCTCGGCAGCCGCTGGGTTCGAACCCAGAACCTTCTTGCTGTGAGGTGACAGTGCGAACCACTACACCACCGTGCCGCCAAGTGTAGTGGGTAATCTATATTACAAAAAAATAATTCTCTCACCTTCAGACAAGTGTCTGATCAACAGGAAACGTGTGATAAGTCACAACAGAGTTAGTTTTCTGATCTGTGACCTTTAAAAAGTGTGTGTGTGTGTGTGTGTGTGTGTGTGTGTGTGTGTGTGTGTAGATGAAGGTATGTAAATATTTTCATCATTTTAATAATGTCTAACATTAATAAACCTCCTAAACACTGTATTAGACTTTATATTTGATTGATTGATTCCGAACAGTAAAAAAGGATATAAAAATAAAAAAAAGATAAAAAATAAAAAATACAATAATCAAAATATCGTCATAAACAGAATAGTGTAGCCACAAGGCAATAACATAATAATGTTCAGAAAGGATTAGGAAGAAGTAATAACTTATCAAATCCTAACCCTCTATACCACCGCTAATCAAATGTCACTTTCCGCCATAATAAACTTTATATACAAAAGAAAACAAAATCAACAAAAAAAGAAAACATACCAACATACCAAGATATACCAACATGGTATAATATCAACCAAATCAAATCATATATCCAGATACTTATGTTATGCATATATACACACATACAATACATATATACAGTACATACATATACACAAATACACATACCTATAACTACACACATCATACAAGAAGACCAGTCACAGACTTACTCTCAATTTCATCATCACCTATATAGTCTGCCTGTCCTCATTCTCATATATTTTTATTAACATGTTTTTATATAATTTTTTAAACAGTTTTATGTTGGTGCTATTTTTGAGCTCATTATCCAGACCATTCCACAATTTCACCCCACAGACTGTTATGCACATACTTTTCAGAGTTGTTCTAACATTTACTCTCTTAAAATTCATTTCCCCTCTCAGGTTAGACCCACCCTGCCTTTCCATAAACGTATTTTGTACCTCACCCGGAAGAAGGTTATGTCTTGCTTTATACATAATTTGTGCAGTCTTGTGTTTAACCACATCAGTGAATTTCAGAGTGTGTGCTTTTACGAATAATGCGTTTGTATGCTCAAGATATCCCGTATTATTGACGATTCTTATTGCTCTTTTTTGTAATGTGCATAACGGCTGCAGGTTAGATTTGTAGGTATTACCCCGTATCTCCACACAGTAGCTCAGATATGGAAGTATGAGTGCATTATACAGAGTATGTAGTGATTTATAGTCCAGAATGTGTCTTGATTTCCCCAAAATTGCAGTAATCTTTGCTATTTTTGCTTTAACATGATTAATATGTGGTTTCCAGCAGATTTTATGATCAACAATCACACCCAGAAATGTTATTTCATAAACTCTTTCTATGGTTGTCAATTTTTAATTCAACTTGAGGGTTTGACTTATATTTTCCAAATAACAATCTTTGTTTTACTCAAATTCAATGACAATTTGTTTCCATTAAACCACCTTTTTAATTTATTCATTTCGGTTGTGATTGTTTCCATAAGCTGCTGTGCATTGTCCCCGGCGCAAAAGATGTTTGTAACATCGGCAAATAAAATGCATTTCATTATACATGATACATTACATACGTCATTAATGTACAATATAAACAGTTTAGGACCTAAGACAGACCCTTGCGGTACTCCACATGTTATGGGCAAATAATCAGATGTGTGCTCTCCAATTTTTACAAATTGCTGCCTGTTGCTTAAGTAGCTCCTCACCCAGTCCAAACCCACCCCTCTGATACCATACCTCTCTAATTTGTTGAATAGAATGTCGTGATTTATTGTGTCAAATGCTTTCTTTAGATCTATAAAAATTCCCATAACATGTTTTTTATTGTCTATACCATTTGTGATTTTCTCAATAAGTTCCATTAATGCCAGGGTTGTTGATCTGTCTTTCCGGAATCCGTATTGACTGTCAGCTAAAAGTTTGTGTTTTTCAATGAAGTTGTCTAGTTTTGCTGTGAACAGTTTTTTGAGGATCTTGGAGAACTGAGAGAGTAAAGAAACTGGCCTGTAATTTGTGTAATGGTGTCTATCCCCACATTTATATAAAGGTATAACTCTAGCTATTTTCATGTTGTTTGGAAATTTACCAGATTGAAAAGACATAATTACATATGTGAGTAAACGGTTCTGCAATTTCTTCAATAACGTTTTTTATTAAACTCATATCAATATCATTCCAGTCAGTGGAGGTTTTACTTTCACTTCTCCTGACAATGTCTATGACCTCTTTTATGCCAACTGCACCAAGGAATATAGATTTAGGATTTCTCTCCCATCGAGCAGCCTCCGCCCCTCCAGGTGTGTCTGTATCCTGAATCTTTTCTGCCAGATCTGGTCCCACATTTACAAAGAATCTATTAAAACCATTTACCACTTCTTCCATATTATTTATTGCTCTGTCATTCTCAATATAATGATCAGGGTAGCTTGTGTTTTTGTTTTTAGCTCCATTCCTAATAATACTATTCAGAACATTCCATAGCCCCTTCATGTTATTTTTCATCTCATCTCATTATCTGTAGCCGCTTTATCCTGTTCTACAGGGTCACAGGCGAGCTGGAGCCTATCCCAGCTGACTACGGGTGAAAGGCGGGGTTCACCCTGGACAAGTTGCCAGGTCATCACAGGGCTGACACATAGACACAGAACCATTCACACTCACATTCACACCTACGCTCAATTTAGAGTCACCAGTTAACCTAACCTGCATGTCTTTGGACTGTGGGGGAAACCGGAGCACCCGGAGGAAACCCACGCGGACACGGGGAGAACATGCAAACTCCGTACAGAAAGGCCCTCGCCGGCCACGGGGCTCGAACCCGGACCTTCTTGCTGTGAGGCGACAGCGCTAACCACTACACCACCGTGCCGCCCCATGTTATTTTTATTACTATCTAATAATTTATTATAATATTCCTTCTTACATGTCCTTATAATGCTGGTTAATTTATTCTTGTATTTTTTATATTTAATTTCTGCCTCTAAGGTTCTTTTTTTATGAATTGTCTATATAGCGTGTTCTTTTTTTTTTTACAGGCATTTTTTAATCCTTTGGTGATCCATGGACCGTTTGCTTGTTTTTGTCCATCATTGTATTTCCTTACAGGACAGGTTTTATCATATAGTGTTTTAAAGATATTTAGGAATCCACTGTATGCTTTGTCAATATCTTCTTCCTCATATACTACTCTCCAGTTCTGTTTAAGGAATTCACTCTTAAGTGTCCTTATGTTTTCTTCGGTTCTTACCCGTTTGTATTTCAGCTGATTCATATCCTTAGGTTTCCAGTAATTACAGTGATAGACAATAAATACAGGCAAATGGTCACTGATGTCATTATATAAAAGCCCACTTTCTGTATTTTTTCCATACTGTTTGTAAATATATTATCTATTAATGTGGCACAATGAGAAGTAATTCTACTAGGTTTGGTGATTTTTGGGTATAAACCCATACTGTACATTGTATTTATGAAATCTTTTGTCATTTTATGCTTTTTTGGATTGAACAGATCAATATTATAATCCCCACAGATAAACACAGTCTTCTGCACTGAGTTAGAAAACATGTTTTCCATCCAGTTTTCAAATATATCGATACTTGATGCTGGAGTTCTGTACAAACAGCTCACAATTATATTTTTTGCTTTTTCCATACAAATTTCCACTGTGATACATTCCACCAGATTATCAACAGCTGCTGTCATACTCTCCACCACCTTATACTTCAGTCCTTTGTCCACATATACAGTTAGGTCCATAAATATTTGGACAGAGGCAACATTTTTCTAATTTTGGTTCTGTACATTACCACAATGAATTTTGAACAAAACAATTCAGATGCAGTTGAAGTTCAGACTTTCAGCTTTAATTCAGTGGGTTGAACAAAATGATTGCATAAAAATTTGAGGAACTAAAGCATTTTTTTAAACACAATCCCTTCATTTCAGGGGCTCAAAAGTAATTGGACAAATTGAATAATTGTAAATAAAATGTTCATTTCTAATACTTGGTTGAAAACCCTTTGTTGGCAATGACTGCCTGAAGTCTTGAACTCATGGACATCACCAGACGCTGTGTTTCCTCCTTTTTAATGCTCTGCCAGGCCTTTACTGCAGCGGTTTTCACTTGCTGTTTGTTTGTTGGCCTTTCTGTCTGAAGTTTAGTCTTTTACAAGTGAAATGCATGCTCAATTGGGTTGAGATCAGGTGACTGACTTGGCCATTCAAGAATATTCCACTTCTTTGCTTTAATAAACTCCTGGGTTGCTTTGGCTTTATGTTTTGGGTCATTGTCCATCTGTATTATGAAACGCCGACCAATCAGTTTGGCTGGATTTGAGCACACAGTATGTCTCTGAATACCTCAGAATTCATCCGGCTGCTTCTGTCCTGTGTCACATCATCAATAAACACTAGTGACCCAGTGCCACTGGCAGCCATGCATGCCCAAGCCATCACACTGCCTCCGCTGTGTTTTACAGATGATGTGGTATGCTTTGGATCATGAGCTGTACCATGCCTTCGCCATACTTTTTTCTTTCCATCATTCTGGTCGAGGTTGATCTTGGTTTCATCTGTCCAAAGAATGTTCTTCCAGAACTGTGCTGGCTTTTTTAGATGTTTTTTAGCAAAGTCCAATCTAGCCTTTTTATTCTTGAGGCTTATGAGTGGCTTGCACCGTGCAGTGAACCCTCTGTATTTACTTTCATGCAGTCTTCTCTTTATGGTAGATTTGGATATTGATACACCTACCTCCTGGAGAGTGTTGTTCACTTGGTTGGCTGTTGTGAAGGGGTTTCTCTTCACCATGGAAATTATTCTGCGATCATCCACCACTGTTGTCTTCTGTGGGCGTCCAGGTCTTTTTGCATTGATGAGTTCACCAGTGCTTTCTTTCTTTCTCAGGATGTACCAAACTGTAGATTTTGCCACTCCTAATATTGTAGCAATTTCTCGGATGGGTTTTTTCTGTTTCCGCAGCTTAAGGATGGCTTGTTTCACCTGCATGGAGAGCTCCTTTGACCACATGTTTTCTTCACAGCAAAATCTTCCAAATGGAAGCACCACACCTCAAATCAACTCCTGGCCTTTTATCTGCTTAATTGAGAATGACATAACGAAGGAATTGCCCACACCTGTCCATGAAATAGCCTTTGAGTCAACTGTCCAATTACTTTTGGTCCCTTTAAAAACAGGGTGGCACATGTTAAGGGGCTGAAACTCCTAAACCCTTCATCCAATTTTAATGTGGATACCCTCAAATGAAAGCTGAAAGTCTGGACTTTATGTTCATGTCCATTATATAACTATAACTTGAATATGTTTCAGTAAACAGGTAAAAAAAAAACAAAATTTGTGTCGGTGTCCAAATATATATGGACCTAACTGTATTGCCACACCTCCTCCACTCTTTTTATATGATTATTTTAGATCATAACCCTCCATCTCAAAGTCCACACCTCTGTCAGTGCTGATCCATGTCTCTGAAATTGCTATGATGTTGAATGGGTTCTTAAACTGTTTCAAATATTCTTTAATATTGTGGAAGTTGGCATATAGGCTTCTGCTATTGAAGTGGATGATTGATATGTTATGCTTTGATTGGAAAGTTGCGTTGTAGTGCTCATCTGTGTAATAACTGCAGCTGTTTCTATATCATTGAGTAAGTTGTTATCCGGATCAACATCATGTTCTATGTCCTGTATTTTATGTTCTGTATATACAAAGTTTTCTAGTCCTAATGTGTGTTTATTATCAGGAGTTGTCATGGCTGTAGTTTAAGTTTACCTTGTTGTTGTACGTTTCATTAATATTTGCTCAGCTCCTCCAGCTCCCTGATGACTAGAACTTTGGCTTGTTCTGGTGTTCCATTTAACTTGATGTATATTTTGCAGTTTGAAGTCCATGTAGATTGTATTTTCTTCTGTTTTCTGAGTAAACGGGCCATTCTGGCAACGTCCGCATTTTTCTTTGTCAGGTGCTCATTGATGTAAACGTCTGATCCCTTCAGCCGTCTTCCCTGTTTCAGCAGTTCGTTTTTGTGTTTCCTATTTGCAAACCGAACTATTATTGCCGGTTTTGTCTTCATGTTTCTCCTTGGGAGCGGGTGACAGGCCTCGATGTTCTCTCTGTCTAACTCAACTCCCTTTGAGCGGAGAAACGCCGCCACCTGTTGCTCCACCGATGCCGCGTCCTCCTCGCTCGGCTCCTCTCCGTTCCGCATCGCCACTGCCCGTGCATATGAACGAGGTTTCGTTTCCAAGCCGGTGATTATGATGCCGTTCATTCTGGTATATTGCTCCAGATCGGCCACCCGGTTCTCCAGCAAGTTAATCTGCTTGTCCTTCTCGGTGATTTGTAGCCTCAAGGCTTTAACTTCCTCCACCAGGCTCATGATGGTTTTCTGCTGTTATCTAACAGCAGAAACCTCCTCCATCAACATGTCGAGTGGTCTTTTAATATCGTCGACCTCCTCAGCCTGTGCCGTATTCTTTTTTGGTGGCATGGTGTCCCGTTATCATAACAACCAAGGACGCATTATCCTAATGGGCTTCATGGGCAGCTGCCCAGGGCCTTGGCCACTAGGGGGCCTCGGAGGTAGCGAGATCGGAAAATATGAAACGATATTTTCAGAAGTTTTGATCATACTGATAACATTTTTGATGCATTTCGCCACCCATAAGGAAGCCCACCGTGTCCTGTCGCATAACTCACCCGTCCTTGTCAATATGATCACTGTCCACCATGTCTTCACACGCTACGCCAGCTTGAGTTCAATGATTTAATTAATGACTTCGCTTTCCAGAAAAGTAGGAAAGTGCCCTTGTAAGTTGGCCCATGGCTGTCAAACTGAATGCGCAAAGCTGTGTGCCGCTGCTGTTTGGGACATTACGTGTGTGAAAGGATGAAATGTTTCACACAGCCTAACATTTTGAGATTTATTTCTGAGAAGCAAGATATTTTTCTTTCTTTGTTATCACTCTTTGTTTTCACAAGTTAAAAGTCGCCTGGATTCTAAAATGAAAGCGAACGGTTATATACCAAATGAATGTTCTTGTTCTGAATACTAAAGAAACTGTTGTAGGCCTCGGTTATGTTCTTGACATGTTGTTCATTGACTCACTCATTCAAAGGCTTCTTGAGGCTAAACTTTAGTGAAGCAGACTTGTTAACCGTGATGTCTGATGGATTTTTTCACCATGCAGTTGCCTGTTTCACCATTGCTTTTTCTCCATTAAATAGGTGTTGATGGATATAAAGTTTTATCGTTCAATAGTATTTCTAATTGTGCCACTGTCATTATTTAAGTTTCTGTGTCTAGTTAGACAGACACGTCTGAGGGGGTGAATTTGCTGAGCGCAGTTGACAACAGGTGGGGGCGGGGCCTCGGGGGTGTGTCTGCCCAGGGCCTCGGCAAGGGTTAACGCGGCTCTGATAACAACACGCCCACTGGTAGCTTCTTAGCGATGCAACACCAATATATATAATTCTGGGAACTCCATTAACGAGGTTTACCCTCAGTTTAATGTTCTCAGATTAAACTGCTGTATGAAGTGAAACAGGGTTAAAGATATTCTTCAGAGAGTCGAAGGGTCACGTGTATAATATGACGTCAGATCAAAACTAAGGTGGCGGACGGAAAGTTTGAGAAAATCCATTTTACAGCAGGGGAAAAAACCAGAGTTTCTGCTCTGCACAATTAAAAAAAACAAACAAAAAAAACCCACTATGAGCTGTCAGATTCCAGTAAGGGTTAGATCAGGGGTTTCCCCACACACACCTGGGTAAGTACCGTATAGAAATCACGAGCGATTGCTCTAAGACAACGAGGGAGGCTCAGCCTCCTCTAAAAATGCCCTTATAACTTTAATGTGTGCGTGAGTTTCTCCCCCTCGTGACAGCGCGATGCAGCGCAGCCTCAGTGGGCTTCAATGGCATTGGGAGCTCTGCGCTTTCAATCTCAAAATGCAAGACGGTCATTGGACAAATACTGCGAAAACGCCCGCCCACGGACTCCCAGCCTCAGTGGACTTCAATGGCATTGGGAGCTCTGCGCTTTTCAATCTCAAAATGCAAGACGGTTATTGGACAAATACTGCGAAAACGCCCGCCCACGGACTCCGAGCCTCACATGGGAGGGACATGGCAGTTTCCGCGAGGGGACTGGTGATTGGTGAAAGCGGCCGGATATTTTCTTTGATTGACAGCTCGTTTCAAATATAGACAGGCAGCGGTACAGTGTTGCCAGATTGGGGGTTTCCCGCTCAATTGAGCGGTTTTAAGTGCATATTGGCGGGTTTTGAACATATTTTGGGCTGGATAACATCAGCAGTATCTGGCAACATCAGTTCAGTCCCATGCGGATTCGCAAGTGCTGTGGTGTATTGTAAGAGATCGGCTTACATTTCCATTTCATTCATTACATACGGTTTCTACCAGCTTTTTTAGTTTGTATATATTTTCATTGTAAATAAAAAGTGTAAATATAGTGTTGTCAAGTTTGCTATCTTAGTTCCAGAAATGTCGTTTATTTGAGTGACTGAACTTGAACTTGAGGGGGCTAGTCAGCTAGCAAGAAAGCTGCGCACGGCATTGCTGATTTAATTTTGGCGAAGCCATTTGCCAGTCTTCCTTTCGAGGAAAAAATTAAAATTAAAGAGCAGGGTAGACCAATGCCTCAAATTGACTTGGTGAAAAAGGTAGGGAATAATACTCGTTCCTTTCAGCTCTCCTGGTACGAGAAAGTGAATTGGCTAACAGCAAGTGACCCACATCAACAACAGTAAATAGGCTACTTTAGTAATATGTCATGGATGGACCAGAAATATAGAATCTATTTAAAATGTTTATGCTGAGTATATTATATTGGAATATATATTTTTCTAGATATGAATTAAACACAGCTACAATTTGGAAAACATTTTTAAACAAAAACACAGCCGAGAACATTTCACACTACAGACCTGGATTAAAAGTGAAGGGTTATCAAAATTGTCAATAAAACATTTCTCAGTCAAAATAAGTAAAATATAGGGAAAGTGTCATTGAATGAAATGTGTGGCACCCAGCTCTACTGCTGAGGTTCCTGACAAAGAGCTGCTTTCAATAATGATCAATTTTTAAACAACATGCCACAATTTTAAAATATAAAATGTTAAAATATACCCCCCCCCCCCCCCCCAACACCACCATCATGTATATTGGACAGTAGGCTAATGGGCCAAAAGAACCTGTTATTTCACAGTTTGTGACCCTGCCAACAATCAGCCAGATCAGAGGCAAGAGTATGGGCAAAACTGATGTGTTTTTTCTTTTAAAATCTGGAAATATTGTAACCGACCAGCCTCCCCTGTTTGAAAGACTACCAGCCGCCACTGATAGAAATGGATATCCCCCAGTGGCGTGCACAGATAGACACGAGGTGGTGCTCAAGCACCTGCCCCTCTGCCCTCTGTCCAAAAAAGTGCCCTTTTGAATTTTTATTTTTTACAGTTTACTGAGGCCAATGTCGACATGATCTTTTAGAAAATGTATTGTTTGCCCTCTAAGCCCAAGCTGTAATTATTTTGTCGTGAAGTAGCCCGTCGCATACAGAAACAACTGCACATAAGTATTATATTTTTTGCTAGACCATTTTCAGATTTAGGAAAACAAAAATTTCTTTTTCTATTTTGTTCAACTAGAGACTCCTGGCAAAGTCAAAAAGCCTTGATGTAATAAATTAACATTAAGTGGTTGTTTTACACCTTTAAAAACTAAAACGGGTCAGTGGCAACCCGAACACAAGAGGAGGGTTAAATCTCAGACTTTTATAATAAGGTGTTCCACATACGCAAAAAAGTGCCCTTTTTTCCCCCCAGAGCACTTGCCCCCCAAAATGTCTGTGCACGCCACTGATATCCCTGATTACACCAGACCGTTCTCCAAAACATCTGCATTCACACGGATCCGCATAGACACGCAGCTAAGCGCTGTTATGAACATGCCAAACAGATAGGTGGCAGTATAAGAAGGAGTCTCATCTCATTATCTCTAGCCGCTTTATCCTGTTCTACAGGGTCGCAGGCAAGCTGGAGCCTATCCCAGCTGACTACGGGCGAAAGGCGGGGTTCACCCTGGACAAGTCGCCAGGTCATCACAGGGCTGACACATAGACACAGACAACCATTCACACTCACATTCACACCTACGCTCAATTTAGAGTCACCAGTTAACCTAACCTGCATGTCTTTGGACTGTGGGGGAAACCGGAGCACCCGGAGGACAAACGCGGACACGGGGAGAACATGCAAACTCCACACAGAAAGGCCCTCGCCGACCACGGGGCTCGAACCCGGACCTTCTTGCTGTGAGGCGACAGTGCTAACCACTACACCACCGTGCCGCCCCTATAAGGAGGAGTATAAAGCCATATTAGCCGATCAGAATCATGAAAATACAAATGACATGACAGCGACGGCGTTGCTAAGCAGCAAACCTTTGTGTTGGTGGGAGGAAAAGTGCCTGAAAAACTGCGACCCTCCTCGCAGTCCTTCTCCTCTGCTCCTCATAAAGCAGCTGTAGTCCTATTTGCAAATGCAAACAAACCAAAAGTGTTTGCAAATATGTAAAAGGACGACCACCCGTGTTGCATCCATGAGACCTTTTTTTTAATTTAAGATTAGACAATACAACAACAAAACAGTAAGAACAAGTGGAAGACAAAGTGACAGACATTCCAATATGACAAAGGCATAAATCAAAAAATAAGTAATATAGAAAAAAATAGGGGTGATAAGTGAATAAAATTACAAAATAATAAATAGCGATAAGTTTAAAGAAAGAAAAGGAGACATAAAACAGGGCAAATTGAAATGACAGACAATTTCACTTAATGTAATTTGAATAAAATTGAATAGCTGATGAGCACTTTTTGTTGGATTTGATATGTGACAGACTCAAAATACATTTTTAATTCAATTAAAAATGATGGGAATGAGGGGGTTGCCTTGGACTATGTATATGGAATTTCCTAGTAATTTAAGGAGGTTAATTATGTTAAATTTATTATTGTATGAGAAAGTACCAAAAATAATGATTTTTCTCATCAAAGTGATACTTGACTGTAGTTTTAGTGAAAAGAAAATTTCCCAAATCTTTCCAAAAGGTGATACAAAATGGGCATTTATAAAATAAATGGATGTTACTTTATCTTTTTTACAAAAGGTACAGCTGTCATCGATATCGGAAAATCTGGAGATGCATTAGTAGGATAGATGTTATGTAATAGTTTAAGATGTAATTCTCGGATTTTGTTAGAAATTAAAATGTAAATGGGACAAGCCAAGCTCTACTCCAGTTTAGATCTGAAGAGGGAGTTCCAATAAGTCTTTCCATGAGGAGTTATTTTCCTTTTGCTATAAAGGCATCTTCTAATATGTTTATTTGTACATTTATAACGAATAAACTGGATTCCATCTAAATAAAGTGTCTGTTGAAGGTTAAGGTTTCCAACTGAAGATATTAATTAACCCTCATTAGGCTTCATCCCTCAGCTTAATAATAATAATAATAATAATAAACAGCGTTTCAAAAGCTGACCCTTATTTACATTAAAGCTCATCTCATCTCATCTCATTATCTCTAGCCGCTTTATCCTTCTACAGGGTCGCAGGCAAGCTGGATCCTATCCCAGCTGACTATGGGCGAAAGGCGGGGTACACCCTGGACAAGTCGCCAGGTCATCACAGGGCTGACACATAGACACAGACAACCATTCACACTCACATTCACACCTACGGTCAATTTAGAGTCACCAGTTAACCTAACCTGCATGTCTTTGGACTGTGGGGGAAACCGGAGCACCCGGAGGAAACCCACGCGGACACGGGGAGAACATGCAAACTCCACACAGAAAGGCCCTCGCCGGCCCCGGGGCTCGAACCCAGGACCTTCTTGCTGTGAGGCGACAGCGCTAACCACTACACCACCGTGCCGCCCCTACATTAAAGCTGTGCATAATAAATATAAATGGTAAATCCATAATGAATAGAATAAATAAAACTGTGGATAAAATTATGAGAACTTGTAGTGATTTGTATTGAGAATGGAAACGTTAAGAATAGCTCGTGTGAAACTGATAATAATGTAGAGGTTGGAGTAGATTGTACAGTTTAGAGTTGATGGAGAACAGTTTTAGTTCTCTCCATAAGCAGCAGTGTAATGAAAATAAAGCGGTTGATGTGAGCTGGAAGCAGAAAGCTGGAATAAAAGGAGACTTACTGTAAGAGGAAACACCATCCAGCACAAGGAGGAGAAGAAGGAGAGAGAGAGAGTCAGTGCTGAACTCCTCCGAGCTTTCACTCTCATATCCCACTTCAGGCAGGTCGGGGGGGAACACAGACTCACCATCAGCAACACAGAACCGAACCGCTGTCCGCACTGCGCTCTTTCACTCTGTGTGGGGCTCAGAGTTTCCTCTTGAAAGCGCCCTGTGACAGGCTCTCTCTCTCTCTCTCTCTCTCTCTCTCTCTCCCTCCCCCGCTTCCCGTCATGTGTTGATAGCGCCCTGTGTGCTTTTCGTGTTATTTTGGACGGGGTTTATGTAAATATGGGCGTGTGCAGAGAGAGGAGGCGTGGCAGTGCCTGAGGAAGTGAGTGGTGAAGTGAGTGAGATCAGGTTGAGTGTTTATTGTCCTCTTGCACAATGAAATTCTGAGTTTGCTGCCCAACATGAATGCCAATTACAAACAAACAAATAGAAGAAATCACACAAAGTAAAGGCAATATAGTGCAAAATAAAGGTAAATGTAGTGCAAAATAGGCAGTGTAATACAAAAATAAGGCAATGATCAGACGCAGCAGCAAAAAGGGCCGTAATGTGCGAACGTGCAAACAGATGAAAACAGTCAAGGAGCGTTTACAGGGAGGGAGTCCATGGGTATAGACTCCTGTTAGCTGTTCAGGAGTCTGATGGCGGTGGGAAAGAAAGAGATTGGTGCAGGATGGGGACAGTGTGGGAGCAGTGAGCTGTGCAGTGGGAATGATGGAGCCATGTACAGTGGTGCTTGAAAGTTTGTGAACCCTTTAGAATTTTCTACATTTCTGCATAAATATGACCTAAAACATCATCAGATTTTCACACAAGTCCTAAAAGTACATAAAGAGAACCCAGTTAAACAAATGAGACAAAAATATTATTCTTGGTCATTTATTTATTGAGGGATGTGTACTGCCGCACCTGTTTTGCCATCTTGGTCCTTTGAAGCATCGGTATAAATTTGGACTGTGTCATCAAACATTATATCGATATAATGTTGTACAGTCTGATAAACACCTCCAGTTTTAACAATCTCCTTTGCTTCCATGTTGACTTGGGGAAAACAAAAAAAAACAAGGGGGAATGATAGGTCTGGCAGAAGTTTTACATACAGGGATACCACCTAACCCCACCTGATTTGCCTTCTGGTTTCCCTCCCACCCAAAGCTACGTACAGAATGTCCATATTCCCAACAATCTATAAGTACTCTTTTGGTAGGGTGACTGTCGTGTCCCTGAAGGGTTAACCAGTACATACTTGATAACTGAAGCCTTCTGAGATCCAGTGGCATCTCCCCTGATTCCACCTGAAGCGCTGGGATGGATGAGGTCCTGAAGGCACCACAACATATGCGTAAGGCTTTAGCTTGCACTCTGTCCAGTTCTAGAAGAGAAGTCTTAGTTGCTGAATTATACACTATACACCCATAATCAAGGGCCGGTCTGATCAGTGCAGTGTATATTCTTTTTAGGGATGTACTTGTTGCCCCCCAGTCACTTCCTGCTAAACATTTCAATATGTTAATACTCTTCTTACATTTGTCTACTGTTTTCTGTAAATGTACTTTAAAGGAAAGTTTCACATCAAACCATACACCTAAGTACCTTATACTTTCTACCTGCTTAAGTAGCTGCCCATACAATCTAAGATCCATCTTAGGATTGACCCTTTTTTTGGAGAAACAAATGACCTGCATCTTTTCTACAGACAAATGAAAACCCCACTCATGAGACCATTTCTCCACTTGACTTAAAGCAGCTTGCATCCTACTCTTTAGGCTACAGATACTTTTACCCCTCATCCATAGGGCCCCATCATCAGCATAGAGGGCCCTATCAATTCTAAGGCAGCGCTCGAAACTAACGGTGTCCCGATGTCCCGGGGACCATAAAAAATGTCATCGGGACACAAAATTATCATATCTGGGACAATCCCGGGACAATGGAAAAAAATAGATCTAGAAAAAAAGTTCTACATTAATATTATTTACAAAGCCGTAACACATACGTAGACATTCACCTAATTTGTCAATTTTAATTTTAAAACGTTAACAGCGAAAAATACATAGTAGCTACACTTTCGATGCACCTGCATCCGTAGGCTACAGAGCAGCGCATTCTGTTCTAGAATCTCCGGCCGGAGTCCGCATTATATGGACTTGGAATGGAATTGCTACCGCACACGCTGCGCCGACTCTTGCCAGAACAAAAATGCTGAAGTGGTTGAAGCGGACCGACCGCGGGGAAGAAACTGAAAGCCCAGACATAACGTCTCCGGGACCTTCAGGATCCAAAGTGTCATCGCCTGGTCTGCAGGCAACGCGAGCAACTGAATGAACTTAATGAACACTGTTAGACACGTTATAAAATACAACAGGAATGATGTGGATGATATTGACGGAAGATACCGTTCAACAGAATAAGTGAGTTTTCTTGGTGTCTTTCTAGTTCAGAAAGTTTAGTCAGTCAGCAGCACAACTAGGCTCGGACCTGCTGGCACTATGTTGATGTTGCTAACATTTGCACCCACGTTTCGGCAGCGAAAGTTCATAAAAATGGATAACGGAAAGTTCATAAAAATGGATAACGGTAATGGATAACGGAAAGTTCATAAAAATGGATAATGGAAAGTTCATAAAAATGGATAACGGAATGTTCATAAAAATGGATAACGGTAATGGATAACGGAAAGTTCATAAAAATGGATAACGGTAATGGATAACGGAAAGTTCATAAAAATGGATAACGGAAAGTTCATAAAAATGGATAACGGAATGTTCATAAAAATGGGTAACGGAAAGTTCATAAAAATGGATAACGGTAATGGATAACGGAAAGTTCATAAAAATGGGTAACGGAAAGTTCATAAAAATGGATAACGGTAATGGATAACGGAAAGTTCATAAAAATGGGTAACGGAAAGTTCATAAAAATGGATAACGGAAAGTTCATAAAAATGGGTAACGGAAAGTTCATAAAAATGGATAACGGTAATGGATAACGGAAAGTTCATAAAAATGGATAACGGAAAGTTCATAAAAATGGATAACGGTAATGGATAACGGAAAGTTCATAAAAATGGGTAACGGAAAGTTCATAAAAATGGATAACGGTAATGGATAACGGAAAGTTCATAAAAATGGGTAACGGAAAGTTCATAAAAATGGATAACGGTAATGGATAACGGAAAGTTCATAAAAATGGATAACGGTAATGGATAACGGAAAGTTCATAAAAATGGATAACGGTAATGGATAACGGAAAGTTCATAAAAATGGATAACGGTAATGGTGAAAATTATAAGTTGGCCTTATAAATGCCAACAGATATTCAAGGTATAAGTAGATGAAATGAACATAAAAGGGGTCTTATTTTCAGCTAAAGTGTACTGCAGATGTAGGGAGTTGAAACATTTTCTGAATGAGCTAGTTGGCCCCTTTAAATAAACGGGTATCTATTCATACAGTGAGATCGCCAAAGTTTAATAAACTGAAAATGCAATAACTAATTTTGAAGTAGATGATGTATAGGACATGTGTTCAGAATTGCGGTGCCAGGTCTTAATTATTTTGACCTTTAAAAGTAGTAAACAGGCACCCTTGTCAGACATAGTGGCTCCCAACTCGTTAGTTGTCAGGGCATGTTACAACATGCCAACTTCAGACACCCTGGCGCCACTGTCCATCACACGCCAACTTCAGACACCCTGGCGCCACTGTCCATCACACTGTGCTGCGTGGACTATATAAGATGCGCACAAACATCGAAGAAAACACAGCACACATCAGACGGGGACTCCATGCAACACCTGCTTCTCATCAGTGAATATTTGGATCCGTTTCTCTCTTTCTTTCTCGGTTTCATTTCTTTCTTGCTTTCTGTCTTTCTATCGCGGACGTGTCAGGATCCAACGTCCATCATTTGTGCCGTGTGAGCATTCCGTGCGTCCTTGAATGTAAGTTGTTTATTGTTGCGTAGCTACTGTGTTATGTGTGTACTCGTTATCTGTAACTGTTACATGTGGCGGTAAGGCTAGCGAGTATTTCTTCTCTTTTTCTCTCATCCTGTGTCTGTCTATTTTCTTACGTGTTTGTTCTGTTCTGTTCAGTAGCCATGTAATGATAGCGCTTGTTTTCTCGTCCACGGTTTGTTACGGGAGCACATTTCATTATTAGCCATTGCCGTGTTGGGAGTGTAGTGGTGGTATGTACAGTTCATAACCGCGCCACATATTCTAACCTTCTATGCGCAATACAGCGCGGCGCAGCGCTTAAAGGAGCTACGCTCCCCTTCATTCAGCCAACACACTCTGTGTCTTCATGCGGGTGTGACTCGCTGTAAGCAGTTGCACTACGCACCTTGGTAATGATAGCTGCTGTAGGCAGCTATCCTCATCCTCCGTGTACGTTGTACACATTGTACATATTGTGTACATATTGTGTATATAGTCAGTATCTAGTGTGTTGTGTTATTTATTATGGGGTGTAAATAGCATTCATTGGGCTTTACATTGTTTTACTTATATAGTATTCATTTGTGTGTTTTACATTGTATTACATTGTATATAATTATTATTCATTTGCGTTAATATATATTTAATGCAATGTGTATTTGTATTTATATCATTGTCATTATTTACATTATTGCTTGTGTGTATATTATTGCTCATGTCTTGTTGTATTTGTATTTTATTCTGTTTTCTAGTAAAACCATGGTTTACATGGTTTCTCGTGAGTGGACATCCATTAATTCCTGTTCTAACCGGACAGCCTGGGTAGCTCGCTGTATACCTGATCCAGTGTCCCTCTTATACAGTCCTTTACCCTGTCCATCACCGGACACCCATTTTTATATGGTCCTTCGAGCCGGATACAGCATTCTACACAGTCAGGATGTCCACTCATGATGGCAGTGCCCGTCCTCGCCGTGAGCACCACCACCCCAGGCACCTGGATGACTACGTGGTGACCCAGGCTCAGCGACGGCTGCCACAGGACGGCGCACACACCCAGGATGATTCTTCCCATGTGGGAGACAGCAGGCCCCGGGAGCCATCACACACTCCCCCTGCTGGGCAGACTCCCCTGGACACGTCAGCAGCTATCCTCCTCGCCCTTCAGCAGATACGGGAGGACAATCGGCAGCTGCAGCGGGATGTGCAGTACCTGTTGCAACAACAACACTATGCATCACCTCCACGCACTCCAGCGAGGGACATCCAGGTTCCAGCCGTCACGCCTGGAACCCCCCCAGCAGTCTTATCATCACCACTGCAGCATGACAGGACATACAGCCCTGCTGACTCAACCAGTGGACATCGCCGCGCCCCGGTGGCAGAGCAGTCGTCACCTCTACCTCGGCCACACATCGCAGGAGCTGAGGCAGCGACGTCCACACCGCCACACGGAGGAGCTCCCCATCTGCCAACACCACTGACGGCAGAGCTGACAGAGCACCTGAGGAGCATGAATCTGCCACGGGGTCATTCATTCACGTCATCCTCACCCTTTCCTGCCACCCCACAGTACTCAGCGCCATTCAGCCCACGGCGCCCTTCGTCTGCTCAGAGACAGCGGACGTCATCACCGGTGTCGGGCGGTCAGAGGGCAGTGGCACCAGATCATCACAGGCTGTCACCTGTCCCACAGCGACTGACATCTCTTCCCCCTCAGGAGCTGACCTACCGCGGGCCCAAGATGCGAATCCCAGCGTTCACCGAGGACGACCCACGGCAGTTCAACAGGATGCAGCTGGCGCTCGACAACGTCCTACCACCCGACGCGACAGAGCGCTTCAAATATCAGATCCTGCTGGACCACCTGAAGCTAGAGGATGCTGTCCTGGTAGCGGATGCTTACTGCCACAGCAGCTATCCCTACAGTGATACGATGGCAGCCCTCACGAAGCTCTTTGGGCAGCCCCGCAAACTGGCACTCAGGCAGATCAACCAGGTCCTGGCTGAGCCCCCTGTCAGGAGCGGTGACCAGAGAGGCTTCAGGAACTTCGCCCTGAAGGTGCAGTCCTTGGTGGGGATGCTGGATAAGATGGAGACCCAGGAACAGCTTGAGCTACGGTGTGGTTCGCATGTGTCTCGGTTGCTGCCCAAGCTGCCTCACGAGCTGCGTACTGCCTTCAGGCGGTACATCGACCCAGACCGTGTGCCTGTCCCCACACTCTTGGACTTCGCCGCATGGTTACAGCACGAGGTTGGTGTGCAGCTGGACGAGACCAACGACCCGCCAAAGGCAACAGCGAGCCAAGCAGAGCGGCAGCGGAGCACCAGAGGCAAGCAGCCGGCAGCCACACGCTCCACCACGGTCCTGCTGGTAGACCCCCCAACCAAGTCAGCTCAGCAGCCATCAAAGTCAGCTCCACGTACACCCGCCAAGGTGGAGCCTCCAAAGAAGTACTGCCCCTTCTGCAACAGCACGGAGCACTACTTCAACCAGTGCACTGCGTTCAAGAGTATGTCACTGGAACCAAGGCTCCAGTGGATCAAGACCGGGAAGAAGTGCTGGAGGTGTGGACGCGACCATCAAGCAGCTCAGTGCTACCTCAAGGCACGGTGCCCGAAGTGCAATCGCCGGCACCTCGAGGTACTGCATGAGGTGAATGCACAAAGCAGGCCGGAGACTGCGACACTGTCTTCACCCAGCCAGCCATCCACCTACTACCTCGACCCAGCACGGAGAGGTAGTTGTGTGCTGCTGAAGATGGTGAAGGTGCTCCTTCATCACGGGGGCAAGAAGATGGAGACCTACGCCATCCTCGATGACGGGTCAGAGCGCACCATGCTCCTCCCCCAAGCAGCTCAGCAGCTTGGCCTCAAAGGACAGAGTGAGAATCTGGCCCTCCGCACCATCCGTCATGACATCAGAACGGTGCCGGGGAGGTCAGTGTCCTTCTCTGTGTCATCCCTCAGTCAACCGCAGCAGCGGTACAAGATACAGCGGGCCTTCACATCACCCGAACTGGGACTGTCCCCTCATTCACACCCAGTTGAGGCTCTCCAAAAGACCTACCGCCACCTCAGAGGGCTGCCTCTTCACTCCGTTACTCAGGCCCGTCCGCTGCTCCTCATTGGGTCTGACTACCCAGACCTCCTCATCCCCATCGAGCCTGTGCACATAGGCCCACTAGGTGGACCCATTGCCCTGAAGACACGCCTTGGGTGGACACTTCAAGGCCCCGCCAAGGCTGTCAAGCATCGGTCTTCCACCCCAGCGTGCCTGTTCATCAGTGCACCGTCACCATCAGTGGAGCTGCTGCAGGTCGCCACCGAGCTGCGGAAGTCCCAGTTCTGCGGCCACATCACCGTGACCTCTGACCCTGCGTTGCCTGATGCAGGGACCTTCAGTCAATATCCAGAGCTGCTGGAGGCCACAGTCAGAGCGCGTCACGGGGCGGCCACATCCGCCATCACAGCTGAGGACTACAGGCAAGCGGAGATGGCACTCCTCAGGAAGGCACAGAGTGACTCCTTCCCCGAAGACCTCACCCTGCTCTCAGCGGGGAAGCCAGTCTCCACTGACAGCAGGATCCTCACATTGTCCCCGGAGTACGACGCTGAGACACAGCTGATCCGGGTCGGAGGTCGTCTGCGCAGGTGTGACACGGTTGAGGAGGAGACTCTGCACCCCATCCTGCTTGACCCTCAGCACCCCATCACACAGCTCATCATCCGAGACTTCGACAGCCACCTGGCGCACCCAGGACTAGAGCGGGTGTTTGCTGAGCTGCGCCGGCAGTACTGGATCGTGCATGGGAGAGCGGCTGTCAAGAAACATCAGCACAGCTGTCCAGAGTGTCAGAAGTGGCGAGGCACACCAGTGATCCCCAGAATGGCTGACTTGCCACCATCAAGTCTGCGCTTGCACAAGCCAGCCTTCTATTCCACTGGAATGGATTGTTTCGGGCCGTACCTCATCAAAATCGGCCGACGCACTGAGAAACGGTGGGGCATCGTTTTCAAGTGCCTGACAATCCATGCAGTGCATCTAGACCTCCTCACCAGCATGGACACTGATGCTTTCTTGATGGCCCTGCGGCGCTTCATCGCACGCCGAGGGAAGCCACATGAGCTGCTCTCCGACCAAGGCACCAATTTCAGAGGGGGTCAGTCTGAACTGCAGGAGACGTTCAAAGCCCTCAGCCCAGAGCTACAGTCCCACTTAGCCAGTCAACAGATTGACTTCAAGTTCAATCCTCCACATGCCCCGCACTTCGGTGGTTCCTGGGAACGGGAGATCCGTTCCATCAAAGCTGCCCTACACACTACACTCGATGCACAGACAGTCACTGAGGAGGTGTTGAGGACAGTGCTGATCGAGGTGGAAAGCATCATCAACTCCAAGCCCTTGGGTTACACCTCGTCAGACATCGCAGATCCAGATCCCATCACTCCAAACATGCTGCTGATGGGGCGGCACGACCCCTCCATACCACAAGTGGTCTACACCGACTCCGACATCCTGAGCAGGTGCAGGTGGAGACAGTGCCAGGCCCTTGAGGACCAATTCTGGGCTAAGTTCATCAGGAACTACCTGCCCTCTCTTCAAACCCGCTCCAAGTGGCAACGAGACCGGGAGGACCTCATCGTTGACAGCATCGTGATGATTGTCGACCCTCAACTCCCACGTGCCCTGTGGCCTGTGGGCAAGGTCACTGCTGTCATCCCTGGAGCAGATGGCAGGGTACGTACTGCACAGGTGCAGGTCAAGGACCGGACCTACACACGCCCAGTCTCACGCCTGGTGAGACTCCCTTCACTCCCTCAGGACACCTCTGCCTGACATCATGGACACAACTTTGTTCTACAAAGTTGGGGGCGGCTGTTCAGAATTGCGGTGCCAGGTCTTAATTATTTTGACCTTTAAAAGTAGTAAACAGGCACCCTTGTCAGACATAGTGGCTCCCAACTCGTTAGTTGTCAGGGCATGTTACAACATGCCAACTTCAGACACCCTGGCGCCACTGTCCATCACACGCCAACTTCAGACACCCTGGTGCCACTGTCCATCACACTGTGCTGCGTGGACTATATAAGATGCGCACAAACATCGAAGAAAACACAGCACACATCAGACGGGGACTCCATGCAACACCTGCTTCTCATCAGTGAATATTTGGATCCGTTTCTCTCTTTCTTTCTCGGTTTCATTTCTTTCTTGCTTTCTGTCTTTCTATCGCGGACGTGTCAGGATCCAACGTCCATCATTTGTGCCGTGTGAGCATTCCGTGCATCCTTGAATGTAAGTTGTTTATTGTTGCGTAGCTACTGTGTTATGTGTGTACTCGTTATCTGTAACTGTTACATGTGGCGGTAAGGCTAGCGAGTATTTCTTCTCCTTTTCTCTCATCCTGTGTCTGTCTATTTTCTTACGTGTTTGTTCTGTTCTGTTCAGTAGCCATGTAATGATAGCGCTTGTTTTCTCGTCCACGGTTTGTTACGGGAGCACATTTCATTATTAGCCATTGCCGTGTTGGGAGTGTAGTGGTGGTATGTACAGTTCATAACCGCGCCACATATTCTAACCTTCTATGCGCAATACAGCGCGGGGCAGCGCTTAAAGGAGCCACGCTCCCCTTCATTCAGCCAACACACTCAGTGTCTTCATGCGGGTGTGACTCGCTGTAAGCAGTTGCACCACGCACCTTGGTAATGATAGCTGCTGTAGGCAGCTATCCTCATCCTCCGTGTACGTTGTACACATTGTACATATTGTCAGTATCTAGTGTGTTGTGTTATTTATTATGGGGTGTAAATAGCATTCATTGGGCTTTACATTGTTTTACTTATATAGTATTCATTTGTGTGTTTTACATTGTATTACATTGTATATAATTATTATTCATTTGCGTTAATATATATTTAATGCGATGTGTATTTGTATTTATATCATTGTTATTATTTACATTATTGCTTGTGTGTATATTATTGCTCATGTCTTGTTGTATTTGTATTTTATTCTGTTTTCTAGTAAAACCACGGTTTACACGGTTTCTCGTGAGTGGACATCCATTAATTCCTGTTCTAACCGGACAGCCTGGGTAGCTCGCTGTATACCTGATCCAGTGTCCCTCTTATACAGTCCTTTACCCTGTCCATCACCGGACACCCATTTTTATAACATGTGTCTCTTGTGTCTTGTGGCTTATTGTAAAAATGATATAAAGGGTTCAAAATCGCATAGTTACAAATATAATAGTAACTTCATATGATAATATTAACCACTGGTTATTTCAGAGAGGAAAAAAATGGGGACACTATTGCTTCCATTCGGGACAATACAACACAGAATTCGGGACCACTGGGGGACACAAAGAAAAAAAGTTAATTTCGAGCCCTGCCCCCATGCCCACACCGGTCATGTGCAACCTGTAATACAGTGTTGGCAGAGTATACCAACACACAGCAGGAATCAATAGTGCAAGTTAGAAAAGTAGGCGAGTCGAGTGTCCATCTTCAGCCGTTGAGGCATATTTATTAAATTGGCAAACTAAACATTGCTCTTTCTTGCATGTCCTCTAGATCAGGCACAGAGCCAAGAGTTCAAGAGAAGAGAAGAGAATGATCACAAGAGGGAACCGTCTTTTATATTGGGAGTGACGTCACCAATACACTTGACCTCTTATTGAAAAATCGATAGCTCCCCCTTGTGGAGTGGAACCAAAACATTTGTACAGAATACATCTGTCAGTCATACACATTCACATTACATATGTCAACACTCCCACTTATGAATGACTATATTCTGTACAGCTTTTAACAATCAAAATAAACAACTTCAAAAGTAAATGACAGATGTCAAACATTTCAGTACATCCCTATGTACTAACATATATACACTTGACGATCAGACACTTACACCAAACATCTTTCCTGAAAATCTCATCAGTTTAACCTTTGTAACAGGTTTGGTCATAGCATCTGCAATCATCTCATCTGTCGGACAGTACATAAGTGTCATTTTTCCTTCTTTAATGGTTGACCTGATGAAATGATACTTGATATCCACATGTTTACATCGTTGTCTGCACACCGGGTTTTTAACAAGTGCAATCGTTCCTTGGTTATCCTCATAGACAACAGTTTTAACATATTCACAGTTGTCAATACCCTTCAGTAACTGCTCCAAATAGATACCCTCCTGTATTGTTAGAGCTAAAGCCATGTATTCGGCTTCACATGTGGATAAAGCTACCGTTGGTTGCTTTTTACTCCTCCAAGATACCAGTGAGCTGTTTTCGCTCAGGCTCACACAGTAACCAGACGTGCTCCGCCTGTCGCTGGTGTCTGACCCCCAATCTGCGTCACTGTATGCCCGTAGGCCTAAACCATGGCTGCTTTTCCTAAAAGTCAGCTGCTTGTCTGTAGTACCTCTTAAATAACGCAATACATGTTTCACTGTCATCCAGTTTTCATCTGTGGGGTTCGCAAAATGTTGTGATAGCTTGCCTACTACAAAGTCAGGTCTAGTACAAGTAGCTAAATAGATAAGGCTACCTACTGCTTCTCTGTACTTCCTCACATCAGTCATCTTTGGTGCATCTTCAGAGTAATCTAACTTCTGTTCACATGGTGTCTCACGTGTTCTGCACTCCTGCATATCATAACGGTTGAGGATCTTCTCCACATACCTCTTTTGTGACATTGTCACACACTCATCAGGTTGACTGAAGTCTATGCCTAGAAAATTTTTCAATCTGCCTAGGTCCTTCATTTTAAACCTTGTTGAAAGCATTGCTTTCACTTGCTTTAGACTCGTCATGTTATTTGCTGCGATGATAAGATCATCCACCCAAATCACAATAATCACTTTCCCTGCCTGCTTAGACTCTTTCGTGTAGACACAATGGTCCGCTGGGTTCTGTGTAAAGTCGTCATTTATCAAACATTGGTGTAGCATGTCATTCCAATTTCGTCCAGACTGCTTCAGGCCATAGAGAGATTTCTCTAGTTTATACACTAAGTTCTCTCCATCTTTTTCATAACCCTCAGGTTGATCCATATAGATGTCTCTGTCTATGGGTGCGTGTAGATACGCTGTCTTTACATCCATTTGGTGTAGTACCAAATTCTCCTGAGCTGCTTTCTGCATGACTATGCGAACACTGGTTAGATTGGCCGTGGGAGAAAATGTCTCACCATAGTCTATCCCCGCCCTCTGGCTATATCCTTTTGCCACAAATCTGGCCTTGTACTGTTCTTGTCCATCACTATCCTCCTTAATGGAGTATACCCACCTACCTCCCACTGTCTTTCTGCCCTCTGGTAATTTGGTCAAGGTAAATGTCCGGTTTTCCTCTAGTGACTGCATCTTTTCGTCCATTGCCCTCTTCCATCTACTGGACTGTGGTGATGCCATCGCATCCTTAAAGGTAAGTGGCATTCCACACACTGCTCGATAGCAATAGTCTACAGTAGTGAGCGTCCTGTCATCTTCACCACTGTCTTCCTGATTATAGTCGTTAAGATAACTCGGGGGCTTACGCTCTCTCGTGGGGTATCTCCCACTGCTTTGGGCCTGTGGCGTCACCATGTGGTGCTCCTCGCCATCATCATCTCTAGGAGATTGTGGACGGTCAGTCGCTACGTCTGTGCTAGTAGTAGCACTGAGTTGTGATGCGTCAGTCTTGTCATTTACACTGGGGTTAAATCCTACTCCCTGTGTCTGAGTCTCGCTCTCAGTTGTGGTCTTTGTGATGAACTTGACTAACCTGTGCTTCTGCACTTTTTCCTTACTGGGATAGTAAACTAGGAAAGCTGGGCTGCCCTTGTCATGCCCTACAAAGAGCCCCTTCTCACACTTAGGATCCAGTTTACCCTTGTCTTGCAAGTATGCGTAACATTCTGACCCGAATTTGTGCATTTTGGCTAGATCACACTTCTTCCCTGTCAGTGCTGTGTACGGTGTTGTACCAATGTGCTTGTTAAAGCATCTGTTCCTAGTGTAGGCTGCTTCCTGAACCGCATAATGCCATAGACTCTTTGGCAAGTTGCTGTCAATGAGTTTACACCTAGCCATCTCGAAGAGAGTGCGCCCTTCCCTCTCAGCTATCCCGTTCTGGTGCGGTGAGTAAGGACAGGACGTCTCGTGTCTGATTTTGTTCTTCCTCAGTAGTGTCAGAAATTCTCTGTTAGTAAACTCGGTCCCGTTATCCGACCTGATACACTTCACAGTGCCATAAGGCGCTACATCAGCCAGAAACTTTTCAGTAGCTTGTACTGCATCGCTTTTTGCTTTGAGAAAGTAAGTGAAGACTACTCCTGTGCACACATCTGTAAAAGACTGCATGTACTTGTAACCATCAATTGACTCATTTGTCACTGGACCCGCTAGATCGGTATTTACCATCTCAAGTGGCTTTTTCACCTTGTCAGTTGCATTTCTGTTTCTCGTCTGAGTAAACTTTCCTTCTATGCACACATGACACTCTTTCTCAGGCTTCCGCTTTGCACCTTTAATGTGCATGCCTGTTGTTACATCCTGTAGTTTTAGTATGTCATCGTAATTGCAATGACCCATAATCTCGTGCCAGGTTTGGATATCATGGCTAACATTGCACACATCATTGTCATTACGTTCCACTTGTAAGTAGTACATTCTGTTACACACTTCAATGTTAAACCTTAACCCATTTTGTACAATAACATTGTTACCTTCCTCGAAGAATACCATGGCACCATGTGCAGTGGCACATTTTACTGAGAACAGCTCTTGAGGGAATGAAGGGATGTACAGGGCATTCTTAAGAGTCACTGTACGTCGGCATCCTTCGCTGTCAATGAGACACACTTGTGCGTCTCCTCTGCCTTGCGCCAACCCGAAAGTTCGCTTCCCGTCGGCCAGCTCCATGCTGTGCCTCTCCGGTTTGAATGCGCTGTCGAATGTCTTGAACCTACTCCTGTCGTTCAGGATGTGGGATGAGGCGCCCGTGTCCACGATCAGCCCTCCTCTGTCGATCTGGTGCACCTGCGCCGGTTCGCAGGTGTCCTCCGCCTCTACCCAGAATGTCGCATCGCTTCTCGCTGGTCCCCGTGCTTCGATCCGTCCTCCACGACTGGCTGCACGACCGCCGCCGCTGCCATCTTGAGCGCGAGCGCACCTGGAGCCTTGTGCACGCTCTTTCTTTCTGCACGCTTTGTCCGTGTGACTTGAGCTTTTGCAGGAATTGCACCAAGCGTTCCTTGTGCATTCGTCTTTTCGATGTCCCCTTTCTCCGCATCGCCAACACGCCATGTCGCTCGGAAATCCACTGTTCTTTTTCTTCGGTGCCGCGTGGGCTTTTAGCACCCTTTCTCCCGCCTCCTCGGCTACTGGCTCTGCATCCTCCGAAGCCTCGAAGTTGCGCAGTTTTGCCTTAAACTCCGCCAGTTTCACGTCCGCTGAACCATGCGTTACCATCAGCGTAAACGGCTTGTATTTTTCTGGAAGTCCTCTCATAATCATGGCCATCATTAGTCCCTCACTAGGCGCTTCACCTGCTGCCTTCAGTGCCGTAATGATTTGCTCTGCCCGTATAATGTACTTGGTTACAGTCTCTGTGTCCGCTTTCTTTAGCGATGTCAAAGTTATGTACATGGAAACAATTCTCGGCCTACCTTTGCCAATGTAGTGCTCTCTCAGCACTTCCAGACTCTCGTGTCCCTTGTTTTTAGTCTCTCGAAATATTAGCCCCAAACTCACGTTGTCCAGCAGTGGAGCTAACGCGCAGTATGCATCAGCATTTAGCCTGTCGTACTCGGCCTGTTCCTCCACAGTCAGTGGTCCACCTGGCTCGTTCAGAATAATCTCTTTTAATCCGACACGGTGCATGCAACACAGCATCCGTTCCTCCCAGAGTTCATATTCCTCGGCTCTGCCGTCGAACGTTGGCCACTTTGTCTTGTTGTTTGCCATCTTCTTTGCTTAGTTGAGCTTCCCCGGTTTCACCGCGCTTAACTAGCTACCACACTTTTAGCTTACTAGCTAACGTGCTCGACGCCGGACTTCCTTCCGTTGCAACTATTTCGTCGTTACTGGGCCCATAACCTGTTGGCAGAGTATACCAACACACAGCAGGAATCAATAGTGCAAGTTAGAAAAGTAGGCGAGTCGAGTGTCCATCTTCAGCCGTTGAGGCATATTTATTAAATTGGCAAACTAAACATTGCTCTTTCTTGCATGTCCTCTAGATCAGGCACAGAGCCAAGAGTTCAAGAGAAGAGAAGAGAATGATCACAAGAGGGAATCGTCTTTTATATTGGGAGTGACGTCACCAATACACTTGACCTCTTATTGAAAAATCGATAGCTCCCCCTTGTGGAGTGGAACCAAAACATTTGTACAGAATACATCTGTCAGTCATACACATTCACATTACATATGTCAACATACAGAATCTCGAAATTTAGCAGGGATCACCACCTGCACATAAGCGTCCCCCACAAAATCTTCCCCTTGTGGCATCCATTTACGGAAGAGCACCCCATTTTCCATGAAGTATCCCCTCGCTGCTCCCAGTGCGTCTGTGGGGGACAAAATGTTTTTAAACAAACCAGCCAACCCTGGGTCAGCAGCCTGCTCCCTGCTTAACTCCTCCCCTGACAAAGGAAAAGGTAGGTCAGACAAGTCAGGAACCCCAAGCACAGAGCTAAAACTCTCCCCCCGCTCATCAAATGGCACCACTGGTTCAGCGGCACTCATTGACCTAGTAACTGCACAGGAGAAGCTCAACTCCTCATTACTTGGGGCCCAATCTGATGCAATTGGTAAATCACATACAACAGGTGCAGGCACATCACCCCAAACACGACACCCCGCAATTGCATTTCCCAGTATAACATGAACCCCATCTACTGGAAGAGCAGGACGGACACCAATGATAATTTCCCCCTGCACAAAATCAGATTGGATATAAAGCCTGTGAAGGGGAATAGAGATAGTATTCAAACCAATGCCACGGATCAGAACACTTTCACCAGTATAAGACTGCTTATTAAATGGCAGCACAGACTGCAAGATGAACGAATCCACCGCGCCCGTGTCTCGTAGGATTTTTACAGGTACAGTGGGTTGACCTTGGAAAGAAACACAACCGTCAGTAATGAAAGGCAAATATGAAAGCAAACAATCCTTGGCATTAGCGACACCTCGGCCCTCCCCCAAACTATGCCTAGTTGACTCGATGGAATGGAAAGGCCCCGCTAATACATTCGGTTTAGCATATTTATCACTCGAGCGCGTTGGTCTTTTCTTTAGGGCGGGGCAATCTACCTTCCAATGCCCAATTTCGTGACAATAATTGCATACGTCCGATGCCGAATTTTGCAACGATGTAGAAGACACCGGAAATAGTCGATTCCACCCCTGCGCTATATTAACCCCACATTTACCAACAGATTGCAAACTGCTCTTATGTATTAATGTAAACTCATCTGCCAATTCCGCTGCTTTTTCAGATGTTTTAGCCTTAAGCTCAGAGATGTAAATAGCTACACGTTCAGAAATAGCAGATTTAAACTGCTCAAGTAACATCAAATCAAACAAGTCATCAAAGGTTTGAACTCCGCTAGCAGAACACCATCGTGTGAAATGTTTGCGCAATTCCCTTGCCAACTCCAGATGAGTCTGCCCTACTTCTTTTTTTGCCTGCTGGAATCTCAAGCGATACGCCTCTGGTACGAGCTCGTATGCTCGCAAAACGGCAGCTTTTACTTTAGAGTAGACTTTTGAATCATCCGAGGGCAACGATGAGTATGCCTCTTGCGCTTTCCCCTGCAAAACACACTGCAGCAATAAACACCTGTGCTCATCCGCCCAGTTTCTGGTGTCTGCTACACGTTCAAATAGGGTAAAAAACATCTGGATCATGGTCATTAAACTGCGGAACTAAACGTAGGCTAGAGGACACCTCCTTCGAACCCTCCATAACCAATTTCCCATCCTTAATTAAATCAAGCCTAAGGAACTCTAGGTCCAGTTTTGCCTTCTCTAACGCAATACGGCTGTTCTCTGAATCCCTCCTTAGTTTTTCTTGCTCTATCTGCAGCTGTAATAATTCCATTCTCTGTTCAAACGTCAATCCCTCAGTTTTATTTTCCTCAACTAAAACGGGCTTAGGGCCAGGCTCCTCAAGCAAAATTCCCTGCTCATGCAAAGCTTCTGTCAGGAACAGTTTAACCCTATCTTTTAATTTGCGCTCCTTGTCTGGAATAGAAACCTTATAATGGGACGCAATTTCCAGTAATGTTTCCTTCGTGCAACTGTCCAAATATGACTCGCGTGGAGTCTCAAAAAATGACTTTGCATCCATGCTGGAGAATACGCAGAAACCAGTACAAATAAAACGCGATCCCCCCCGACTACTACAACCCCCCCCAAAAAAAATCCTACGGTATGCCTAGTCTTCATGCAGTTACAAGCGAGGGGTACTTATGCACTGTTACCAGCAGAAAGCCTGCCGCGACTGGCAATCAGCAACGACAGGCAAAACCGCGGCGTGCTCCCGAGCGTTGCTTCTACTCGCCTTCACCACAACACTACACAAAAAAAAAAAAAACAACCAAACAAATCCGACGTGTCTCAAAATGAAACACGCCGCTATACCTACCAGGGGGAAATCACATTCATTTGCACACAGTTTATTTACCTTTTGAGACTTACTCCAATAAGGACCCACTAACCCTATACTCACCCAATCTATTTAATTAGGCTAAATAAACTAAACAGAAACTAATCAAAATCGCAATTAGACGAGCCCCCATTATGTTACATTCTGACTCAAACAAATAACCCCAAACCCAAAATAAGGCACTCAAAACAGAAAATCATGCTCTTTACTGGAATTCATACAATTTTAACAAATACAAATTACCAAACCCATGGCCAACGTGAAGCCTAACGCTCACCGCCCCTCACACACAAAGTCCTATTAATAGGCCCAGGTGAAGGCTTCGCAGCTGGCGACATTCAGCACAATCAACTTCCAGCTCCGCGCTGTCAACAGAGGCACCGCCCCCGAAACGCTCGCAGGCGTCACAGTAGTTTGAGTGGAGGGGGTATTTTGCGGGAGTATCGGCCGACGGCCTGTATAGGTCCGGTAGACGATACACTTGCACAATATTCTCTACCATGGCGTGTAGTCAGGAAGAGGAGGATTGCGGGAGCATGGATGATTTAGATGGGGATGGTGGTAGTTGGCAATTAAGGAAAATGCATAAAGCCAAACGACTGAGGGTTAAAGGGTCTGAGGAGAGATGGAATGTTGTTGTGAGGTTTGAAGATGGTGGAGTTAAAAACATGGATCCAATAAAGCTGACAAAAATAATTAAGAATCAGGTTGGAGAGGTTAAATATGCTAGGATTCTAAATGATGGCAGTCTATTACTAGGATGTACGTCTGAAGAGCAAGTTGGGAGGGCTGAAAAGTTGCAAGCTATTGGAAAAGCAAAGGTAGTGAAGGTGGCTAGAGTTGGTGATCAAGGGAGTAAAGGTGTGATTTATGGGATTCCCTTGTCAGTGGAGATCAAGGAGCTAGTTTGGCATCTAAAAGAAAGGTGTGATGCTGTTCAGAGTGCAAAGTGGTTAAGGGATTTGAGAAAGCAGAAACTGAGTCGATTTTAATTCAGTTTAGTACTAAAGAGATGCCTACAGAGCTTTATTTTGGATACATGAGATACAGTGTGAGAGAATTCATCCACAAGCCAATGAGATGTTTCAAGTGTCAAATTTGGTCATGTTGCTAAAATGTGTAAAGGGGAGAAAAGATGTGCAAAATGTGGTGGGGCTCATGATTATGGAGTGTGTAGAAGGAACTACTCCTAATGCCGCTTTTCCACTACAAACGCGGCTGAGTCGGGCTGAGCTGTGCCGTGCTGAGTCGGGCTGAGCGGGGCTGTTGGAGTTGCATTTCGACTACAACCGCGCTGAACTGTGCTGGCTGGAAGTGGGTGGACACATTGGGTGGAGTTAGCGAAAGTGGGTGGACGTCAGGTGATGTCGTTAAGCAGCGCAAACAGTGACATCAGTGAGCTTTTAAGCAGTAGTCTCACGTACCGAATAGTAAACAATAAACATGGAGGACATGGAGTCGTTAGTGTTGCTGGTCTTGGTGCTGTGGCTTGTTGTCACCGACAATGCGGACAGATACTGGCAAGAGCGTATAGGTGAGGCAAGGCGCATAAGGCTTCAGAAATTCTCGTAATTCGTAATTCTTCTCCTTCCGGGTTTGCGGTGTTTACAGATCCCAGCGCGCTCGCAGGGCGTGTGTGGGCATGTGAGGACACTCCTCCTCACCAATTAGTGCACAGGGGAGTGTCTGCTCACGCCCCCAACCTCACTCGGCTCGCTTCGGCTCGCTTCAGCCCCACTCCAAAACCGTGCGAGTTTTAGGGGCTAAGCAGGGCTGAAGCGAGCTGAGTCGTGCTGGTTTTTGGTAGTCGAAACGCAAGCCTTGTCGGGCTGAAGTGAGCTGAAGCGAGCTGAAGTGAGCTGAAAAAGGGTAGTGGAAAAGGACCATTATAAGTGTTGTAATTGTGGAGGACGTCATAGTGCAGCTTATTGGGGGTGTGAAGTAATGAGAAGGAAGACAGAAATTCAGAATGTGAAAATGAAAAGCAAAGTTACCTATGCAGAAGCAGTTAAAAGGGTGGAACAGTCAAGGACTAATGGAAGAAGCATTAGAGGGGAATTAGCCACAGATAAAGAATGGTTGATGAGACAAGAAATTTATTAAAGAGAAGGAGAAAAAGGAATGGGTGGAAAAGAGATCTAGTTATCTTTATTGCAGGGGTGATTAATGCAACAGCTGAAGTTAAGTCCAAAACAGAGAGAATTCAAATTATTGCCAAAGCAGTGACTCAACATCTGGGTATGTTGGGTTTAAAATGGGAGGAGATCAGAGATGGTCTTAGTGTGGCATCAGCAGGCCAGGAGGGAAGTAGTGTGGGATGATCATACCGGTTATGTTACTTTTACAATGGAATGCAAGGAGTTTGTTAGCAAATGGCCAAGAGTTAAACAGTTTATAGACAACAGGAGTGTGGTTCCAGACATAATGTGTATCCAGGAAACATGGTTAAAACCTAGGTTTGATTTTGGTATTTCTAACTATATAGCTATTAGGAGGGATAGAGAGGAAGGGAGTGGTGGGGGCTGTATTACCTTTGTAAAACAGGGTATGCTATATAGGGTGTTGGGTATAGGGAAGGAACAAGAATATGTGGTAGTTGAAATATGGGCAGATAATAAGAAAATAGTAGTAATTAATTACTATAACCCATGTAGGCAAATACAGTTAAAAGAGCTAGAAGAAATAGAAGGGTAGGATAGAGATTATTTGGTGTGGCGATTTTAATGCTCATAATACATTGTGGGGGGGAGATAGGATAGATAATAATGGGCAGGTGACTGAGGAGTTAATGGATGAGAAATTTAGTTTGTCTGAATGATGGTAAAGGTACTAGGATTGATATTAGAACTGGGAAAGAGTCAGTACTAGATCTGACAATTATATCTAGCAGACTGGCATCAAAATGTGAGTGGGAAGTACATGGGGGAAGTGATCACTACCCAATTATATATAAGCTAGACGTTGATGTAAGGATGAGTACAGACGACAGTCATGGGAGGTGGATTTTTAAAAAGGCAAACTGGGAGAAGTTTATGGAAACTAGTGATTTGCACATGAGTTCAGTCCAGTTAACAGATGATATAGAAAGGAATGAAAGAGGTGTGTCAGAGTATTTATATGGCTTCAGTGACTGCAATACCAAAAAGCTCAGGAAAATTTATAAAAAGAGCAGTTCCATGGTGGAATGCTGAATGTGAAGAGGTTGTGAGGGATAGGAACAGAGCCTTCAGGAGGTTAAAAAGAACACATAACTTTCAGCATCTAATTCAGTATAAGAAGTCCCAGGCAGTAGTTAAAAGGATAAGACAGAGGAAAAGAATATATTGGAGAGAGTACTGTAGTTCACTTGGAAGTAATGTTAGTATTAACGATGTATGGGGAATGATTAAAAAAAGGAGGGTAATAGGAGGGAGTGGAATTATCCTGTTCTTACAGATGGAGTTCAGTTGGCTATATCAAACCTGGAAAAAGCAGAAATGGTTAATACTCTGAGCAAGATACATAGTTCTATTAATTTATCTGAAGAAGGGGAAGGGAACAAACAAGGAGTATTTATGCTGGGGTTATACAAAAGAAAGGAAAATTAGAGGATAAATATAATGTTCCTTTTACAATAAGAGTGTTAAGAAATGCCCTGGATGGCTGTAAGAACTCAGCTCCTGGTAAAGATGAAGTGTGCTATAATATGTTAAGACATTTAAGTGATAAGGGAATTGAGGTTGTTTTAAAGATGTTTAATAAAGTTTGGGAGCAAGGAAAGATTCCTGCAGGATGGAAGGAGGCTGTTATTGTTCCAATTAGAAAACCAGGAAAAGATGCTAGAAATCCAGCAAATTATAGGCCTATAGCTTTAACGTCTCACTTGGGTAAATTGATTGAAAGAATGGTTAATTGTAGGTTAATGCACTTTATTGAAGAAAGGGGTTTGATGGTGAGCTGTCAGTGGTTTTAGGAAGGGGAGAAGTACTGTTGACTCAGTCTTGAGGATGAAATAAGGAAGGCACAAGTAGAGAGAAACTGTTGTGGCAGTGTTTTTTAGATGTAGAAAAGGCCTATGATATGCTTTGGGTGGAGGGACTTTTAATTAAAATGCATATATTAGGGATTGGGGGAAACATGTTTAATTGGGTAATGGACTTTTTAACTAATAGAAGCATCCAGGTGAAAATAGGAAAGATATGTCAAGATGTTTGGTTGAGAATGGAACTCCACAAGGAAGTGTTATTAGCTCATTGTTATTTAATATAATGATTTTTTTTTTCTAATGTTCAGCCAGGGATAGGGAGATCTCTATTTGCTGATGATAGTAGTTTGTGGAAAAGGGGGGAAAATGTGAAGTACACCCTGAAGAAGGTTCAGGAAGCTTTAACCTTAGTAGAAGACTGGGGTAAGAGATGGGGTTTTAGATTCTCTATTGAAAAGACTAAAGTAATCTTTTTTTACTAGAAAGAAGGTACCTGAAAATATGCAACTACAGCTGTATGGTAGACCATTGGAAAGGGTTAAGAGTTTCAAATTTCTTGGTGCTATCTTTGATGAAAGACTTGCCTGGAGAGATCATATTTCAAAAATAATAGACAAAAGTAAGTCATGAACTTAATGAGATGTCTTGCTGGAACAGAATGGGGAGCAGATGTAGCATCCTTGAAGCAGATTTATGTTTATTTAATCAGGTCAAGAATTGACTATGGGTGTTTAGTGTATGGTTCTGCAGCCAAATCCGTTTTAGCTGGGTTAGATGTAGTTCAAGCTAAGGCGTTGAGAATATGCGCGGGAGCTGTACGATCTTCTCCAGTGTGTTCGCTACAAGTGGAAACAGGTGAAATGCCACTTGGGTTAAGAAGGCAGCTTCAAGCTAACTATTGGGTCAATTTGATGGGTCAGAGATGTGATCACCCTGTAAAATGTGTAATTGAACCATCATGGGAGAGGGAGGTGGCAAGACTCAAGTTTTGGGTGGTCTGGAGAAATTGTAGCACAGGAATTGAACATTCTTAAGAGCTTTTGTTCAGTAGTAATGTGGCCTTTAATTCCTGTATGGCAATTGGAGGTTCCAGAGACTGACTTGAAGTTGCTTGAAATTAAGATGGAAAATCCTGAGGTAGACTTGGCATTTGAATTTCAGTGTCATGTAAGAGAGCGATATAAGAACCATATGCTAATTTTTACTGATGGGTCAAAAGATCAAGACACAGGAGCTACAGGGTCAGCCTTTTTTGTTCAGAGTTTTAATTTTCAAGCTTTTAAAAGAATCTGTCTGCCTCTCATTATTCTGACCTCTGCTTACTCTTTACATTCATGTTATCTGTCTTTCCTCTACTACTGTTTTCTGATCGACTGACCCTCGCTTGTTTCCTAACCATGCTTCCTGTTTTACAATCTGTCTGTCTATAGTTTGCATCCCACTCTCCTCTGCACATACATCTGTAAGTGACTGCATTCTGACAGGATACTTTGCCATCATGGATGTAGTGGAAGAGGTGAAGCAAACTGTTCTGAATGCTCAAGGATGTCTACTAGGAGAACATCAACAGATGCTTGCAGACCTCAACGCTCATATGGCACAACTTGCAACTGTGATGTCGCAGGCTCTCCTCATGTATCCTGAGTCTTCTCCCAGTCCAGCGCTGCAACTCCCCGTTCTGGAGAAATATGCCAGAGATGATCTCGCCTGTAAAGGTTTTTACTTCAGTGCTCCATGTATTTCTCTACTATGCCTAAACTCTCTGACGAGCACAAGATTGCTAAGTTTCTGTCCTTCCTCACTGGCAAGGCACTATGATGGGCAAGCGTCATTTGGAACAAGGGTGGTGAGCAGATGACATCATATGAACGATTCCTCACCTTGTTCAAGAGTGTTTAATCATGAACCTGAGGGGATTGAGGTCGGTGAAAGTTTGCTCACCATATCTCAAGGTTCCAGAGGAGTTGCTGAATATGCCCTGGACTTCAGAACATTAGCAGCAGCCAGCAGATGGAATGATCCTGCCTTGAAAGCCATCTTCCACTAAGGTCTTCATCCCAAGATCCTTAGTGAATTGGCTTGTAGAGATGAACAACTCACACTTGACTCCCTCATTGGCCTAGTAATCCATCTAGACCATCTGTTACCACATCAGCTCTCTTTACAAGAAAGTACCAAACTGGTTCAATCTTCCGAGGACAACACACCCATGGAAGTATCCCGCACCCGTTTGACACGTACTGAGTGTGAGAAAAGGAGGAAACAGGGTCTGTTTCTACTGCAGGAGCTCCGACCATCAAATCAGCCACTGTCCCATCCACCCATCCGGTGCAGCTCCAGCTGCAAGCACAGCTCATGCAGTGAGTCCAGTGGAAAATTCAATTCAAAATACTTTAAAGTTCCAGTGTTATTAAAGATGGCATCCTCCACACATGTTCTATCTGCTTTTGTCGATTCAGGGGCAGAGGGGAACTTTATCAGCAGTACGATCGTCCAGAGGTTCAACCTGTCTACAACCCCTCTGCAAAGTGCAATCGGCATTAGAACCATCGATGGAGGACCCATATGTGATGGTTTTGTCACCGCTCGCACAGCTCCCATTCAGATACGCTTCATGCTAGTTCAGAATGCTCGCCTGTCTGCCGCAGAACGGTAGGGGCCCTGGCGGTAAGCTGCGGTAAGGGTGCAGTTACAACTTGCAGCCATGGGGGCAGCATAACAACGAAGTAGGCTTTGTCAGTGGCTTCCTTGAGTGCATACTCCCAGCACACTGCAAAATTCTTCCACCCCTTCCAATGAATGTTGTCAGTCACTAGGTACGTATACATGCAGAGCTACATAGTCGAGCTACTGGCAGTAATCGAGCTAAGCTCAGAACTGGAGTTCTCCAGATATCCAAGTATGCGCTGTAATAAATCGAATTATTGGATGGTGTAAGTCATACTCCAGGCTGCAGACCCCTTTAGTTGTAGGCTTTTTAATAAGATGTGTAGGTTACTAGCTAAGCAAAATGAATTCAAATAGGCTATATCCTGTCGACAACAGGAACAAAGTTCGCAAGTTGCGGCAAGAATGTGTTAATCTGTAAATGCGGCACCCACTGTACTGACTTATCACATGACATAGACGATAGCCGATTACCTCTACTGCAAACTAATAAACACGTTCTAAGGCAAACGAGTTGATCATTCTGCGCAAAGCCAGCCGCAAAAACGAACAGAGGTGCCAATTTCTCTCCTCTCCCTCCCTTTCCATTGGCGCAGCCAGCTTAAAAAACGTGCGCCCGCCATCTCTTCCTCTCCTTTCGTTGATGATCGGCGATTTGGTGATAGCAAATTACCTCTATTGCTAACTAATAGACAATTGAATGCATACAAGTTGATGATTGCACCCCACAAACTTGAGCAGATGCACCAATTTCTCCTCACTTCCTTTCCTCCATGCAGCTGTTTTTAAAAAAAAAAAATTGCAGTTGGGGGCGGCACGGTGGTGTAGTGGTTAGCGCTGTCGCCTCACAGCAAGAAGGTCCTGGGTTCGAGCCCCGGGGCTGGCGAGGGCCTTTCTGTGTGGAGTTTGCATGTTCTCCCCGTGTCCGCGTGGGTTTCCTCCGGGTGCTCCGGTTTCCCCCACAGTCCAAAGACATGCAGGTTAGGTTAACTGGTGACTCTAAATTGACCGTAGGTGTGAATGTGAGTGTGAATGGTTGTCTGTGTCTATGTGTCAGCCCTGTGATGACCTGGCGACTTGTCCAGGGTGTACCCCGCCTTTCGCCCGTAGTCAGCTGGGATAGGCTCCAGCTTGCCTGCGACCCTGTAGAAGGATAAAGCGGCTAGAGATAATGAATGAATGAATGAATGAAATTGCAGTTGCACAGTTTGGCATGCCCTGTCACTTAATTTTTTGTAGACAGTGCCGTTGTTTTGTAGGTGAAGACAGTTCATCTGGTTATGTTAGTTATTAATAAATATCCCAACTTTAATTTATAACATTAATATTCTAGCGCACACCGATTCAGCTGATAACAAGATCATTAAACTGCACAGTATTCTCGAGCACACTTCCAGGATTTAAGTTAGAGAGGTGAAGTGGCTGTGCGTGATTTCGGTATTTAAAATAAATGTTTGTATAAATGTAGTTCGGGAGGAAGCCCACGGAGTGATTAACAGCTGTTATTACCTGCTCCCACCTTCGCGGAGACTTAATCCCTCCTGTTCCTTTCACCTGTCATGCGCGAAGCCTTCTTGAATTGTCCCACCACCTCCCCCTTCTCCTCCATTTCACTAGAGCACCCAGCTGCAATTCCTCTATAGAGGGTTGCCGCGTGACGTCACCGTGCCGTGAGATTTTGTTAGGGCGCCATATTGGAAGACCTCAAATACATACATACATACATACATACATACATACATACATACATACTCACAATACAAAACAAACTACGAGCGAGAGTGAAGTGATTATTACAGCTTGTGAAGTGACACAATGAGTGAAGTGACACGATGGCTGATAATTCTGGTTATGTGAGTACATTACCAGCTGCAGAAAGGGCACGGTATGTGGAGAAACTGGCTGTGATAGATGGGTTTGATCCATATGATAAGACTCGGGGCAAGGGAGAATGGAAACATAAGGAGGACCTGACTACTTATCTGTTTTTATTTATATATCTTTGAATTATTTGGACATGGGGGGAAAAACTATATTTAAAATCCAAAGAGGGATGGAGGGAGGAAAATTAAAACAAGAGAGAAATGAAATGTATAACATAAATGTGATAAAATTAAGGATGTTTTTATTCAGTAAACATTTAAAAAAATGTTCTACAACACTCTAGCCTAGTGACTTACCAGTAACAAAATGGTCTGAACATATTCTGTACTGCTGTAGATTTGAAGTATTCAGACCTGCTCTGCATAAAGCAGCTAAATACTCTCGCTGTCTCCTGGCAGAAAGCTCCTTGGTTTGCTCCCCTTGTGTCTCAATCACAGCTGGTATTCTGAAGAAAGACTTCTTTTCACCTTTCCCATCAGCTTTGTTAGAACCCTAACACGGCACAAAAGTTTACCATTGTAGGTTTTTGATGAATCAAGTGCCTCGTGGGTTCACATACCGCGCGCTGCCGTTATTTCCCCCTAACCACGAGTTTGTTGGTCTTCCAATATGGCGCAGGGTTTGTTTACTTCCGGTTTCAGGTGACGTCAGTGAAAGGGGTCTATGGGTGTGTGTGAAGTGGATCTCATCCCGTATGATCTCCGCTGAAAGCATCCAGGTACCGAGGCCAGCTGACATGCCAAACATGCTTACTGTACACCAAGCACTCAAGGGCGAACTAGTGAAACTTGGTTTATAATTTACGCTATTTTACGCATCTAATGACAAGTTAAGATGGGCTACTAAACTGTTGGGACGAAGGCTGAGCATTTTTGCACAGTGGAATTTAAACACATAGCCTAGTTATCATGCAGTGACATTTCATTGAATTTCTCAGCATTCCAGCTTAATACGCGGCAGAAATGATTCATCATAACCCCTGTCTGATTGGCCGCGCTTGCCCTGAGAGAACGCACACTTGAAGGCAGTAGCCAACAGATAAGATCTGGGCAGACCAGGGGTTTGGGGGAGGGGGGGGGATGCAAGTGTGTGTGTGATGCCCCCTCCCCCAGCCTGGATAGCTTTGTAGACCTTGGTGAGTGATTGCTGCCTGGGTTACTGTACACTATTTCAGTTCTTAAACGTTTGAAACCTGTCTGACAGTGGCTTGCAGCGGATGGATTGATGCGCAAGAATGTTTTACATTCAAAAATAGTAACGCACAGTGTATTAAATAAGCAGGGTGGATTGCCCTAATGTGGGGCATTTTTGTCACTTCAACTTTGGTGGACTATTACAATTTAAAGCCATGATCTCAGCGACCTTCATTCTACTCGGCTGCTGGATCACTTTTCATTCTCAGATATCTTTCTCTGCCTGCCAATGGGTTTGAGACCAGTGCAGGGCCATAGGAGCACCCTCCCCCCTCCCGACCCCCCCCCCCCCCCCCCCAAGCAAATCGCACTGTGTGCGTGTGCATATTGGGGGAGGGGTTGCAAAGTTCATTCACACGATTCAGCGCCCCCCCCCCCCCCACACACACACACACACACACGCACAAAAGATGGTACTTCACGGCAACGACGTATCAAACAAACCGCTCTTTTTTTTTTTCACACTCAACATCAAGCAAACAAAATGTGCACCAGGGCACTGGAAAACAAAAAAACGAAGTCATACCAGATATGTCCAATACATACATTTGAAACACGTTCCCCTTCCCAGAGTCAAAGTCGTAAAGTCCGCTGAAGCAGTGCGCGTCCCGAATCGGCGGCAATCAAGGGATGGATGAATGCAAGTCCACGTGCAGGCATTCATTATTAGTGCTGCAGTCGCTGACAATTTGGCATGACAAAGATTTCCCTACGAAGGTGTTTGTGTGCATGTGAGTGCGTGTCCATGTCTCCTGTGCTCTTTGTCAAAGTGCACAGAAAGCGCCAACCAACAAGTGTCCAGATTTTTTTAAGTGTACAGAAGTTTTAAAAATAATTTATACATGGTGTTCAGTCCTTCAGAGGGTGTGTCCTTTCCGTCCTCAATCCCTCTCGCTGCGTCTGTTCTCACTGAAGCCCCTGTACTGTACGACTCAGCCCTTTGTTAGTCCCATAGGCCTATTAGTGCACTGCCATGCAATGTTTTTCCTCTCACATTCCAGTGGGACCACCACGTAGAGCGATGATCTTGTCGATGACTGACTGTGTCCAGGTGATCTATGTACCTGTAACAGAAGTAATGCGTTGTAATTACTCTTTATTCTGAGAGTTCTACACAACAGTTCTTATTCTGAGAGAACTGCTCAACCTGTTACATACCTATTGCAGCACTCTTGTGAGCTTGGACGTCCAAAACGTCCGTATTGCCGATATCCGTTCGCTTTTGTTGTGTGGTTTGGCCTCCTTACGAATGAAATTTTTCATCTCAGCCCAGACTAACTCAATTGGGTTCAGATCCGGTGATCTATGAAGAGAAATGCACGGATAAGCCAGTGATGTCAGTCAGTTTCACGCAATTTATTTTATATTTTATACCCTTTATTTATATTGTGATAACCAACTTACTCTGCTGGTGTTGGCACCCAGTTGATCCTTTCACTCTGAAGGCAGGCTCTGACAGTCTTTGCCTTGTGCTTGGGATCATTGTCTGACCGTTTAAAAAGGACAAAGTCAAGTTAATATTTAATCAGCATGGTGGCAAGGATTGTAATGGAACATAACGTAGTCTACTACAGACGTATGATATACCTTGGAAGAATCTGTGTGTAGGCATAAGGAAATCCTCCCGCAAGTACGGACCTGCAGTCTTTTGGATTATCTGCTCCGCGAAGAACTGTTTATCCATGATACCTATGACGCAAGATATATATATTTTAACATTTTCATTTTTCATATTTAGCCTTGTATGTATTACTAGCCCTGATGAGCTTTGAATTCATCACTCACCGTGAAAAATCACAAGCGGACCCGGGCCACAACGTGAAATTCCGCCCCAGATGTGCAGTTTCACTGGATGCTTCACCCGAGGTTTATTCACGCCCGTAGAGCCTTTCCTTCTCCAGCACTGCAAAGCAAACCGTTCCAGTGACAGTTGATTCATCAGTGAATAGAACATCATCAAACTTTTCACCAGCAGCCTTCCATTCTTGGGCTTGGCGGAGACGCATAACTTTGTGGGGTTTTTTTTGTTTTGTTTTTTCCCGCGTTATTGGAACAAATCTCTAAGAATACAGTAAATGTTAGCCTACTACATGGTGTTGGTCAGATTATCACAGTGACGTGAATGACTGACTGAAATTCTATAATTTTCCTTTTTTGTTACCTGGCTTTCCCATAGGTCCAGCCATTCTGGATTGCCTCTCACTGAGCACACAGACAGGGTGACATTGTGCTTCCTTTTGAGAAGCGTTATCACTTTTCCCGCCGGTAATTCATCATTTCCCTTCAAGATTGTCTCAATGATTTGCATCACCTGGCTGTGAAATAAGTTGGCTATAGTTTCAATACAATGTTTGGTCTGTACAGAACATTCATTATAAACACAGTACATTTAAAGAATAGTCACTCAAGCCTTCAATACCTGGTCAGTTTGTGGCTTGCAGTCGGTTCATCACAGCAGCACGACGGCGATGCCACTGTATGGTGCTCAAGGAAGGTTCAATGCCACTCGCCTGTAGGTGCTTGACAATGGCATGTGTAGTCCATCCCTTCCTGCTCAGAGTCTTGAGCTCACTGACTTGCACGTTGACCAGTCATCTCTCCAATTGACAGTACTACATTCAAACGCCACCATTTGTCAGCCTATGGGTGGATTAGTGATGGGTGTGTGTGGGTGGGGGTACAAGGGCAGGGGTGGAAAGTAACTAATTACATTTACTCAAGTATTGTAATTGAGTAGCTTTTATTAGTACTTTGTAACTTTTAAGTAGGCTAGTTTTTAAAATTAGTAGGCGTACTTTTACTTGTACTTGAGTACATTTTGACCCAAGTACGTTGCTCAATTACACTGGAACCAGGCCTGAGTAGGCTACTGAGTAAAATTAGACTATGTGGCTATGGCCATGGTGTAGTTTACATTTGTGGACGTTTTAAGATATATTTTCGTTTGCATTCATTGTTATACTTTTTTTTTTAGTTTTTTAATAAGTACAAAATGTGATTTTGGTTTTTTTTTTCTTTTCCCCTTTGTATCCTGGAACACGCATTTTATTTATTTTTTTATTTCTCCTTTATTTAACCAGGGTAGTCACATTGAGGCTGTTGCCTCTTTTTTTCAAGTGAGCCCTGACGCTCCAACTTGTCCCACCTGTCTTGGATCAATGTGTTGGATGATGGCTGGTGCCAAGCAAGAGATAGAGGCCAAGGAGGATGATATTCAAGACAAAAACATTGAATTCTCTAGAGGAAAGCTATTTAAAAGTAACTAAGTACTAAGAACACCCCACCTGCTACAAATGGTGTAGCCTAAGTCGGCAGATTCTACCCTGAGTTGAACAGCTGTGCACCCCAAATATGCCAGAAGACGAGGCGGCTGCAGACCACTCTAGGTTACGGTTTTTTTTTTTTTTTTAATGGATGGCAAGGCCATTATTTTATGGACAATTTGTTTTAATTGGACAAAAAAAGCCAAAAAAAATGATCCTCACCTCATTCCTGTATCCTGGCATATTTGGTGATGTACAGTATGTTCCTCAGGGTAGTTGGTAACAACGGGGTGCCGCCAGAAACCACGCACCCCACCTGCAAGACTTGGGCTTTCTCTACTTTGGTCAGACCAGTATAGTTTATTCTAGTAAATATTCATGAAAAGAACAATTTGTGAATTGGTAGCACACATTTTAAAAATAAATGACATGCTCTACCTGTATGCCATGATGTACCCGTAGCTTACATTTGTGGATGTTTAAGATACATTTTCGTTTGCATTTGTTTTTGTTATACTTTTAGTTTTTAATAAAAGTACAAAATGTGATTTTGGTGATAGATTTCTTTTCTTTGTATCCTGGAACATGCGTCATCCATAACGCTCCAACTTCACGCTTCAACATTCCTGAACATTGGCACCTTCCCCGTTGCCCATAGAAAGCCATGAATTGTCCAACAATACACCGCACCTGCCCATTCATAGCTAATGTGGCCACGGCAGGCAGGTGTTTACCATGTCAATGGCTGTCATTCCTGAACGTTGGCACCTTCGCGTTTTCTATACAAAATAGGCGTAGTTTGATTCTGTTAACACATGCAAATAAACTCGGCCACACAGGACAAAAGAAATAAAAACACAGGGTAAGGTTGTGCATTTAAGATAAGAGCACACGGAAAATAGCACACAATGTTAAACATGCACAAATAAGGGTCAATGACGTGGTGCCAATTTTTTGTTCCTTTTGATTTTCTATAGTAGAAAAGGGCTCAAATTTGACAACTCTCACAACTTACTTGGATGCATTATGTTTTGAAGACCAAGTCTAATGTATTGTACTTTTATGAATACTGAGAGTTTAATGGCGAAAATGTCAATGTGGCAACACGATAACTTTGAACCAAATATTTCAACATGTCCAAAAGCAGCTTGGTCTCATGAAATTGCGTCAAATACAACACGAGTCAAGGACCACTTTTTACGTTATTTGTGGTTTTTCACGTGGATGTTTACGCTGTGCTGTTCATGCGAAAATGTGCCCAGACCAAAACAATTCCTAACCCTGACCTGTCAGTATATAATTGTTTTAGCGTTGTAGTTTTGTGAATAATTCCAAACTAACAAAGACAAAGTTAAAACTATGCCCAAAACAATTCCTAACCCTAACCGTCAGTAAATGCATGTTTTTGCACTTTTTTTTTTGTCTGAAGACGTGCCCACATGGCAATTGTTTTAGTGCTGTAGTTTTGTGAATAACTACAAACTAACCAAGAAAAGGTTAAAACTATGCCCAAAACAATTTCTAACCCTAACCTGTCAGTAAAGGCATTTTTTTTTTTGCATGTGTATTTTTGTCTGAAAAGATGTGCCCGCATGGCGTAAAGCACAACGTGAAAGCAACTTTTACTCAAATTACTTTTTAATTTAAGCACTCTTTTACTTTAACTTGAGTAGATTTTTAGATGGGTAATTTTAGGCACCCCAGAATGGGAACAGAGTGTGAGTGATCACTGCGGCCACGCCCCTTCACAGCTCCTCCTCGGTTTTTAGGCTAGGCCTGCATATATTGCGCACATTTTGCAATGTGTGATACAGTAAATCAACAATGGAGACCAGACAATTCTACAGGACAGAAGGCAACTCCTCTGTGGTGAAGCCTGGCTTCACAGCTCCAGGAACTGGACAAAAAACAGTACGTTTTACTATCTTACATGTAGTTTTACTCCAAGATATACCTGTGTTTTTGAAAACACTGACAAGTTTGCTTGGCAAAAAAACATACAATAGTAAAGTAATTTTCTTTTTTCAACTTGTCTGTTTTAGGTGCCTAGAAGTAAACGCCGCCCTGTGTCTGTGAAATCAAAGAAGCGTGTTTGCATCGAAGATGGGGGGGGGGGGGGGGGGGGTGGTGTTGCAGCTGTACAGGAGCCAACAAGAAAGCGTCAGGTTGCCAAACTGCCGGTAAGTGTGTATAGTCGATTGCTGTGTATTGCTATGACCTACATCTGGGAAGCACTCTTGTTTACTAATCCATTACATTTATTTTCATTACAATACAGGCGGGTGTTGAGGTGCGGGTGAGGCCAGGGCATGCCAGTACGATGGAGACCCAGTTGAACGCGACTCTGGCTCGAAGAACAGATGAGCTGACAGCAGCGAATCACGCAGTGGCCGCCATCACTGCAGAGCTGGCAGCGGAGAAGGCTCGAGCAGTCGAGAGGGAGAGAGAGAAGGATGCCGAAATTTCTCGATTGAGAGGAGAGAGAGAGACAGACAGACAGACAGAGTGCAGATGGAAAACCTGAAGCTGGAACTTCAGCAACTCCAAGCAAAAGAAAGTGCCAACATGGACATTGTACAGGTGGCCAGAGACCTGAAAGAACTGCAGGCAACAATGCTTGACCACAGAAGGCATTCGACGCCTCAGAGACCAGCTCCTGTGTGCTCCTCAACACCTGGGAAAGACAGCATGGTGATGTCTCCATTGGCCCTCTCTGCCAGACTGGATGACAGCATCCAACCTCCAACTCAGCACAAAGACGTGACCTTGTGTGATTTTGGCCCCGAAGATCATGCAAGGATACACCAGCTGAGCCACGGTCAAGTCGGCAGATACGCTTGCCTGCTCTTCTGCACCATCATCTCTGAGGAGCACTACAGAGCCTGGTGCAAAACCACCAACTGGGATGGATCACGGGGCAAGCAAGCACTGCCACGAAATGTGAAGGACTTTGTGATGTCGACGGTCCAGCGCAAGTTTCCGGGCACGGGTACAGTCGGCATGAAGAAGTGCGTTGACAGGATCAACGAGTACCTCCGTACACCACGCAGATCTCTGCAGACTGCACAAAGTCCTTGACAACAACAGGACTGACTAACACTGGACAATCAAGACATCTCCTCACCTCTGCAGTACCTCACTTCAATATATTGACTGTTTTACTCTAAACCACTTTGGATAGGCCTAATCAGGGCACCTCATCAGGACACTGAAATACATCAGGGAACCTTATCACGACTCTGCACGTCGTTCTTTTACTAGTCTATTTTCATCACTTTTTTCGCATTTTTTAACATCTGTATGTCTGCATGCAGCTTTGTGCAATGTTTTTAACTTGTATTATGTGTAGGCCTATTATGTGTATCTTGTATTATTTTCCTTCGGGATGAGTAAACATTTTAACTTTTGAAGCAATATCTCTGTGTTTTCTTGCCTTGAACTTCACAATGATGCACAAGGTAGACACAGTTTAAATAAGCTTACAGGGAAAAAAAAACAACCCGACGAAGGACAAGGTTTTCATTCATCGTGACTTTTTTATTTAATTTATCTTGAGATGATTGTTTGTGGTCCGATCCACAGCCGCGTTGAACAATCGTGTGTCTGTGGCTGGCGTCAGAGGATGCTTTCCTGTAATCAAACAGATTGAATGCAAGTTTGGTTACTGTCAACCTCTAGCCTTTGGTATTAGTAATATCAGCATACAGTACAAGGCGACATCATTTGCCTTCATTAGTAGACAGGGAGTTTTCTGTGGGCATGAGTAGCTGTCTCATGCGCAAGGCAGCTGACATCTCCCGACCATCTATTAACTATGAAAAAAGCCCGCCACGCAAAGAGTAGCCCAGCTGAGATGCCAGTCTACAAGTAAACCTAAAAAAACCTTCGTTTTCAAACTTCACAATGGGTATCTGAACTATGGTATATAACTTTGTAATAGGCTTACACATTATTTACGTCGGACATTCAGCCTAATTTAACTTTCCATAAATGTGCGTTGCGATGCACAATTGTCTCCGCCAAGCCTAAATGTTTTCGCATTCTTTTGTTAACAGCCTCCTATAGATGGAAAATGATTTACAGCTACCCTGCAGCTATCTAACATGTTAAGTTTAATTGTTTCTTGTAAATTAACAAAAGTACATTTCATTATAGGGCCACCATAAACGCACCCAAATGTTTTATTCAGCACAACATTTTGGACGTGTTGTCCTTCTCAAAGTACAGTGATCGAAACTTCGTGCTGAATAAAATGTTTGGGAGCTGTTATCAGTGTTGCAGAGTCTGTGTCTAATCATTTTAATAACTGTCAACCTAGCCTGGCAGCTGACATCTTCCGACCATCTATTAAATATGAAAAAAGCCTGCCATGCAAAGAGTAGCCCAGCTGAGATGCCAGTCTACAGGTCAACCTAAAAAAACCCCGTCGTTTTCAAACTTTACAATGCAAACGTAGGCCTATATCAAGTCGGTAACTGTGGTTTAATCAATTAATAAATCAATACTTACTGGAGAGCTCGGTTTGGTCGTGTCTGCCCCAGCAAAAAAACTCTGTAGCCTACATCCGTTAATTTTTACAGCGCACTGGAAAAAATATGTTGTCAGGTATTCACAGTTGCCAGAAAAGAACCATAAATAACATCCCTCCACCCCTTCCTCCACCACCGATTTCGCTACTGAGGTGGCATTCCAATGAAGTGCCAGAATATTTAAGGCATTCTTCTACTTTGTCATCCATTTGCCGACATTGTACTGTACATACCCCAGAGAAATGCCAGAAGAATCCAGAGGAGGGCCGGAGGATTTTGCTGTCTGGGGCGAGTGCTCCCAAGTGCTACCTGGTGGTCGTTTGGGTACATTGCAGCTCAGTTCAAAACAGATGCGGTACGTACCGCGTCTATACCGCGTGCTTGCCTCATCAATGCGGGCACATTGAACTCGCAACATCCATACAAGTGAGAGCATTACACTCAGAACTCATCTCCCTCTATGTGACTATTACTGTAGACCACGACATCATTCTTGGTTAACCCTGGCTACAGCTTCACAACCCCTTGATCTCTTGGCAGAATAAAGAAATTCTCCAATGGTCACCCACCTGATTTCAGAGTTGTCTCTCTCATCCCCAAGTCAGTCTTTCCTCCACCTCAGTGGAGAGTCCACAGCTGGACTCTATGGAGAATGTTCCTGATTGCTATATGGACCTTAAGGAGGTTTTTAGCAAGGGGAAGACTTGCAGACTATCATCACACTGACCTTATGACTGTGCTATCGATCTACTGCCTGGCATGTCACCGCCGCGTGGTCATATGTATCCCCTATCTCAAAATAAACATGCTGCCATGGAGGAATATATCCAAGAGGCCCTCAGACAAGGGTACATCCACCCTTCCAAGTCTCCCACATCAGCTGGCTTCTTCTTTGTGGAGAAATGAGGTGGTGGATTTTGGCCATGTATCAATTATAGGGGATTAAACCAAGTCTCCATCAAGTATCCCTATCCCCTTCCCCTTGTTCCTGCAGCCCTAGAGCAACTCCGATCTGTTTGAAACTTGACCTACGTAGCGCTTAAACCTCATCAGGATAAAGAGGGTGACAAATGGAAAACTGCCTTCAGCACTACCTCCGGCCATTTTGAGTACCGGGTAATGCCATATGGCCTTTCTTTGGCTCCTAGCATGTTCCAGTACCTTATTAATGATGTGCTACAGGACATACTAGGCAGATATGCCATTGCCTACATAGGCGATATACTAATTTACTCCCCTGATGAGAAAAGTCACCAGGAGCATGTCAGAGCGGTTCTCAAACCCCTGCTGGAGAATCACCTCTATGTAAAAGCAGAAAAATGTGAGTTCCATCAGGATCAAATCTCCTTCCTGGGATATATCATCTGTGCAGAAGGAGTCAGCATGGACTCAGCCAAGGTTTCTGTTGTCACATCCTGGCCAACGGCAACGTCCATAAGGGACCTTCAGCATTTCTTAGGCTTTGCTAACTTTTATCACCATTTTATGAGGGGGTTTAGCACAATTGCAGCTCCCCTAACAGCTCTGCTCAAGAAGGGACCAAAGCGCCTCCAGTGGAATCCTTTGGCAGAAGAAGCATTTAACCAACTCAAGCATGCCTTTACCTCTGCCTCTGTATTACAGCATCCTGACCTCACCAAACCATTTACCTTGGAGGTAGATGCATCTGACGCAGGGGTAGGAGTGATTTTTTTTATCTCAGCATTTTGGTGAGAAATACAAGCTTCATCCAGTAGCCTTCTTTTCGAAGAAACTCACCTCTGCGAAGAGGAACTATGATGTTGGAAACAGAGAGCTGCTCACAATCAAACTAGCCCTCAAGGTGTGGTGACACTGGCTGGAGGGAGCTATGCACCCCTTTGTAATTCTCACCAATCACAAGAACCTTGAATATCTCAAGAAAACCAAAAGGTTAAACCCACGCCAAGTCAGATAGTCACTTTTCTTCACGTGCTTCAATTTCACAATTTTATTTTGCCCTGGCTCTAAGAAAACTAAGGCAGACACCCTATCTCGAATCTTCAACCCATCACATCAAGCTTCTGTCACCCACCCCATTCAACCATCCCAGTGTTTCTTACAGTATATTACCTGGGACCTGGACAAAGATAGGAAAATCCCAACCACAGACAAGCCCCATTAATCTCCCTTCAGGTCTTCTTTACATGCCTAAGCATCTTTGAGGCTGACTCAATTACTTGGGCCCACATATCTCCTGCCACAGGACATCCCGGCAGTCAATGAACACATCAGATGCTGAGAAATAAATACTTGTGGGAGAACATGCTCACTGAGATTAACCAGTTCATCACCTCCTGTTCTGAATGTGTCCAAGCGAAGGTTCCTAGAACGCCTCCCACCAGCAAACTGTGCCCCCTCCCAATTCCTCAAAGACCCTGGTCCTACATAACCATTGACTTCATCACGGACCTCCCTCCCTCACAAGGCAACACCACCATAATGGTAACCATTGACCGGTTCTCTAAAGCCTTACAGCTCATCCCATTACCTGGCATTCCCATGGCTTCCCAGACAGCTGAGCTACTCTTCCAGCAGATATTCAGGTACTATGGTATTCCTGAAGACATAGTCAGTGACCGGGGTTCCCAGTTCATTTCACATTTCTGGACTTGCTTCATGGAAAGATTAGGGCTATCATCCACAGTCAAACAGTCAAGTAGAACAAACCAACCAAGAAATCAGCTGTTTCCTGAGGATCTTCTGTATGCATAACCAGGGGGACTGGGCCCGACTCCTCCCATGGGCTGAGTATGCACAAAACTCCCTTAAACATTCTACAACCCAACTAACACCTTTTCAGTGCATACTCTGCTACCAGCCACTCCTGTTCCCCTGGGATGACATGCCAAGCCAAGTACAAGCTGTGGATGACTGGTTCTCTCGCAGTCAAGCAATCTGGGAGGAGATACATCAATGTCTAGAGACAGCCAATGCTAAGTATAAGGAATATGCAGATAAACACAGAGGTAACAACCCAGACTTCTCCCCAGGCAACAGAGTATGGGTTGCCACAAAGAACCTCAGAGAACCCAACACCTGTCGAAAACTTCAGCTACGTTACATCAGGCCATTCAAGGTACTGCATCCCATCAAAGGGGTCTTGTACTGATTCAAACTTCCTCCTCACAGCAGATATCTCCCACATCCTGTCTCCAACCTGAAACCTGCCATCCTGGGCCCTCTCGTCAAGAACACACCAGTCCAAGAGCACCCAGCACTCAACCTAGAGGGTGAACCCATCTACAAGGTAAATAGAATCCTCAATTCCAGATGTAGAAGAGGTCAAATTGAATACCTGGTAGACTGGGAAGGGTATGGACCTGAAGAACAAAGCTAGGTAGCCACTACCCTGCAAACACATATAGTTGGGGCCCACATGGGCCTCATTTGGGCTAGGTGGGCTTTGGCTGGGCATGGGCTTCGAGTGGGCTTTGTTGTTGGGCCCCACATGGGCAATGGGTGGGCATTAAATGGGCTAAATTAAGCATGGGCAATAAGTGGGCTTTGTTGTTGGGCCCCACATGGGCAATGGGCGGGCGTTAAATGGGCTAAATTAAGCATGGGCAATAAGTGGGCTTTGTTGTTGGAGCCCACATGGGTAATAGGTGGGCAGTAGATGGGCTAAACTAGATGGGCTATAAGTGGGTTCCAGCAAGGCTCCAATTCAACTCCAATTCAATTCAATTCAATTCAAAAACACAAAGAATTTTACTCTCATACCTACCAGTTGAGATGTAATAAAATAATCTTTTTAAAAAATCTTGAAATTAATTACAATTAAAAATAAAATTTCTCAATTTTAGAGCATAACAGATAAAGTTTGCTATAACCTAAAAGAAAACAACTGTTATGATTGGCTTGTTCTCTCTCACACTCTAACAGAGAACAAAAGCCAATTATAACAGTTCTTACAAGAGTGAGAGAGAACAAAAGCCAATCATAACAGTTCTTACAAAAGTACCCGCATCTGTTCTATTTTATCGAAAGCACATGTTCATCGTCGCTGCGCTTCAAAAATACGTTTCTCTTTCATATCGGCTTTACTCAAAGCGAGACGAAGCTTCGGGCGCCATCTTGTTTTCTGCTTTTTTGGTGACCACCCACTCTCATCCCTGGTTAGAAGAGCGTCTGGACAAGCACGTGTGTGGCTGAACAAAAGGTTGGTAAAATCATTCTGCATAATAATAATAGTATAGATGCTAGGCTTTGGCAATAACTATCTTTTTTTACTGTTAACCAAAAGGACTCCTCACATCTTGGAATTCTTTTTGTTTGCAATTTATCTGAGCACTTGCAGCTATTACCTGTGGATGAGTTGAAAACAAAAATGGCTTTGTTGCCATTCAAGACTGGATACGTGGCATTGCCACTCTTGCACTAAAGTGCTGTTTATTTTTTATTTATATGTGTATTTGTTTTTGTTTTTTTTAAGCATGTTACCTTTCACTGTAGTGGAGTTTTCAAATCACGGACTGGCAGTTATAGCAACCAAATGGTTTACTGGGCCTGAGGAGGATGAATGCTATTGGCCACCAGCAAAGATGAACTCGACAAGGGCAGCCATAAAGCAAAAGGACCCTTGCACTGACTGGGTGACACATGAAGTGACTGTGAAGAGAAAAGCTGGTAATGTGCCCATGTGTATTTTGTATTATATTATCTTACAAGATTAGTTCATTGTAGATTTTGTTTAAAGGTGCACTATGAGTTCCTGCATTATCACTTCCGTTGACATTCCATGTAAATACCTAAAATGCTATACAAAACGGTACTCTCAAATTCCAGCAACTAAATCAACTTTGCTCACTGCCCCCACCAATATGTGCACACTTACTAACCCCCACCCCCTCCCCTGACCATGTTGTTGATTGGCTGGAAGTGGTTTGTTATGTTTTGGTGCACAGCCTGTGCCCCTAGTGTTTGTTTGATGTGTACAACCCCCTTGTTGCCTCCCAAGGCAAGTTTTTTGTTTGTTTGTTTGTTTGTTTTCTTCAAATTTTTCATGGGGCTGGCAGAAAACTGATCAAGGGGAGTTGCTCTACGGTTCGATACAAAAAAATGAAATTGTGTTAAAAACCATGCAAGAACTCATTTTCCACCTTTAATTTTGCTCTGAATGAAACTAATTGCCATTGATTTGTCTGTCTCCCATAGCAACATATAAAATTGGTCGCTCAAAGTTAGTGGAATATGAACAGAATACAGATGTATCAACCGAGCCTGAGTCTACAGAGAATATGGGCAGGGGGAAGTGCAAAAGGAGGTGAGGCTATTTGAATTATAGAGAACAGTAGAATGAACAAATATATGATTAACTAATAAATAATAATAATAAATGTAATCACTTAAAGTAACAAGGGGGAAAAGTGAGAACAACCATCACATTTTTGCAAATATTCTGTTAAATCTTTTCATGGGACAGCACTAGAAATGAAACATACAACTTAAAGAAGGCAGTGTATAGCTTGTATAACAACAGAAATTTGTAGTCTTCTGAAAATCTCAACGTAATGCTAATGCTGAAACAGCTGGAAACGAAATTAAGTACACCCCACAGCGAACATGTCCTAATTATGCTCATAGATACTGTCAATATTTTGTGTGAGCGCCATTATTATGAACTGCCTTAACCTGTATGGCCTTGAAATTCACCAAAGATGCACTGGTTTCTACTGTAATCCTTTCCCACTCCTTTGTAATGACATTTCAGAGCAGGTGGATGTTAAAAGACACCTTGTTTTTCTCTAACTTCCGCTTTAGGATGTGCCACAGGTGCATACATGTCAACCTATACGGAATGTCCGTATTTTATATGGATTTGATTCAATAAACGTAGTATACGGGCGTATAAATAAAGTTATATGGATTCTTTAAAAAAACTTCAATATTTTAGAGCTATAATCAATTCCCACGATGATAAAAGCGCATAACATTTACAAACGTACTGTACACCACAGACAGCCAGTAAGGAGTCTTATGAAATCGCGCGTTGTCTTTTGGTAGCAAGACTTCGTTCCACTTTTGATCATGCGCACACCGCATTGCGAGAATCCCGACAACCGTGAAGTCATAGACATATAAACATAGACGCCGCCTTCTGCGTAGAATCATACGTCATCCTCGCCGCCATATTGGATGTGGCAAAGTGGAGATTCTTCAACCGTCTCTGGTATAGCGTCTAGACAGTAGCCGAGAATAAAGATGCCTCATTCATGTGCTGCATTTAACTGTACCAACAGGTTTACCATCCAAATGAGATCACATGGGATTACCTTTCACAGGCGAGACTGGAAAAATACTTTTCATTGTATTTGGTCATTATAACGTAATTTTATGAACAGATTTTCCTGACTTTGTGGCTAATATGAAGTCTCGCGCATAATAGCCGCTCGGTGAAACCTGTCTCCAAACAGCAAAGTATTTCCTTCCTAACTACGCTGATAACACTTTGTGTTTTTGTCAAACATTGGAGCTTTGTATTCATTCTGAAGGTTTATTGTTATTAATATTGAATAAAAAGTAACTGGGATATATCATTGTTAATATCATTCAAATTTTAGGTAAAATTATTTTAATTTGCATCTTATACGGATTTTATAAGGGAAATATGGATTTTGGAGGTTGGTTATACAGGTTTGATTGACCAAAGGTTGACATGTATGCAGGTGCTCAATTTGTCACTAACTTAAACTTACGAAAACTGTTTTTTAAATTTTATTTTTCCTTTATATTCTAATGCTTTAGTTAAAGTAGTTATAGTTTAACTGAAATGCTTTAACTTATTGATTCTGCTTGATTATTATACATGTTTAGGCAAGTGGTCATGTCCAGCGAGGCTGAAGATGAGGATGACGATGAAATCAACAATCAGGCATCTCCATCACCTCCAAGGCCTCCATCTACTCTGAGATGTATGCAGACCCCTCCACCCCCCCACGGGTCTCTGCAGACCCCTCCACCCCCCCACGGGTCTCTGCAGACCCCTGCTCCCACCCACGGGTCTTCAACCCCAAGACGAGACATTCGGGATAGCATGTTTGTTCTCATTTTGACCCTCCTTGAGGAGGTGAAAGACACACAGAGGAATCATGGGAGGATTCTCCAGGCACTTCTCCAAGATTGACACAACATTGCCAACCCCGTTTATTCTACTCCAGAGGGTTTCCCCCTCAAGACAGTTAATGAAGTCGACTGCATGGAAGAAAAACTGGCAAACCCCACCTTCATGTCAGAACTGGTATGTATGTTAACTGTATTACAGCATGTGGACTGAATCAACCTGTTGCCCTGTTGTTTCACATTGCCAAGTGCTGTTGAAAGTTATGAGAACAGTGTGAAAGAGTGGTCTGCACACTGGGTATACGCTCCAAAAACACTTTATTATTTAACTATAAGGCAACATTTCAATCCACTAGTGGGATCTTCCCACTCTTTCACACTGTATCTACTATGTGCGCACCCTAACTTTCAAATATCCATGCATCTGGCAGTTCTTTCATGTTGAGAGGTTTACTCCAGTGAGGAATATAGATTGACCTGCCTTGTATTGCCTTTGTTTCCTCTCAGATTGCAGCTGTGGCGGACATTAGAGGGGGCACTGTTGACGGGGCCACGAGAAGGATGATGGCGTTCCTCATTGACCACAACCTATCCAGACAATACAACTTCGTGGGGAGAAATGGCAAGAGAGGATTCAAGCCCCTCAAGCTGTTTGAAGTAATTTATGGTAGGTGTGCATATGGATAATGTTTAAGTTGTACAATATTAGAAAGAGATCATAATACCAAACATGTTTATTGAACTGTAAAGGCAACTACAGGTGTGTGTAAGGGTGGGCATAGGTGATGTCTGGGGTGTAATAGTTAGGAATGCAATGGTTCTTGTTTTATTGAACTGAATGACACACCCCCTATGGCTCAATACGCAGACATGAAACGCGATATTTCGATATGTTATTAAAATATTACTCCGCTACACAGTTTTTCTAAACTTAGAATAGAATAGAATGCCTTTTATTGGAAACAAATAACGGCTAGAAATATTTCACTTAATGTCTGATGAATCTATTTAATGTATGAGCTTCGCCTTATACATTGAATTACTGAAATTAAAGGGGAAGTTTGGTGTGAATCAGTCATTAGCCCGGTTGTTTGAGGTCAACAAGTGCTGTCAGGAAAAAGAACAAGAAAATGTGATGCAACATAGACCGCATACATACAGATAACCTTCAATGAACCTTAACAACTGGGCTATTGATTGATTCACACTAGATTTCTCCTTTAACAAACTTCCACAATATTCAATTTTTTGAGAAACTCTGTTGCTTCTGCAAACCTGGCTGAGAGTTGTCACATGAAGTAAGTCACTGCTATATTTGTGCCTTGCAGGAGCCTTGAAGAAGAATGCAATGACCAGTCAGATCACCAGAAAGGACGCAGAGAAGGCGGTCTCAAAGTGGCTGATTGGTGCTAGGGACCGGGGGGGCAATCGACAGGCCCGTCAGGCCAGAGAGGCAGCCCCTCAGGAAATTTAAATTGTGGTGTTTTTTTTTTTCTCAGTGATTTCTGTAATAAAAACTTAGTTTTTATTTTTTGTAAATAGCAATAAAAAGTAATTGTATTACTAGTCTTTTTGTCATTGTTGTTTGTGTAAAGAACTGTACTATGGGCTGACTGTAAAATAGGCCCCCATAATAGTTATTACCTTAAAGGGTACAATCAGGGACCCATAATGAGCCCACATGGGCCCACTCAGTGTGGGCCCCAGATGGGAGAAACCTGGGTTGCCCAAGTGGGTTTTAGCTAGGGCCCATGTGAAACCCACCTTCAGCCCAACTGGGCTTGCCCACATGGGGCCACCATGGAACCCCCAGACAAAACTGACTGGAGCCCAGCTGGGCAGCCCATATCCAACCCATATGGGCCCCACAAGGGTGTGTTGACAGGGTAAAGACGTTCTAGACCCTCTGCTCAAACAAGAATTCCATGCTCAACATCCTGACAAACCAGCACCGAGAGGTCACCCAAGAAAGAATGTAGCTCCCAGAGGGAGCTCTTTGGGGCGGTCTGTCAGCAAACCCATTGAGAACAACCAAACTACAAGCATGGACCTTTTTAACTACAATTCCCAAGAACCACAGCACCCCCTGTCGCCGGCCTATTGATTACAGCTGCCACTCATTCCACTAATTACCTGTCACATGATTTAAGCTCCTCACTCACTCCACTCTAATGTGAGGTATTGTTCTGTGTTTCTCCAGTTCATACCAAGCCTTGCATTCTCTGTCTGCCTCTCATTATTCTGACCTCTGCTTACTCTCTACGTTCACGTTATCTGTCTTGCCTCTACTACTGTTTGCTGATCAACTGACCCTTGCCAGTTTCCTGACCACGCTTCCTGCCTTACAATTTGGCTTTGTCTGCAGTTTGCATCCCGCTCTCCTCTGCACATCCATCTGTAAATGACTGCATTCTGGCAGTTGTGGAGACACAGTAAGGCACACAGCAATTCACTTTAGGCGGTATGGTTAAAACCAGTTAGATAGAACAATGCAATGTTTACCAAAGGCGAAAGTAAATAATACAGCGGAGCTGACCCTGGGTATCGCCCATAATGCATTGCGGTAAACAAGTGATGAAGTCAGGGGTTAAGGTCATTACAATCCACATTTCAGTGACGCAGCATTAATGTGTCCGAGTCATCACGGTGACACATTTATTCCACAATCTTCTTTTCTGTAACTTGAAGAAAATACCAGTGAAGAGATGGGGGGATGAGAAAACATAAAGAAAGGGAGAGAGCAGAGTGAAAAAGAAGGAACAAAAGGTCATGTAATTGAAATATTTACACACAGTGTGCTGACCTTGTGATTAGTGATGTCCAAACACCCCACTGTGTGTGTGTGTGTGTATATATTTTATATACTGTATATAGGATGAAAATCTCTTACAATATTGTGATGTGATGTTTTGGCCGTATCGTTTATCTCCATCTTCAATTAAAAAAAAACACTTTAGAAATGATAAACTGTAAATGTATAGCTTTTATTCTGTAGAGAATATTCAGATTATAAATATAATTACATTAATATAATCCATAAACAGGAAAATTACACAGCGAGTCACTGACCGTCAGTAAAGTCACTGATATTCCACATTTCAGTAAATGTTCACTGTGACACACAAAAGGTTTGAATCTTCCAGAGATTACGTGTTTGAACACACGAACTGAATAAAGTCACACCACAGTGTTAAAACACAACATTCACAATAAGTTCAGAGTAAAAATCAGTTACACATTTATTAAAATGCATTATTTAAAATGTTCAGCAATGAAACTTCCTATAAATTAACATTATTATACGGTTTTCTTGAATACTCGATTCTGATTGGTCAGAGTCAGACTGTTACTATTGACCACATTAACGAAAGCAATAAAAAAATTGAATTGCTTTTTATTTGAAAAATAAAAAAAAACCCAGCTTATATAAATAAAGTGCATTTATTCAGGCCTCTCGTCCAGCAAGGGTGATTTAACAAATTAAATAAAAAGTTGAAGCAAACAGCTCGTTATCGACGACTAGAAGTGTTGACTTTCCCCGCAGTCATATGATGAGAGTCCGAGTCATGATGATTGTAGCTGCCAGTGTTTAAGACTGAATTTAACATTCAATAAACAGTACAGGAATTACAGAACACTGACATTTATCCAGAGTCAGGAGCTCAGGAAAAACCCGAGTGCAGTGAACCGAGTGCAGTGAACAGATAACGTGAACGTAGAGAGTAAGCAGAGGTCAGAATAATGAGAGGCAGACAGAGAATGCAAGGAATATAGATATAAAACACTGCACCCTATTCAACCACCTGAACATCTGCATGAACATGTGGCTGTCAGGCATTCACCCAAATCTCTCTTCCTGTTTCCCTTCTATATTTATTCTGTAGCTCTTTAGTTTATTTTCACATTTTAAACTCGTGAAGGAAGAATTCCCTCAAAGTGACAAAGCAGAGAGTAAATTCTAGAACTGAGGCCACTTACAGTGGGCGGAGTCTCAGTTTCACACAGTGACCTGGGTCACAGTGAGGTCATCAGTGCGATTTAAAAAATAAATAAATAACAAATCAATGAAATAAGGAACAGAAAACCATGAAAATAATCTAAAGTTAAACTGTGTCCATTTCTTTATAGAATCTCGAGGATTCTCTTCATCATCCGTCTTCATGAAGCTTTTTATCCTCGTCAGAGTTGCAGTGCATCTGGAGCTCATCTCAGGAACTCTGGGAACGGGGCGAGAGAATTCAGCCCGGATGGGACGGACCGTTAATATGCCCGTATAGAATGCTCATTATAATATTAATGCCCAAAGTGTTCAATGCCCAAACCCAGTTGTGTAAGTACAGGAGCAGGAGTGAGATTGACAGGAGGTCGTGATCAGGATGGAGACGTCGTTTCGAGGCTGTGACTCCACGCAGGTGGAAAAACCTCCACGAGTCATTTTCTCGACATCAAGGAGCTGGAGTTAACGTGAGCAGCCTGTGGAGTGACTCCAGCACTGACTTTAGCTCAAGGCCAGCTCGTGGAGAGCAGAATTAAATAAATATCTAATATAAACTCACTCCATTTATTATTCTGATCTAACCATCTCTCCTCAGATCTTCCTTTAACAGAGTTTCTGAAACACTCCCAGCGTCATCTGTTGAACAGTTCGCTCTTCCTGTCGGACGGTTCGAAGCTGCTGAGGACTCTGTAGGAGTTTCTGGAGGATTTTGGGAGTTCTCCTTTTTCATCATCCGGTGTCGAAGGATAATAATCACTGAAACGATCACAGCGAGTAACGATGCTACAATAACGGAAAATCCAATGATCACTGCTCGCTGTTTGTTCTGGTCAGATCCTCCATTTCCTGGAAAACAAAAACATTCCGAAACGTTCATTTTACAATCCACATTTTAAAATTTATTCCAGTCCACATCTGAGTGCGAGCAGTTACAGTTCATGTCTACTGCAGTTTTTAAAAACTGTAACAGTGACAAATTGCTGCGGTGTAAAAGGGAATAAAACTCTCCGGGGCGTGTGGTGCTGATGAACCCACCTGAGAAGAGGTCGATGTTCCTCCTGATCTCCTGGCCCAGATCTAGGTTCTTCATGATGAAGGTGATGGAGGAGTTGATGGTGCCGCTCAGGTTCAGTTTACTGTTCACGCTGTACAGACGTGTGTGTTGGTCCTGCCTCAGCTGCGTGTGTGTGTCGTTGGTGACGTCGCTCATGTTTCCCATCAGCCACTGCAGCGAGGGGGAGGGGTACCCGCCCTCTGAGGTCACCAGCACCTCCACATGGCCGTCATTCAGCAGCGAGATGTGCAGAAGAGGCTCGGGGTAGAACGCTACAGGAGGGGCGGAGAAGAGAGCTGAGTGACCAGTTACCATGGTAGCCAGGAACGCTTCTTTCTGAGTGCTAGCTAACATTAATTCTAACAGTCTTTAGACCTCTTTATTGTAAAGTTTGCATCATTACCTGCTACTTTGAGACTGAAGCTCTTCCTCTGGCTGCCCAGCCGAGTGCTGATGGAGCAGGTGTACTCCCCCGCATCCTCCAGAATGGTACGGTCCAGCCTGAGTGATGCGTTCCCCTTCTTCAGCTCCTGGTGGAACAGGCTGGTGCGGTTGGCGTATCTCTGGTTCTGGTACTGAGGCTGGTCTTGGCCATTGAAGAAACTGTGGACCACCTCCAGGTTTCGCTGCCATGTGATCACATTGCTGCCTGCGTCCCACGAGCCGCTCACCGGGAACGTGCAGGACAGAACCACCGACTCGCCGTACACAGCCGTCTGCACACGAGTGGGTACCGAGATCTCAAACTCAGCTACAGAGACAAACATGGAGGGAAAAAGTTCACCTTAATGTCACCATGAACAGTCTGAGGTTCTTCAACAGTCATAAAGCAGCGGTCTAACTGGATAAAGTCAGGTTCTGCTGGTTTGGATTTTAAACTATAAGCAGAACTGTTGAAAAGTTTTAATGTCAGTGTGAAAGTCTGAATGTGACACCACACACTCCGTCTTGCACACTCCGTCAGCTACTGAGTTCTGCATATGGCAGTCCTGATGCTGACTCAATGATCATTTGCTCCGTTAGAAACATGAGATCCTTCTAGAATGCAAGATCCTTAAAGTTCTGTCAGAACTGCTATTACAGAACCTTCACACTTCTGACCAATCACAATCCAGAATTCTACAGCGCTCTCGGACACATCTGTGGGGACTCAACGTTCTGAAGAAACCGTGATCGGTTGAAGGCAGTGGTGATTCTAGAGCTGTGATCATGAACAGAGGTGACTCATGGTGCAGAGAAGAGCGTTCTTTAACAGATAAATCAACACACAGTGTGGAGATGTTCAGTGTGTTCTGTTCACACAAGTGTCTGATCAACAGGAGAAGTGTGATTACAGGTCACAACATGGTTAGTTTTCTGATCTGTGACCTTTAAACTGTGTGTGTGTGTGTGTGTGTGTGTGCGAGAGAGAGAGAGAGAGAGAGAGAACATGTGTAAATATTTTCCTCATCATTTTAATAATGTCTAACGTTAATAAACCTCCTAAACACTGTATTAGACTTTATGTTCTCTCAGATTAAACTGCTGTATGAAGTGAAACAGGGTTAAAGATATTCTTCAGAGAGTCGAAGGGTCACGTGTATAATATGACGTCAGATCAAAACTAAGATGGCGGATGCAAAGTTTGAGAAAATTTTCATTTTACAGCAGGGGAAAAAACCCAGAGTTTCTGCTCTGCACAATTAAAATCAACACTTTATGAGCAGCCAGAATCCAGTAGGGGTTAGATCAGGGGTTTCACACACACACACACACACACACTCACGCCCCGCCCCCAGAGAGAACACTGGAGGAACCTGTCTGTCTGCTGGAGGGTTCTGCTCCCACACTCAGTGAGATTTCTCTCCTTATTCTCCCCTTACTGAGTTCTTCACTGGCTTTCTCTGTTAAGGTTTCCAACTGAAGATATTAATTAACCCTCATTAGGCTTCAACCCTCAGATTAATAATAATAATAATAATAATATTAATAATAATAATAAACAGCGCTTCAAAAGCTGACCCTTATTTACATTAAAGCTGTGCATAATAAATATAAATAAATGGCAAATCCATAATGAATAGAATAAATAAAACTGTGGATAAAATTATGAGAACTTGTAGTGATTTGTATTGAGAATGGAAACGTTAAGAATAGCTCGTGTGAAACTGATAATAATGTAGAGGTTGGAGTGGATTGTACAGTTTAGAGTTGATGGAGAACAGTTTTAGTTCTCTCCATAAGCAGCAGTGTAATGAAAATAAAGCGGTTGATGTGAGCTGGAAGCAGAAAGCTGGAATAAAAGGAGACTTACTGTAAGAGGAAACACCATCCAGCACAAGGAGGAGAAGAAGGAGAGAGAGAGTCAGTGCTGAACTCCTCCGAGCTTTCACTCTCATATCCCACTTCAGGCAGGTCGGGGGGAACACAAACTCACTATCAGCAACACAGAACACAACCGAACCGAACCGCTGTGCGCACTGCGCTCTTTCACTCTGTGTGGGGCTCAGAGTTTCCCAGTGCTTTCTTATCATGGAGTTTCCCTGTGACACGCCTCAACATGCCCGCCCCCTTCAAGATTGGAATGCATTACATCAGTTTGCACCTATCATTTAAGTGTGTGTGTTTATGTAACCATGACAATGTGCCGAGAGAAGAAGAGGTGTGGCAGTGTGTGACGTTCCCCGTGGCAAATAGATCCCTTTCACTGACGTCACCCGAAACCGGAAGTAAACAGACCCTGCGCTATTTTGGAAGACCAACAAACTCGTGATTAGGGGGAAATAACGGCAGCGGTATGTGAACCCACGAGAATAAAGTGGAGTGGCAAACGACTTAAACAAACAAATCTGAGCTGTTTTATTTATAATTTATTGGCCCAACAGTAGACTTGAAAGAAACCTGTGTGAGACTTGGCAAAAAACTGTGGATATAATGGATAAGTCTGTGCATGATCTGCGGACACTGAGGTAAGCAAACGCAAGAAATTCAGATTTAAAACATGCTAAAGTGGCCCCAAGTTGATAACTGTATGAGGAGCAAGCCTCCCAGACTTCTACAATTTAATAATAATTTAGGATGGTTTGGGGCTTGCTCTCCCTCCTATTATATAAATAAAGCATAGTTGTTGTGTAGGCATATATCATAAATACATATGTATAATTTGGATAAATTAACCTAAATTATGGATACCTTAATAGGAACAAAAAGTATTAATTTTTCAACTGAAGAGATATTATTAAAAGATAAATATCAACAAGATTACCTTGGCCATAACTATGTGTAGGTTATTCTTAATAACAGCTGTAATATCACGAACCAAGCCGCTAACAACATAATTGTTAGCCAGAGCCCCGAACGCCTACCCCCGCCAGGGAAATATATCCCCACCCAGGATTACTCCAAAAACAAAAAAGGCAAAATAATAAACGAGTGCCTGATGGAAAGACTGAAATCAGCCTAGCTGGACACTCACCTATCTCAACCAGAGACTGTCAAAAACCACACACACGCCGGTGATCCACAACCAAAACCCTCTCCTTCGATGGAGAGCTCCCGGACGAGACCCCACTTGTTACGTTCCCCGCGGCAAATAGGGGATGGGGGGGGGGGGGGGGAAGCAACAGAAATAAACCAAAAAGACCCGGGAGGAAAAAGAGGACAAGGAGGCAGACTCAGGGCCGAAACCGTTTTTATTCACAAAATAGTAGAAAAAACAGCTAAAAGCACTGGTCTCCAAACAAAGAAAAAACAAACACAAGAGCCAGGTTTTCTCACCAAAACTACAATAAACAAACCACAACCAAACAGTTCCAGGATTACGCACGCTCCTTTTCCCTTAAAGGAGCAGCACACACTCGCTAGACGTAGCTCACAACTCTGTCTCTCCTAACTATCACCGCCACAGCCCACCGGCTCACACACCTCTCCCGAAAGGCGGCTCCCTCTCACTTTTAAACATGGCCCCTCAATGAGGTGAGTGGGAACAGCTGCGTATAAGAGGAAGGGGCGTCCACCTGAGAGAGAAAGAGAGAGAGAAAAGAAAACATGCACCCACACATAACCACACACACGACCCCTGGCACCAGGGTCGTAACACAGTGCCTGAGAAGAAGAAGAAACCTGTGTCACATGCGCACTTCAAGCACAGTGAGATTCATCCTCTGCATTCAGTGGCGGAACAACTGTACACAAGGCCCCGGGGCAAAACCTCAATGAGCCCCCCCCATGGCGAAATTGCAAACAAACAAATTAGAAGGCTTGCAGCATATAGGCCTACTCAGGTTATATCTAACAAAAAGCAGTTTTTAAGAACGGAGCCTTTGGACAGGGCCGCGTTAACCCTTGCCGAGGCCCTGGGCAGACACACCCCCGAGGCCCCACCCCCGCCTGTTGTCAACTGCGCTCAGCAAATTCACCCCCTCAGACGTGCCTGTCTAACTAGACACAGAAACTTAAATAACGACAGTGGCACAATTAGAAATACTATTGAACGATAAAACTTTATATCCATCAACACCTATTTAATGGAGAAAAAGCAATGGTGAAATAGGCAACTGCATGGTGAAAAAATCCATCAGACATCACGGTTAACAAGTCTGGTTCACTAAAGTTTAGCCTCAAGAAGCCTTTGAATGAGTGAGTCAATGAACAACATGTCAAGAACATAACCGAGGCCTACAACAGTTTCTTTAGTATTCAGAACAAGAACATTCATTTGGTGTATAACCGTTCGTTTTCATTTTAGAATCCAGGCGACTTTTAACTTGTGATAACAAAGAGCGATAACAAAGAAAGGAAAATATCTTGCTTCTCAGAAATAAATCTCAAAATGTTAGGCTGTGTGAAACATTTCATCCTTTCACACACGTAATGTCCCAAACAGCAGCGGCACACAGCTTTGCGCATTCAGTTTGACAGCCATGGGCCAACTTACAAGGGCACTTTCCTACTTTTCTGGAAAGCGAAGTCATTAATTAAATCATTGAACTCAAGCTGGCGTAGCGTGTGAAGACATGGTGGACAGTGATCATATTGACAAGGACGGGTGATTTATGCGACAGGACACGGTGGGCTTCCTTATGGGTGGCGAAATGCATCAAAAATGTTATCAATATGATCAAAACTTCTGAAAATATCGTTTCATATTTTCCGATCTCGCTACCTCCGAGGCCCCCTAGTGGCCGAGGCCCTGGGCAGCTGCCCATGAAGCCCATTAGGATAACACGTCCTTGCCTTTGGACCTAGCCATGGCGAAATTGCAAACAAACAGAAGGCCTGCAGCATATAATCAGGCTATATTAGAACAGAATTTGCTCAAAGTTTTTGTTTTTTTTATTATTAATATTTTATTTATTTATTTTTATAGGCCTACATAGCCTGTATTTTCTATTCATTTTTTATTATGTTCCAAATAGACACTAAACAGCAACAACAACAAAATCCAGCAATCATGAATGATACACCCTCATTGTGTAAGTACGTCTTCAACTACAAAGCCGACACGGAAACCTGCGTTCATCATTAAAAAGGCATTCGACGCGCCTTGCGCACCGCAAAGTCGTCAACTATTTGAGGGATGTTAAGCGCTCTTGCTCACTCATTCTCAATTGATAAAATGGCCAATCCACAGAGTCTCTCTTGACCCATTGCGCTCCTGAGATAATTTTTTATCAATTTTAATTTGGAGAAAGAGCGCTCTGCTGTCGCAACTGAGATGGGGAGAGTGAGAAAAAGCAAGAAGGCCGTGCACACCTCACTAAATGTAGAAGTTACTGCTGGATGATCTACTACCAGCAACCTGGCCAGGCTCAGCACAGATGTGTGTCTCGCTATCTGCTCCTTGAAACAAGCCCTAAATGACACTAGTTGACCAGGAAAGCTGGAGTCAATATCCCGACTATAGTGATCATACAGTCGACAGGCCACTTCGTATAGCTCCTCGTCCTTGGCATGCTGGAGCATATTTGGATGAATAGCCTCAAACAAATGATCAGTCCGATTTAAACTGACAAACCTTTGTGACAGCTGCTGAATGATTACATCAGGGCATGCATAGAACACATTCACCCGAAAATAATGTTCTGCATCGGAAAGCCGACTGTCTTCGCTAAGGTGATCAAAGTGGCGCTTCACTTTTTTCAACCTGGTGGCTACAAATTGCGTTTGACTGCCCCATTTCACAGCCAATGCCAGAGTGGAAGCCTTTGCCTCATCAAACTGCTCCCTGTACTCCTGTAGGGTTTGTACAGCATTCTGCAATAATCCAGACGCTTTGAGGAGATCAATGGTCTTCTCCTGCAGTAACTTTGAGATGACATTAGTGCACTCCAAAATCTTTGTCTGAAGGCTGATTAAAAATATGAACTGAAATTTAGTAATGGCCTTTTTAAGTGCATCTGCCTCATCTCGATTCATTTGTTTTCTCGTTTGTAAGTGAGAGCTTGTCGAGAGCTTTAATGACGTCTCCATATCTGTACTTTAACGCAACAAGCGCATCGTAGCAGGAGGACCAGCGGGTTGGGCAGAGGCGTTTCAAGGTTATGTTCCTGCTCTTTGGGCTCAATAAGTCGCCAAGTAATGCCCATCTCTTAACACTGTTGGCAAAAAAGTTGTACAGTTGTTCAACCACATCATAAAACTGTCTAATCTCTGGGATAGTTTTGACAGAATCATTCAGTAACAAATTCAGACAATGAGCCGCACAGTGCACGTACAAAGCAAGGGGCTCCCGCTCCACTATTCTCGCTTGAACACCAGAATAAATTCCGCTCATGTTTGCTGCGCCATCATAACCCTGTCCATGGCATCTGGAGAGATCTAAACCATTCCCTTCAATGCAGCTAATAATTCGGCCCTCCAGTTCAGAAGCAGATGCGTTCACAGTTATCTCGAATCCAAGAAAAGCCTCAACTATCCTGATTTCACAGGGTTTTTTTTATTTAATTTTTTTAACCATGATAAGAATGTGTAGCAAAAATGAGAGTTATATCGGTCAACTAGTCTGTAATCATGTGAAAACTTGTAGGTTTCAAGGAATTTCCAATGAAATCGCGTAAGGCACATTTATTGGGAGAGCCTGAATGTCAAAGGGTGGGGCCCTGTACAGCTAGGGGGAGGCCCCAAGGCCCAGGGGCATTGGTTACCCTGAGGATCCTTGTGACTTCCCATCATATGAGTGCAGTGACTTTTGTTCGACACTCCTTGGGAGAGTCAGAGTGGTGCTGAATTTCCTTTCTTCCAGTAATCTGGCTGTAGGACACAGACGAGTGTTGATGAAGGTTGTTCTTGTGTCTTTGTGGGGTTTATAAGTGAGTGTCAGGTTTTAAATGTGGAGGTGAATGGAGGGAACACGGTAATGATGAGGAATGACAACAATAACTTTATTGTTGCACCTGAGTGACATGTGAATGGGGAAATAATCAGATCCAGTTAATGCTGTAATGGAAAGACCTGCATGACCGCGTTTAGAGATACAATCAGGACATGTCGACACTTGCATCTAAAAACGTAGCTAGTAACTGTGCGTAATGGAACAGTGATTTACGTAATTGGACAGACGGTGATTCTCTGAAGTCATGATGTTATTGCCATATAGTGATCCCCATAAATCAGGTGTAGTTCTATTAGACTTGTGTACCTTTAAACATGTAGTTTGTTCTTTTTAAAAGCATTTCTGAACCTGTGGTGATGAATGATCGTGTATCTTTAGTGATTGATTGCTTTATTCCGAACAGTAAAGCAGATATAAAAACAAAAAAGACAAAAAATAAAAATAATGCAATAATCAAAACATCGTCATAAACAAACAGAATAGCGTAGCTACAAGGCAGTAACATAATAATGTTCGGAAAGGATTAGGAAGAAGTAAATAACTTATCAAATCCTAACCCTGTATACCACCGCTAATCAAACGTCACTTTCCGCCATAATAAACTATATATACAAAAGAAAACAAAAGCAACAAACAAAAAAGAAAACATACCAACATACCAAGACATACCAACATGGTATAATATAGACCAAATCAAATCATATATAGAGATACTTATATTATGCATATATACACGCATACAATACATATATACAGTACATACATATACACATACCTATAACTATACACATATCCATATGTACACAGACACCCATAATATCATAATTATGCATATCATGCATATATATTATATACAATTATGCATATATATATATATTGATTGATTGATTACTTTATTCTGAACAATAAAGAAGAAAGATATAAAAATAAAAAATTAAAATAAAAAATACAATAATCAAAACATCATCATAAACAAACAGAATAGCATAGCCACAAGGCAATAACATAACAATGTTCAGAAAGGATTAGGAAGAAGTAATAACTTATCCAATCCTAACCCTCTATACCACCGCTAATCAAATGTCACTTTCCACCATAATAAACTATATATACAAAAGAAAACAAAAGCAATAAAGAAAACATACCAACATACCAAAACATACCAACATGGTATAATATCGACCAAATCAAATCATATATACAGATACTTATGTTATGCATATAGACACACATACAATACATATATACTGTACAGTACATACATATACACATACCTATAGCTATACACTAAATACAAGAAGACCAGTCACAGACTTACTCTCAATTTCATCATCACCTATATAGTCTGCCTGTCCTCATTCTCATATATTTTTATTAACATGTTTTTATATAATTTTTTAAACAGTTTTATGTTGGTGCTATTTTTGAGTTCATTTTCCAGACCATTCCACAATTTCACCCCACAGACTGTTATGCACATACTTTTCAGAGTTGTTCTAACATTTACTCTCTTAAAATTCATTTCCCCTCTCAGGTTATACCCACCCTGCCTTTCCATAAACGTATTTTGTACCTCACCCGGAAGTATATATACACACTCACATTTTATCTCGTCTCGTCTTCTTCCGCTTATCCGGGGCTGGGTCACGGAGGCAGCAGTCTGAGCATGGAAGCCCAAACTTCCCTCTCCCCAGACACCTCAGCCAGCTCCTTGGGAAGAACACCAAGGCATTCCCAGGCCAGCCGAGAGACATTGTCCCTCCAGCGTGTTCTGGGTCTTCCCCGGGGCCTCCTCCCAGGGGGACATGCCTGGAACACCTCCCCAGGGAGGCATCCAGGAGGCATCCGAAAGAGATGCCCGAGCCACCTCAGCTGATTCCTCTCAATGTGGAGGAGCAGCGGCTCTACTCTGAGCTCCTCCCAAGTGACTGTGCTTCTCACCCTATCTCTAAGGGAGCGCCCAGCCACCCTGCGAAGGAAACTCATTTCGGCCACTTGTATCCGTGATCTTGTTCTTTCGGTCATTACCCAAAGCTCATGACTCTCATAGGTGAGAGTCGGAACGTAGATCAACCAGTAAATCGAGAGCTTTGCCTTTTGGCTCAGCTCCTTCTTCACCACGACGGACTGGTAAAGCGACCGCATCACTGCAGAGGCTGCACCGATCCGCCTGTCGATCTCACGCTCTATCCGTCCCTCACTCGTGAACAAGATCCCGGGATACTTAAACTCCTCCACTTGAGGCAGGACTTCTCCACCAACCTGGAGAGGGCAAGCCACCCTTTTCCGGTCAAGAACCATGGCCTCGGACTTGGAGGTGCTGATTCTCATTCCAGCCGCTTCACACTCGACTGCAAACCGCCCCAGTGCATGCTGAAGGTCCTGGTTTGAATAAGCCAACAGGACAACATCATCTGCAAAAAGCAGAGATGAAATCCTGTGGTTCCCAAACAGGATTCCTTCCGGCCCCTGGCTGCGCCTAGAAATTCTGTCCATAAAAATTATGAACAGAACCGGTGACAAAGGGCAGCCCTGCCGGAGTCCAACATGCACTGGGAACAGGTCTGACTTACTGCCGGCAATGCGAACCAGACTCCTGCTCCGTTCGTACAGGGACCGGACAGCCCTTAGCAAAGAGCCCCAAACCCCATACTTCCGAAGCACCCCCCACAGAATACCACGAGGGACACGGTCGAATGCCTTCTCCAGATCCACAAAGCACATGTGGACTGGTTGGGCAAACTCCCATGAACCCTCGAGCTCCCTATGAAGGGTATAGAGCTGGTCCAGTGTTCCGAACCAGGACGAAAACCGCATTGTTCCTCCTGGATCCGAGGTTCGACTATTGGCCAAATTCTCCTCTCCAGTACCCTGGAGTAAACCTTCCTGGGGAGGCTGAGAAGTGTGATTCCCCTATAATTGGAGCACACTCTCCGGTCCCCTTTCTTAAAAAGAGGGACCACCACCCCAGTCTGCCACTCCAGAGGCACTGTCCCCGACCGCCACGTGATGTTGCAGAGGCGTGTCAGCCAAGACAGCCCCACAACATCCAGAGACTTGAGATACTCAGGGCGGATCTCATCCACCCCCGGTGCCTTGCCACCGAGAAGCTTGCAAACCACCTCAGTGACTTCGGCTTGGGTAATGGATGAGTCCACCTCTGAGTCATCAGCCTCCACTTCCTCAATGGAAGACATGATGGTGGGATTGAGGAGATCCTCGAAGTATTCCTTCCACCGCCCGACAATGTCCCCAGTCAAGGTCAACAGCTCTCCACCTGCACTGTAAACAGTGTTGGCAGAGTACTGCTTCCCCCTCCTGAGGTGCCAGACGGTTTGCCAGAATTTTTTCGAGGCCGACCGATAGTCCTCCTCCATGGCCTCACCGAACTCTTCCCAGTTCTGAGTTTTTGCTTCCACAACTGCCCGAGCTGCGGCACGCCTGGCCTGCCGATACCCGTCAGCTGCCTCAGGAGTCCCGGAGGCCAACATAACCTGATAGGACTCCTTCTTCAGCTTGACAGCATCCCTTACTTCCGGTGTCCACCACCAGGAGGAATTACAATGTTATTGTAATTCCTCCTCCCTATACCTCATAAAGATCTGTTCCTTATACCTTTTTTTGAACTGGTTTATAGTTGTACATTTCATGAGCTCCACATTCAAACTGTTCCATAGCTTTGCTCCACAAATAGAGATACTGAACATTTTTAACATTGTCCTAGCACTGCGAATTTCAATTTCCCCCTAAAATTATAGCCCCCCTCTCTATCCGAGAACATTGTTTGGATATTCCTTGGTACTTTATAATTCCTTACTTTGTATATTATTAAGGCAGTTTTATATTATATAATATCCCTGAATTTTAAACATTTTGAATTTAAGAATAGTGAATTAGTATGATCTCGGTAACCAGCACTATGAATTATTCTCATAGCTCTTTTTTGAAGTATAGTTATTGCATGAAGTGAACATTTATACGTATTTCCCCACACCACTGAGCAGTAATTTAAGTACAGTAAAACCAGGGAACAGTAAAGAATGCGGAGTGAATTATAGTCCAGGATGTGTTTAGCTTTACTCAACACAGATATGCTTCTTGATAGTTTCATTAGTATGTATTTTATATGTGATTTCCAAGTAATTCTATCATCTATTATTGCCCCAAGAAATTTATTATTAGAAACTCTTTCAATATCAACACCATCTACCTGTACATTTATTGCCTTATTTATTTTATAATTATTAAATAACATGATTTTTGTTTTAGACAGATTTAATGATAATTTATTTAGATCAAACCAACTTTTTAACCTGCACAATTCTGAAGAGATTGTTTTCTAACTCATGTAAATTTGTTCCAGAACAAACCTTTTTTGTGTCATCTGCAAATAATACCATCTTAAATATCTTTGATACATTGCACATATCATTTATATAAAGAATGAACTGTTTAGGACCCAATACTGACCCCTGAGGGACACCACAATCAATATTCAAACGAGTTGACACAGAGTCACCCAACTTCACAAATTGTGTCCTGTTGCTCAAATAACTTTTTATCCAATTTAATACAACTCCCCTGATTCCATATTGTTCCATCTTATTAATTAATATATCGTGATTAATAGTATCAAAAGCTTTTTGAAGATCAATAAATATCCCAGCAACATATTTTTTATCATCTATAGAGTTACTGATTTCTTCAGTTGATTCCATTAGTGCCAGCTCTGTTGATCTATTTGCTCTAAATCCATATTAACTATCACTGAGTAGTTTGTATTTTTCAATGAATTTATCTAATCTGTTATTGAATAGTTTTTCAAGAATTTTGGAGAATTGAGGAAGTAAAGAAACAGGTCTGTAATTTGTGAAGTTGTGTTTGTCCCCAGATTTATACAATGGAATTACTTTTGCTATTTTCATATTGCTTGGAAATGTACCGGTTTGAAATGACAAGTTACAGATGTATGTTAATGGTTTAGAAATCCCCCCAATAATAGTTTTCACTAGTTTCATATCAATATCATTACAATCTGTGGATATTTTATTACTACATTTATTAACTATATCAATAATTTCCTTCTCATCTACTGGTGTAAGAAACATAGGACAAGAATTCCTCTTTATAATATTATCTATACAATCATCATTTGTTACCGGATCAGAGATATTTTGAGCTAATCTTGGTCCAACATGAACAAAAAAATTATTAAAACTATTAGCAACTACATCCATGTTATAATTTTCGAACCTTTGTCATTAAAGTATTTAGGGTAATGTATTTGTCCAGAGCCATCTTTAATAATACTATTTAATATATTCCATATTCCTTTCATATTATTTTTGCTATTATATATTAATTTACCATAATAATCCTTCCTACATCTCCTTATCGTTAACTTTTTATATTTTTTTATATTTATTTTCTGCCTCTTTGGTTCTTAATGTAATAAATTCTCTATATAGAGTGTTTTTCTTCTCACAGGCATTTTGTAATCCCTTAGTAATCCAAGGTTGGTCATTATAGTTTTGTTTTGTACTATAATGCTTCAGTGGGCAATTTTTATCATATAATAGAATAGAATAGAATCTTTATTGTCATTGCACATCAGGTATACAATGAAATTGCAGTGCTTCTCCGGCCGGTGCATAATAAATATAAAAAAACCAGTAAAATATTAAAAGAAAAACAGTAAAATAAGAATAAGAAAGGAGTAAAATAGAAATAAGAAAGGAATGCATATTTACATCATTTACACATTACACTAGCATACACTCTTATGAGTTCAGGGACCTGATGGCCCAGGGAAAGAAACTGTTTTTAAGTTTGTTTGTCCTGCTTTTGAGGCACCTGTATATCCTGCCAGAGGGCATGAGGGTAAACAGGTGCTGTCCCGGGTGTGAGGGGTCAGCAGTGATTGCCCTCGCTCTCCTGAGACACCATGTGCTAGCAATGTCTTCTAGCGAGGGTAGGGGACTGCCAGTGATGTGTTGTGCAGTTTTAATGACCCTCTGCAGGTTCTTTCTTTCTGCCACAGAGCAGTTGGCGTACCAAGATGTAATGTAGCACGTCAGGATGCTCTCGATGGTGCTGCGGTAAAAGGCCACTAACAGTTTCTCCTCCAGATGGTTCCTTCTGAGTATCCTTAGGAAGTGGAGTTGCTGTCGGGCCTTTTTTACCACCGTGGATGTGTTGGCAGTCCAGGAGAGATCCTCGACTATATGTGTCCCAAGGAACCTGAAGGAGGACACCCGCTAGGCACAGTCCCTGTTGATGCTCAGTGGGGCTGGATCCCCCCTGTGTTTCCTGAAGTCAATCACCATCTCCTTAGTTTTGCTGGTGTTGAGCAGTAGGTTGTGTGCAGAACACCAACCTGCCAGCATGTTGACCTCATCCCTGTACGCAGTTTCATCCCCTCCGCTGATAAGGCCGATGACCGTGGTGTCATCCACAAATTTAATGATGGTATTGGAGGGGTGGATGGGTGTGCAGTAATGTGTATACAGGGAATACAGGAGAGGGCTCAGCACACAGTCCTGAAGAGAGCCTGTGCTGAGGGTCAGGGTGGAGGAGCAGGTGGTGCCTACCTTAACCGTTTGAGGGCAGTCAGTCAGGAAGTCCTTGATCCAGGCACAGGTGGAGGGGGAGAGAACAATGTTAGTCAGCTTTTCCACCAAGATGTCAGGAATAATGGTGTTAAATGCCAAGCTGAAGTCTATGAACAGCATCCTGACGTAGTTTCCTGGCTGCTCGAGGTGGCTGAGTGCTGTGTGCAGAGCTATAGCGATGGTGTCCTCCATCCATCTGTTAGCTCTGTAGGCGAACTGATGTGGGTCCAGGTTTGAGGGGAGACAGTTCTTGATGTGGTGAAGGATGAGCCTCTCAAAGCATTTCATGACTACTGATGTTAAGGCAATAGGTCTGTAGTCATTGGGACACTTTGGGGCAGGAGTCTTTGGGACAGGGATGATGGTAGCTGATTTCAGGCACTGGGGGATAGTAGCCTGAGACAGTGAGAGGTTGAACAACCTGGTCAGGACTCCCCCCAGCTGGTCAGCACAGGCGCAGAGTACTTTTCCGAGTACACCATCTGGTCCGGCTGCTTTCCTGATGTTCACAGTCTTCAGCACCTGCCTCACCTGGTGTTCCTGGAGTGTGCTGTGACTGGAGGTCTGTGGTGGTCGTGCAGCTGTGTGTGGAGCCTCTGCTTCGAAGTGGGAGAAGAAACTGTTTAATTCCTCAGCCAGCGATGCGTCAGCGATGGTAGTGACGGGTGTGGAGTCTTTGTAGCTGGTGATGCTCTGTAGCCCCTGCCGCACCAGCCGCGGGTTATTGTTGGCGAGATGGTCCTCCACTTTCCTCTTATGAGCAGCCTTAGCAGATTTGATGCCTCTCCACAGCTCTGCCCTCGCCACACTGTACTGTTCTCTGTCACCTGACTTGAAGGCAGAGTTTCGGGTTCTCAGGAGCGTCCGGACATCTGAGGTCATCCATGGTTTTTGGTTAGGGTAGATCTGGATGCGCTTCACCACAGTAACACTGTCAGTGCAGTTCTTTATGTAGAACAGAACAGTCTCTGTGTGCTCCTGTAGGTCAAGATGTTCAAATATGCTCCACTCAGTGCGCTCAAAGCAATCTTGAAGCTGGGAGAGTGCTTCTTCAGGCCAGGTTTTAATGTTCTTTGTGACAGGTTTGGATTTCTTCCTGAGGGAGGTGTATGCAGGGACCAAGAGCAGTGAGAGATGGTCTGACATGCCCAGGTGAGGGAGGGGTACTGCTCTGTAGGCTTGCTTCAGGTTGGAATAAACATGGTCTAATGTGTTCTTCCCTCTGGTGGAGCACTGTACGAAATTAGGGAGCACAGTCTTAAGGCAAGCTTGGTTGAAATCCCCAGCAACAATAAAAGCTCCCTCTGGATGGGCCTGCATTTGTTTATTAATGGTGGCGTACAGCTGAGAGAGCGCTGTGCTAACATTAGCATCTGGTGGGATATACACAGCAGCAATGATCACCGTTGTCAGCTCTCTGGGCATGTAAAAGGGTCTACACTGCACAGTCATTACTTCCAGGTCAGGAGAGCAGTGTGTGTGTATGACCCTACTGTTTGTACACCAGTCCATATGAACATGAATACAGAGCCCCCCTGCTCTGCTCTTACCGGAGCTTTTATTCCTGTCGAAGCGGTGCATGGAACGGCCGGTTAGCTGAACGGCCGAGTCCAAGATGAGCGGATGTAGCCAGGTTTCCGTGATAATCATCACACTGCAGTCACGAATGTTCCAGTTGTGTGCCATCAGTAACTCCAGTTCATCAATTTTGTGGATGATGGACCTAGCATTTGTGAGGAAGATGCTTGGTAGCGGGGGTTTGTAGGGCTGTTTTCTTAGCCATGCTAGTAGGCCGCCCCTGCAGCCCCACTTCTGCCTCCGCTCTCTACGTCACCTCTGGCGTCTCTTTGGCCTGACAACAATCCAGGGTGTGCCCGGCGATCTGGATGTCCAGCGGAATGTTGTGGAGCCGCTGGTAATCCGTCATAATGTCCATATGACACGAGAATCCCACATTCCTCAACATAGCTGGGGTGTAGATTTGTTTTATCTCACGCACACACACTCGTACACACAAAAACATCCATGCCATTACGAAAACTATACACCGAATCTGAGAGCTCAGAGCCACTGCGTCCTTGCGCGCCACCATCTTCTCCATCTATCTAAGGCAAGAAATTGCACTAATAATTTGAATATACTTAAAAAGTTATCATATGCTCTATCAATGCTATTCTCTATATAAACTGATTCCCAGTTTATTATTATTATTTAATGCAAACATGGCTTCCTCTGTCCTAACTCTTCTATACCTACTTAAGTTTATGGTCTGTCACATTTCTCTTACAATTACAGTCATAAATTGTAAAAACTGGTAGATGATCACTAATATCATTGATTAATATTCCACTTATAATGTTATTATTTATATCATTGGTAAATATATTATCTATTAAAGTAGCACTATGGTCAGTAATTCTGGCGGGTCTGGTAATTTTTGGGTGGAGACTCATACTGTACATGGTATTAATAAATTCCTCAGTCATACTGTGCTTATTAGGGTTCAAAAGATCAATATTAGTATCCCCACAAATGAAGATAACTTTTTTATTATCGACTGTAAATGTCTTTTCTACCCAGTCCTTAAACGCCTCTATACTAGTTTCTGGCGCTCTATATATACAGCTAATTAATGCATTTCTACTTTTTTCAATATTAATTTCGATTGTTAAACATTCTAATAAGTTATCAATCACCGTTGTCATGCCATCTATTAGCTTATAATTCAAATTACAGTCCACATACACCGCCACTCCTCCTCCACCTTTATTTTTCCTGTTTATAGAATTAAATTCATATCCAGCCAGTTTGAAATCCATTCCTTTCTCCAGGTCAATCCAGCTCTCCGATATGGCAATTATGATGAATGGATGAGTAAACTGACTTAAGTATTTCTTGATGTGTTTGAAGTTAGCGTACATGCTTCTGCTGTTGAAGTGTATTATTGATAATTTTCCCACAGCCTTAGTAGACTGATTGTACTGTTCCTCTGTGTAATGGTGGCAATTGTCATTAATGGTTGAGAAAAAGTTATTGTCCGGGTCTATGTCATTATCTATATCCAATAGTTTATGGTCAGTGAATTCATGTGGTTTCAGTTCCAGGTTTTCATAATCAACAAGCATTTGCGTTAGCCGAGAAGTGTTCCAAGTAATGGGTGAAAGAGTTATTTCGGTGTGTGTCATGGTTGAGTTTGGTGTAGTGTCACGTCGGTATTGATTACCACACAGTCCCAATAGCCATCACTGGTATTTGTCCAAGTGCTCGATATGACCAGAACTCTCGCCTCCTCCAGTGTCCCGTTCAGCTTAATGAATACTTTGCAGTTGATGATCCAAGTAGATTGTGTTCTCCTGGTTTCTCCTGGGTAGAATGTGGCAGGCCTCAATGTTGCTGCAATCAATATTGAGTCCCTTTGAGTGTAGGAATGCCGACACTTGCTCCACGGAGTTGCTGCCCAGTTCATCAGATTCTCCCTCCCTTGTCACTGTGTTTGCATGTGACCTGGGTTTAATCTGAATTCCAGTGATGATGACATCTTCATCCTGGTGTACTGTTCCGGTTCAGCAACTCTGCTCTCCAGGTGGGCGAGATGCCGGTCCTTCTCGGCGTTCTGCAGCCGGAGCGACTTCACTCCCGTCACCAGCTCCATGATGGTTTTCTGTTGTTGCTTAATAACAGAAACTTCTTCCACCAGAAAGTCGAGTGACTTTTTAATGTCCTCGCCTTCCTTGGTTGTAAAGTTCTTTTTTTGGTGGCATAATTTACCAATAAAGCCATCCAATTCGGTAAAATGTTTGGAGAGTCGTTTCCTCACCTCACTGCCTTTCCGAAGTTTCTCACCAGAGGAAGTGACGTAACTTGCAATTCACCGCAATTATGGTTTGTGGGCGGATGGATCCACAAGTGATAGCTTGAAAGTTTGTGAACCCTTTAGAATTTTCTACATTTCTTCATAAATATGACCTAAAACATCATCAGATTTTCACACAAGTCCTAAAAGAAGAAGAAACCTTTATTTGTCACATGCACACTTCAAGCACAGTGAAATTCATCCTCTGCATTTAATCCATCTGAAGCAGTGAACACACGCGTGCGCACACACACACCCAGAGCAGTGGGCAGCCACACCAGAGCGCCTGGGGAGCAGTCAGGGGTCAGGTACCCTGCTCAAGGGCACCTCAGACCAAGGCCGCCCCACGTCAACATAACTGCATGTCTTTGGACTGTGGGGGAAACCCACACAGACATGGGGAGAACATGCAAACTCCACACAGAAAGGCCCTCGCCGGCCGCTGGGTTCGAACCCGGAACCTTCTTGCTGTGAGGTGACCATGCTAACCACTACACCATCGTGCCACCCAAAATATGGTAACACTTCACGATTTTGCGTGTCATCCTTGCGCCAGGGGCCATGTTAATCTTCTCTGTATCGTTCCAATTTTAGTATATGTGCTGCCGCAGCAAGTAGATATAAAGTAGATAAAGAGAACCCAGTAAAACAAATGAGACAAAAATATTATACTTGGTCATTTATTTATTGAGGAAAATGATCCAATATTACATATCTGTGAGTGGCAAAAGTATGTGAACCTTTGCTTTCAGTATCTGGTGTGACCCCCTTGTGCAGCAATAACTGCAGCTAAACGTTTGCGGTAACTGTTGATCAGTCCTGCACACCGGCTTGGAGGAATTTTAGCCCGTTCCTCCGTACAGAACAGCTTCAACTCTGGGATGTTGGTGGGTTTCCTCACATGAACTGCTCGCTTCAGGTCCTTCCACAACATTTCCATTGGATTAAGGTCAGGACTTTGACTTGACCATTCCAAAACATTAACTTTATTCTTCTTTAACCCTTCTTTGGTAGAATGACTTGTGTGCTTAGGGTCGTTGTCTTGCTGCATGACCCACCTTCTCTTGAGATTCAGTTCATGGACAGATGTCCTGACATTTTCCTTTAGAATTCGCTGGTGTAATTCAGAATTCATTGTTCCATCAATGATGGCAAGCCGTCCTGGCCCAGATGCAGCAAAACAGGCCCAAACCATGATACCACCACCACCATGTTTCACAGATGTTTCACCATTGTTGTTCAGTGTTCTCCTGATGGTGGACTCATGAACATTAACATTAGCCAATGTGAGAAAGGCCTTCAGTTGTTTAGAAGTTACCCTGGGGTCCTTTGTGACCTCACCGACTATTACACGCCTTGCTCTTGGAGTGATCTTTGTTGGTCAACCACTCCTGGGGAAGGTAACAATGGTCTTGAATTTCCTCCATTTGTACACAATCTGTCTGACTGTGGATTGGTGGAGTCCAAACTCTTTAGAGATGGTTTTGTAACCTTTTCCAGCCTGATGAGCATCAACAACACTTTTTCTGAGGTCCTCAGAAATCTCCTTTGTTCATGTCATGATACACTTCCACAAACATGTGTTGTGAAGATCAGACTTTGATAGATCCCTGTTCTTTAAATAAAACAGGGTGCCCACTCACACCTGATTGTCATCCCATTGATTGAAAACACCTGACTCTAATTTCACCTTCAAATTAACTGCTAATCCTAGAGGTTCACATACTTTTGCCACTCACAGATATGTAATATTGGATCATTTTCCTCAATAAATAAATGACCAAGTATAATATTTTTGTCTCATTTGTTTAACTGGGTTCTCTTTATCTACTTCTAGGACTTGTGTGAAAATCTGATGATGTTTTAGGTCATATTTATGCAGAAATATAGAAAATTCTAAAGGGTTTACAAACTTTCAAGCACTACTGTATTTCGGCAGTATCCTAGCTGTTGTCCCTGAGATTGTGTAAATTTCTGTGTCAGGAGACTCACTGCTGTGAACCATGACTGATCGTCTCCAAGTCGTATAATTGGTGATGACTTTATATACAGATTACAGTCATGTTTAAATCACATGAAGGAAATGAATGTTTAATATTAATGACCTGAAAGAAAGTGATTCCAGAACAAATCCTTAAATTAACCCACATAAGACTAACCATTCAATTTGGACAAAACTAATGGCACCCGCTATAAAGAGTTCGAGTTCGTGTGTCTGTGATCGCTGACCCGCTGCAGTGGCTGATTTAGCATGTGTTGCTTTTTCACCGTTTCATCATCATTTTGTTGTTTCCTCTGAGCTCTCTGTGAGCTTTGCCTTTTATGGAGTTTTGTGGGTGTGGCTAAATTGTCATTTATACACAGATGAGTAGAAAGAAAATCAGTGAAACATTAAAATCTGGCAAATTATATTGTTTGGTTTTACTCTGAAAACATTGACACAACTTGATTAAATGAGCCCCAGTGGAACAAACTGAACCAAAATGAGCTTAAAATGTTTAAAACACATGTATTGGCTAAAGTGCGAATGTTTACGTGTGTACTTCTGTAATAATGTATATCCTGTGAGCCAGCAATAAGTGTCATCATGTTAATGTCAATGCCAATCATATTAAAGTCTCATCATGTCGTCCCCCTGTCTAAGTCAAGTCAAGTTTATTTGTATAGCGATTTTAACAATAAACATTGTTGCAAAGCAGCTTTACAGGATTTGAACGACTTAAAACATGAGCTAATTTTGCCCCTAATCTATCCCCAATGATGAAGCCTGTGGCAAGGAGAAACTCCCTCAGACAACATGAGGAAGAAACCTCGAGAGGAACCAGACTCAAAAGGGAACCCATCCTCATTTGGGTAACAACAGACAGCATGACTATAACATCAACAGTTTCAACATAAAGTCAGCCTCGCTGATGCCATAAAGTCCTCACCGATGGAAACCCGAGTGCAAACCACTCATGACAACCGCAGTCACAAAGCCAGCAAGTCAGCTGCAGTCCCCAGCCACAAAAGCACCACTGCAAGAGTCCAGAGCGTCCTCCAAGTGTGACCCTCAACTGTCCACATGGGGCCGTCCTCCACAGGAGCAATGCGCTGAGAGAGAGAGAGAAAGCACAGGTTGCTAGGTATGCCCAATGTCACCTGAATAAATAGGAACAGTATACATATGGCACTGAGTACAAGCAGGGACTCCAGCAACTAACTATGACAGCATAACTAAAAGGGGAGAGCCAGAAGGTAACACAGGCATGAGGGAGCCCCGGGACATAAAGCAGCAGCCACTACACCGTCAACAAACTCGAGTGAGCAAGTGAATGGGGACTGACAGCATCCATACATCCCAGTTTACCAAAACACTCTGTCTGAGGACCCTCCAGATCTACTCCTTTACCTCATAAACACCATCAACACAAGGCTTGACTAAACAGATATGTTTTCAGCCAAGACTTAAACACTGAGACTGTGTCTGATTCCCGAACACTACTTGGAAGGCTGTTCCATAACTGTGGGGCTTTGTAAGGAAAGGCTCCACCCCCTGATGTAGCCTTCACTATACGAGGTACCAGCAGATAGCCTGCACCTTTTGATCTAAGTAGGCGTGGCAGGTCATAGAGGAGCAGAAGTTCACTCAGGTACTGTGGTGCGAGACCATTCAGTGCTTTAAAGGTCAATAGTAGTATTTTATAATCAATACGAAATTTGACTGGGTGCCAATGCAGTGTGGATAAGACAGGGGTGATGTGGTCATATTTTCTAGTTCTAGTAAGGACTCTTGCTGCTGCATTTTGAACTAACTGGAGCTTGTTTATGCACTTATTGGAACATCCAGACAGTAAGGCATTACAATAATCCAACCTGGAGGTAACGAAAGCATGAACTAGTTTTTCCGCGTCGTGTAGTGACATTAAATTTCTTATCTTAGTAATATTTCTGAGATGAAAGAAAGCTATCTGGGTAATGTTATCAATGTGAGTTTTGAATGAAAGACTGGGGTCAATAATCACTCCAAGGTCTTTTACTGCTGCACGTGAAGAAACAGAAAGGCCATCCAGAGTTACTGTGGAATCAGAAAACTTACTTCTAGCTGCATGTGGTCCGAGTACAAGTACTTCAGTCTTGTCAGAGTTAAGCAGAAGGAAGTTAATAAGCATCCAGTGTCTAATGTCCTTCACACATTCCTCAATTCTATTAAGCTGGTGTCTCTCATCAGGTTTTGCAGAAACATACAACTGTGTGTCATCAGCATAACAGTGGAAACTAATACAATGTTTACAAAAGCAGTGGACCCAAGACAGAACCTTGTGGAACACCAAACTTTACCTCAGTATGTCTAGAAAAATCACCATTTACATCAACATACTGATAGCGATCAGTTAGATAAGACCTGAGCCAGGAGAGGGCCGTTCCCTTAACTCCCACAACATTTTCTAGTCTATCCAGAAGAATGGAATGATCAATGGTATCAAATGCTGCACTAAAGTCAAGCAACACAAGCAGCGAGACACAGCCCTGATCAGACGCCAACAGTAGGTCGTTTACTACTTTAACCAGAGCTGTCTCTGTGCTATGATGAGGTCTAAATCCTGACTGATACATTTCATGGATGTTATTCCTATGTAATTATGAGCATAACTGCTGTGCCACAGCTTTTTCAAGGATCTTGGAGATAAAGGGAGGTTTGATATTGGCCAGCTGACAGGGATCAAGGTCAGGTTTTTTAATCAGGGGTTTGATAACTGCTAGTTTAAAGGATTTGGGTACATAGCCAATCATAAGAGAAGAATTTATTATTTTTAGAAGCGGTTCAATTACTTCAGGTATTATCTGTTTGAATAGACGTGTCGGTAAGGGATCTAGTACGCAAGTTGAAGCTTTTGATGTGGAGATTAATGAAAGTAATTCAGTTTCTCTAAGGGGAGTAAAACATTCTAATTGCTGATCTGATACAGTTATATTGTTAACTACAGGGTCACTTACATTGTCTGACCTTAAATTAGTAGTTTGAATTTTTTGTCGGATATTCTCAATTTTCTCATTTTAAAAAATTCATGAAATCGTTGCTACTACATACTGCAGGTGTGCATGTGTCTATAGTGGACTTATTCCTGGTTAATTTTGCTACAGTATTAAATAGGAATCTAGGATTATTTTTGTTATCTTCTATTAGGGAGGAGAGATATGTTGATCTCGCAGCACTAAGAGCTTTTCTATACTTCAGGAAGCTCTCCTTCCATGCTAATTTGAATGCTACCAATTTTGTTTGACACCATTTACATTCCAATTTTCGAGTGGTCTGTTTTAAAGTGCGAGTGTCATCATTATACCAGGGTGCTAATTTTTTTGTCTCTGACCATTTTCCTTTTAAGAGGAGCTACATTCTCTAAAGTATGGTGGAATGTTGACTCTAAGCATTCAGTTGCCTGATCAAGTTCTGCAGGGGCTGACAGTGACCCAATCAAAGTTGATAACTCTGGGAGATCATTTATAAAGCTCTGTGCAGTAGTTGACGTGAATGTACGTTTAATACAGTAGCGTGGTGAGGTGCATATATTATTACTCAGACATAGTTTGAATGAGATGAGATAATGATCTGAGATAACTTCACACTGTGGAAGTGTGACTATATTTTCTATGTTTAACCTGAATGTTAGTATTAGATCGAGGGTGTGACCACGATTATGGGTTGGTCCTATGACATTCTGATTAATCCCTACTGAATCTAAAATGGACACAAACGCTGTTTTCAAAGGGTCTTCTGGGTTATTGAAGTGAATATTAAACTCTCCGACAACTAAAGCTTTGTAACAGAATTAACTGGGTAGACTTATTTTTCGAGGCTAAATACATTATACGAGTATGAAGAACTTCAAATGTATTAAATTTATAACCAGGTTTGTGTGTTACACCTAGATAATCATTATAAATAACCGCGACGCCTCCTCCTCTGCCAGTTAGACGAGGCTGGTGTATATAAGTGTATCCAGGAGGACTCACTTCATTTAATGCTATATATTCATTTGGCTTAATCAGTGTTTCTGTTAAACACAGTACATTAAACTCCTGATCAGTAATGAGTTCATTAACCATTATCACTTTAGATGTAAGAGAGCTAATATTTAATAGCCCCACCTTTAGATCAAAGGTGCTGGCAGCGGCTGTACAGTCAGTATGATCTAATTTTATATTGATTAGGTTATTGGAACAAACTCTCTGAATATTTCTCCTTTTTTGTTGAGCTCGGGGAACAGACACAGTCTCAATGTAGTGGACCCTGAGTGACGACTCTGTGCAGCTAGCAGACAGTCGGTTTAGCCTGTTCGTCTGCTCCCTGGCCTTGGCTCTGGATTGTCAGGAATTAACTAGGCCTGTTCTGAGACTATGACCTATGCTGCAGGAAATGAGAGCAGCACCTTCCCGAGTGGGATGGATACTGTGCCGCCCTAACAGGCCAGCAGTGCCCTCAAAATTAGCCCAATTATCTATAAAGCCCACACTGTTTTCAGAGCACCACCTGGACAATCAGCAGTTCAGTGACCATAACCTGCTGTAAGCTACATCGCCACGCCGCATTGAAATGGGGCCAGAGCATACTACAGCATCGGACATCGCCTTCGCTAATTTAAACACCTCTACAAAGTTACTCTTAGTAACCTCAGACTGACAAAGGTGTATATCATTAGCTTCTGCATGGATAACTATCTTTGAGAACCTGTGCTTGCCTAGGAACCTAAGATTACGTGCTATGTCCGGCACCCTGGCTCCCAGTATACACCTGACTAAAGCTGCTGGTGCCCCTAAAGGCTGAGCTAATTTCACGTGCCGTATAATAGAGTCCCCTATAACCAGAGCTCTTTCAGGTTTCTCAATGGGTGCATCACTAAGGAGAGCAAACCTGTTCGACACGTGACGCGGAGAGGAGTGGTGCTCCCGTGGGCAAGCCTCAGCGGTAGCTTTGGCTCTATGCTTATGCTGCCGAGTTGTCACCCATTCGCCCTGCTGTAAGGGCTCTAATGCCGGAGTTGGGGGATTGCTAACTCCACCTCGGGCATCCAGACTTTCCCCTACAGAAACTACACTGTTCTCATTCTCACTGACCTTCTCTAAAGCCTGGATACACGCTTTTAACACTATAATCTTCTCCGTCAGAGAGCTAACTAATCTGCACTTATCACAAATAAAGCTATCACTAGCGACGGAGGAAGAATGACTAAACATCCTGCACTCAGCACATTGAACAGGCTGAAGGTGTGCCATGATGAAAGGATTCACGTACCTTAATTGAAGATCTGTTGATATTAAAGCAGATCCGATGTGGATGGCCTCCGCTTGTGGTCTTTACGCAGGAGGAGAAAAAAGAAAGCTTCCGGTCTTGGCGTTCTTCCGAAAAAAGAGAGAGAAAAATGGAACAAGGAAAGCGAAAGTGGAAAGTATAAAAAGGAAAGCGAAAGTACAATAAAAAATGAAGAGGATACTGGAAATTGTAGGTGCATTTGAGTAATTGAGTGATCAATCTCATTAAATCTGAAGGTTAATAATTAAAGTTGAATCAGTCTCATTTGAATTGTTTTCAGTGAATCATTTTCATTGAATCAGTCTCATATTATCATTAAATCACTCATGGAATCAGTCTCATTAATTAATACCATTAATTTTGGTGCTTAATAATAAATTACCAAATAGCTAAATTATAGTATATTCCAAATTATTATGATCACTTACCATATTACATAAATCATATGCACCTTTTAGAATTCTTTGGAGATTGGGGACTTCAGAGATATCGGAACACAAATAAACACAGTTTCAATAATAAATGAATATTATAACAAAGATAAAAATGGATAATAGCAGTTGAAATATATACAAACAGTGAGATGTGTGTGTGTGTGTGTGTGTGTGTGTGTGTGTGTGAGAGAGAGAGGCCTTGTGTGTGTGTGGTCTACACAAGAGAATTAGCTCTGGTAGCTAACTCCACGTGTGTTTGTGGGGGAGGAGTTGACCACGTGGTAAGGCCTATGGCCTAGCAAAAGAAAGAAGCTAGCGTGGGATGCTAACTGAGGTGTGTTTGTGAGGCCAGGTAAGGCCTGTCACCACATGTTCGTGTAGGCCTAGATTAACCTCATGTGGCTAAGCTAAGACAAAGGAATGCTAGCTAAGGTGTGTTTGTGAGAGGCCACGTGTTTGAGACAAAAGATTAGCTCTGTGTAGCTAACTCCACGTGGTGGAGGCCTTGTGATCCCTTGAGACAATACAATTAGCCCTGGAGGCTAATGGAACAAAATAATTAGCCGTGTGTTTAGCTAAGGTGTTTGTGAGGCCTGTTGAGGCCTGTGACCACGTGTTTCTAAGTAACAAAGGACTATCCGGTAGTTAACCCGCTAGCTCATAACAATACTGAATCCACTGAAATCTTGATGCGGTCAAGATGTATAAGGAAATTAAGTATGTTAGTACGGAATAAAGAGAAGCATGCAAAGCCTATCTATTAAACAATTGAGAGATTAAAACAAAACAGAACAATCAACAATTCAACACGCTGTGTGTCGAACAGTGTAAACAATTAAACCGTTCGAGTTTAAATTCACACTACTTCAATAAAAGCTAATTCCTAAGACTAGTCTTTATGCCCAAAATTTGCCAGTCTTACTTAGTATCTTGCCTCTAGCAAGATTATGAAGAGATGTTCTGAGACTTTGGAGTTTCACCGTTGTGGAGGTCTCCATGAATCGATTCCGTGGAGCAAAGGATCCCTTGGTCCGACGGTCGTTCGTGATGAAAAGAAAAGTCTCTGATTAAATACTGTGCACAGCTTTTGAGTTAAAAAGGATCCAGTCGCTTCTTAACTTTAAAATAACTGCCTGGGCTGCAGTAGGACGTACTTATAAGGAACAAATGAAAAACCGGTTGTAAACTCAAGCTGAGTTTAAAATCGCGCGATCTTAGAATCTACCGTGGCCAAAGGTAAACAAAGAAGACCGCGAAACTCTGATTCTTGCAAGAAAGAAAAGAAAAGACGTCCTTTTGGGTTTGCTTGCGGAGCGAGCAATTCTCCTTGTGTCCGTGTTGAGATCACGGCGCCAAAAGAGGAGGAGCTAGGAGTTTCCGGGTGGTTTATGCCTTCCTGGAGGATGTGACGTAGATGATCCCGCCCATGCGTGACGTAGGTCAACGCGGAAGTTGGCTGATGGGAAATGTAGTTTCTTAAAGAGATGGACTGAATGTACCTACAAAATTATTTGTAGAACATTTTTTTAAAAGATTAATCACGCCAACATTCACGGAAAAAAGACTAATCTCAAACAACTCAGGAACCAAGAAGTGCGTAGCATAGAATGTGCACCTGCAATCCAATCACCAATCCTGAAAAGCAGTTGTTCAGCATGGGAAAAAGTTCTGCACCTCTGAGTTACATGTCGGTCCTGAGATTGAGATGCTGAACCTCTTCTGCTCCTCGGACCTGCCTGATCCATCCTGATGCCCTACATCTGGCTGGAGTCTCATCACATCGCTCCTGTGGAGGACGGCCCCATATGGACAGTCAAAAGTCGCACTTGGAAGACGCTCTGGACTCTTACAGTAATGCTTTTATGGCTGAGGACTACAGTTGACTTGCTAACTTTAGGACTGCAGTTGTCATGAACAGTTTTACACTCAAGTTTCCATCAATGAACAGTTTATAACATCAACGAAACTGACTTCATGTTAAAACTGTTAAAAATGTTATAGTCACGTTGTCTGTTATGACCCAGATGAGGATGGGCTCCTTTTTGAGTCTGGTTCCTCTCAAGGTTTCTTCCTCATGTCATCTGAGGGAGGTTTTCCTCGCCACAGGCTTGATCATTGGGGATAGATTAGGGATAAAATTAGGTCATATTTAAAGTCATTAAAATTCTGTAAAGCTGCTTTGCGACAATGTCTATTGTTAAAATTGCTATAAAAATAAACTTGACTTAAAAGTGCTGCTTCAGCGAATAAGAACCTTCTGATTTCCTCCTGATTTTCCGTCTCCTCAGTGGGCGGAGCGACAGATATGAGGAAGGAAAAAAGGTAATGATGAAGTGATGATCAGATGAGAGCACAGGGATTGTCAGGGTGATTTCTCTTCACATGGAGTCTGTTTAATGACCTGTTTCTCCACATGCTTTAATAATTCTCCACACTTCATGTAAACTCCACAGATGGGTTTAAAGTTAATGTGGGTAAGTTTATACATTTCCATCATTTTCTGTCTTCTACAGTGTTTTCTCTCGAATGTCATTATTTGTGCTGATCAGCTTCATGGACACGGAATGAAACTCTTCTCAGAATCAGCGTGTGGACTTTGGAGGCTGCAGGAGACAGAACTGATTTATTCCTGATTTATTATGAACTCTGTGCTGTAAATGTGAAATCCCTTACATCCTGAATGAGTTCAGAACCAAAACAAATATACTGTAAAAAGAATTAAAAGCTTTATACAGGACAACAAGCCTTTAATTCTATTGGCAGTGTGTTTGTTTTTCATTTAAGATTTAAAACATTTCACATGTAACTCATGATAACTTTCACCAAAACATCACACTTCTGCTTTTAATTGAATAAAAACTACTCGACAGTAATAACAGTCCAGCTGTTCCCTGGATACCAGGAGTTCCCTCACAACAGTCTGGTGTTTTGGTGGGCGTGTCCTAGAATGGAGCACGTGCAGTTGTGTAATCCTCCAGTTTCGGTTGAAAACAGGAAGAACCATCACAGACAAAACAGGAAGTGGTTCCACAGGTCACGTGTGTGAACAGAACAAACAGACAGACAGAGTGACAATTAAATCCCATCCTCTGTGATGATCATCTGGTAATACTTAGAAAGTTTGAGTATTTCATTGTGTCATTACTTTACAGTAAAGTTTTGTGAGAATAAAAAGCTCCTAGTGATGTCAGACAGGATGATCAGACTCAGGCCTTACTGAAGAACTCTAAATGATTCACACGCGTTAAATGCAGTCAGAGGGAATTCCTGTCTAAAAATATCTCGAGATAAGAATGATGATGGTGTGAGTCACTGCAGTTATTCAGAATCGCATCTCCTGATCTCTTTGACAGAATGACATTTATATGTAGAAGGAACATTTTGTAATCAGTAACCTGTGTGTGTAAGTTTAACAGTTATTCCCTGAAATCAAGTCGTACATGAGCTGATGGGTGATGAGGCGCGTAGCACCGAGATTAAGTGGAATAACTGTTTTATTCTATCCACATTCACTGGATTTTGAGAAACAGAGCATTTTTATTTTTTTGAAAATTTGATAAATAAAAACTATATACAAAATGTCGGACAAAATCATTTCTACTTAGAATGTAAACAAATCGGTGAAATGACGAGCAATTTGTGAAAAATGCGACAATGATAATTCTTGAAAAATAAAAAAAGATGTGCTTACCATCAAATACTTATTCCAAATATTCCATATTTTGTTGCTGTTTTGTTTGTGGTTTTGTTTTCGAGTAGAGTTTTTATTTCGTCTTCAGTTGGTTCAGCAACATGCGCCACCATTTTGTTTCTCTCTACTCACGGTATATGAGCCGATATCCTAGTAGTAGAGTAGCCAATCAGAGCATGCGATTGCTCATATCCAGTGAATGTGGACAGAAATATATGATTTATTGTGTCATTGTCCTGATTTATTGATGTAATATAGGTGAAGTAAATATATATATTTCATCATCAGATTTAAATCTTTATCTTTTAGGACATTCTCAAAATTACTGCTGCATCATTTTTTTCTCTGTCTCGTATATTGTCCCGTGTTCTCTCGGTGTTGTTGATTTACTCTCTTTTTATTTGTATTATTGTTTTTTTTAGGTTTTTATTTTATTGTATTCGCTCATGCTGCTATGGCAGGAGTCTGAGCCAAAGAATTTCACTCCTTATACTTTTATAATGGACGGAACAACAGTAAACTGAACTTCACACAGTGTGCTGATCTCATCAACAGAGTCGTCTTTCAATTTTGAGGCAATTTATTATTTTTAACCCACATTCTGTAACATTCCTCCCTTTTTCTCTTTCTCCTCCTATCAGTGTTGTACACAAAACCCATTCTCAGATTATAATAATGAGTATTTGCTTGTGTTTTGTATGTGTGAGTGGAGTGATTGTTAGTGGTTTAAGTCATTTTCTGATGTTTATGTTTTCACCTCGCTGTGACGTCATCAGGAGTCTAATTCCTGCCCTGAGACTCCCAGACCAGTCTAGACATAGTTCAGTCACTTCAATAGTTCTTCAGTGACTCACGTCATACCGCCGCTCCCTGCTTTTATTACCTCACTGGGCCTGTTGTGCTCCTACACTGTATGGGACACGCCCAAAAAAACCAGAAACTGTTGTTCAGGTAACAGCGCATGTGGGTTTTTCACCCCAAAGCTGTATTTTTATAAACAAACATTAGAGAGTTTTTCAGTTTGACTTCATATGTAAAGGACAGACTTAAATCAGTTGTGTCTCCTGCAGACTCTAAAGTCGCCACTGTGAATGTGAGAGAAGACGTTTCCTGTGTCTGTGAGTCTCATCTGGAGAAATAACAACAGGTACAGAACACTGGTTAGGGGAATTGTTTAATTGAAAATGAAATTAAAAAACATTAACTGATGGAAAATTGTAAACTTTCTCTTACCAGCTTTACAACAACAACAACAAAAAAAAGCCCTCCATGGAAATTCCTGGAGTTTACATGATGTTTTAATGATTAGAAAAACATCTGCTTCAAACATCAGCAGAGACAGACTGGCACCAAAAAACGGCCCTGGACTTTCCCCCCAAATAGGCCCGCTATACTATACTATACTATACTATACTATACTATACTATACTATACTATACTATACTATACTATACTATAGTGCTATAGTAAAGTGCTATAGTGGTATATTGTCTGTCATAACAAAACCCACACAGATGAACTATTTATGATTGTTTATTCAAGAACTCAAGAACACCTAATATTCAAGAACGACTAAACATCACTTGCATCTCCTAAACAAAAATGAACATAGACATTGTCTTTTATACTGCTATTTTACAGTCACTTCTATGCTTGCATTTTAAAGAGAAAAAAAATCTGTATCACTGATATTTGTAACTGACTTTGCCAACAATAATTACACTGAGCAGTCATTCTGAATGTTGGCTATTAAAGGTTGGTACAATTAGTGCTGAGGGAGAAGAAGTTTCCTCAGAAGGTCACTGTTTTCTGCCACTCTGTCAATGATACAGTCACTATCCAGGGACATGAGGATGTCTTTCAGTAGCCATTAACATGAAGGCCTCAAGGTATTATTTGGAATGACAGCCTTTAAACCTGTACTTATACCTCAAAATTCTATTTTTAAAAACCAGCCAAAACTTTGGATAAACATGCATTTGATACCTTGGCTACAGACAAGAAGAATAAAACAGATTTGGAGGTTTTTCCTAAAATCCCAATTGCATTTTTAGCTTTTAGGTCTATTCTGTGTAAGAATTAGCCTGCTTGACACATTTTATAGTTTTAATATTATGCTGATTTTTTGGTAGGTAAGCCTGACAAACAGATCTAAAATTAGGCTATTAACAAATTGCACAATGCAATGCTGCTGTGATGAGTTATGATATCATTCAACCAATCATCCTTCAAACAACATTTGTAGCCTATTCCACAGACATTCCACCATGCACCACGAAAAAGAAGACAAAGATAAATAGTGCCAAAATGGAAAACACTTCTCCACCTCAAACTTTGGGTTAATGACAGGCAAGAGCTTTGGTTCTCTTGAACGTAAAGAGCCTAATCTGCATGAATTATGCAGAGGTGAACATATGAAATCGCGGCATTTTTGCTTGCCTATCTATTTATAATTGGCTTGTTTGGTAGTTACATGTTTGTTTTGACAGCAATAAACCACATATTTCTCATCATCACACCGCAAATCCAGTCAATAGAAGATTGGCCCACTATGAGAGGGGTCTATGAGTGGCCTTTACGTAACCTGTTTTATGCTATGGTTTTATGTCGTTATCACTTCCCGGTACCTCCTCCTCCTCCGGTGAAATTCCCTCAGCTGCCTGCCCCTCATCATGACTATCATCATCAGCATGTGGTTGGTCAGGTTGGACGCCCACCTGGTTCTCAGTCTTGCTCGGTGATAACGTGACATGAACGTTACTGCTGCTGCTTGCAGTTGCACTGCTGCCAAAAAGCTCTGTGAGCTTTCTACATTTTGAAGCATCTTCAAGCGACTTAACTTTGTTTTGTTTTAACTTTTCCCATCCACCTTTCTCCTTACGTTTTCTGCTTGCCATCTTTCTGTTGACAGACACTAACGTTACTCTTCTTTGTTGGCTTTTAGGCCTGTGGAATAATGATTGACGGATAAATTATCATCTTAGCGCCACCTGTTGTTAGTTGATAGACTGAAAATTTTGGTTATTGAACAGGGCCGACGGCCGTAGACTGGACAGCCATTCTGGACTTTTCCAGTCTGAGATTTGGAGGACTGATGTTACATCAGTCCTCCAAATCTCAGACTGTCGAGGAACCTGTGATTTAAAAAAAAAAAAAAAAAAACTGCTGTATTACTGAAGTGAGATTACATGACTAATAAACTCTCTCTGTGTGTGTGTGTGGGGGGGGGGGGGGGGGTGTTGGCTGGCTGTGAGTGTGTGTGTGTGTGTTTATTCCAGTGAAGTACTGAGTGACAGGGTGGTGTGATTAAGTTGACCACATCACCAAGTGTTTGACAACGATAATTTATGTCATATTTGATCTTTTTATCCTTACATTTCATTACACGTTCTCACTGATAGTTACAGCAGTGATAAACAGTCGCTCCGTCTCCTGCCCCGCTTTTGTTCTCCTTCTTGAAGTGAATAAGAAACACAGCTTTTCATCTTACTGAATAGACTGGCCTTTGTCCTTTATAAATCACGTATTACCTCAGAGTGATTATTGACCCCAGTTTCATTCGAAACTCACATTGATAATGTAACCCCTGTCTGATGAGGATACGTGGTTATAGGTTTCAAGTTCAGTCTCAGTTCTACAATAGGACCAATTACAGAAGATCAGAGAATCGCTCGTGGAGCCCAGGATGGTACATCAACATTAACCACACTCACACAAAATATAGTTCTCAGGGAAAATGTATTCTCAATGAAGAAGAACATGAGAATGAAATAACACCCCTTTATATATATATATATATATATATATATATATATATATATATATATATATATATGAAAAATAATAAAGTGCGCACGAAAATAATAAAATAAAAAAATAATAATAAAGTGTCTTATGTCTAGTCAGTCTATTATGTCTTTCTGTTATTTTGTTATTTGTCTTTCACTCCCCCCTTTTAGTTTCTTTGAGCTCAGTCAATATTTCGTTGGGGCCCTTTAGTTCGAATGTTCTTTCACTGTCCTACCACACCGCCGTCACCGAAGGTGCATTCCGTTGTCCTCAGCTCTGGCTTGACATCCGATTCCATGGATCCATCTCTCTAGCAGGTGTCCAGGAAACCTCGTGGTTCACTACTGCTAGTCTCTTCTCTTTACTGGCATCGACGATGTTCTCCCACATTCGTCGTCACCGAATCAGATCCCAAAAAAAACCCTGACCTGTGAGACAGGTCATATTCAATTTGTTCAGTGAAATAAACTCTACAGGTCATGAATCCTCAGTGAAAAAAATAACATAAATATGACCTATATAAGTTCAAATAATTTATCAAAAAGAAATAAAATATATTTCTTCTTTTCTGTTCAGGTCTATTTTATCAGTATAAAACAGAAAATTATCAAAAACAACTCAAATCTATCTTTTTTTTCATCAATCATTTGAATAAATGATCAAATAAGGTAAGTTTCTCCTTTTTTTTCCACACACCATGCTCACACAACACCTGGCGCATGTACACCCACACACACACACATTCACGCCCATGATACATACACAGTACTTGACATACACACATGGCACACACACCCACTAGCCTGGCATTTTGTCTGGGCTAACTCACAATATTACCCGCTAACTGAATTAGTAGCCCACTGTTAGCTAAAATCACATTTGACCTTCACCTTGGCAATTACCCTAACGGCTAACACACACGAGGCAGTACATTAGCAGTTAGCTGCTAAATTAGCTCCGCGGCTAACCCGCTTTTACTCGACGCCCATTCCTTCAAAATAGAAAATAAACTCACCACCGAGCAGGAAACATGGATCGTAAACTCTGTGGACTCAGCCGGTATGAATTCCGACGATTTCGCTCAGGTTTTTAACAACTTATGGCCAACTTTCAGCTAGAGCGGTGCTCAAACCCAGCCGGACAGCGTGTTTTCTCCTTCGTCTGTGTCTCCTCCCCAGAATGCTGTGCGCATACTGCAACGCGGTTGGCTGTGACATCATGACGCAAGACGCTACCTGCTCTCGGGAGCATAATTAACCCTACAAATGCCGGCTATCACATTCATACACAAATAAACCTAAATAACAGGCTTTGTCTCTATCTCATTCATTTATTTATCTTCCTTTCCTTAACAGCTTATGAAGCCTGGGCTACAATAACATTACCCGGATAGCTTTCTTTCTTCTCAGAAATATTGCTAAGATAAGAAATTTAATGTCACTACACGACGCGGAAAAACTAGTTCATGCTTTCATTACCTCCAGGTTGGATTATTGTAATGCCTTACTGTCTGGATGTTCCAATAAGTGCATAAACAAGCTCCAGTTAGTTCAAAATGCAGCAGCAAGAGTCCTTACTAGAACTAGGAGATATCCCAGCAAACACACAACGTACAGTGGGGCAAAAAAGTATTTAGTCAGTCACCAATTGTGCAAGTTCTCCCACTTAAAAAGATGAGAGAGGCCTGTAATTTTCATCATAGGTACACTTCAACTATGAGAGACAAAATGAGAGAAAAAAATCCAGAAAATCACATTGTCTGATTTTTAAAGAATTTATTTGCAAATTATGGTGGAAAATAAGTATTTGGTCAATAACAAAAGTTCATCTCAATACTTTGTTATATACCCTTTGTTGGCAATGACAGAGGTCAAACATTTTCTGTAAGTCTTCACAAGATTTTCTCACACTGTTGCTGGTATTTTGGCCCATTCCTCCATGCAGATCTCCTCTAGAGCAGTGATGTTTTGGGGCTGTCACTGGGCAACATGGACTTTCAACTCCCTCCAAAGAATTTCTATGGGGTTGAGATCTGGAGACTGGCTAGGCCACTCCAGGACCTTGAAATGCTTCTTACAAAGCCACTCCTTCGTTGCCCGGGCGGTGTGTTTGGGATCATTGTCATGCTGAAAGACCCAGCCATGTTTCATCTTCAATGCCCTTGCTGATGGAAGGAGGTTTTCACTCAAAATCTCACGATACATGGCCCCATTCATTCTTTCCTTTACACGGATCAGTCGTCCTGGTCCCTTTGCAGAAAAACAGCCCCAAAGCATGATGTTTCCACCCCCATGCTTCACAGTAGGTATGGTGTTCTTTGGATGCAACTCAGCATTCTTTCTCCTCCAAACACGACAAGTTGAGTTTTTACCAAAAAGTTCTATTTTGATTTCTTCTGACCATATGACATTCTCCCAATCCTCTTCTGGATCATCCAAATGCTCTCTAGCAAACTTCAGACGGGCCTGGACATGTACTGGCTTAAGCAGGGGGACACGTCTGGCACTGCAGGATTTGAGTCCCTGGCGGCATAGTGTGTTACTGATGGTAGCCTTTGTTACTTTGGTCCCAGCTCTCTGCAGGTCATTCACTAGCAGGGATGAGAATGGGACATTTAAAAAAACTCTGAAATGTCTGCCAAGGGCAAAAAATTGAGCATAATGTCCCCTTACGCCGGCCTAAGCTGGCCGGTCTAGGGGGCATTTGCCCAATTCACAATCCCCCTTTCTCACATATATGTATGTATATATACACATACATACACACATACATACATATATACAGTGCCATGAGAAAGTTTGGGCACCCTTGACAAATCCCAGTATTTTTCATTCATATATAATTGGGTGTTTGATTCTACAACTTAGTCTTGACATATGAAATAAATAAAAGACACAGACATATTTCAGCATTGAAGAGAAGTTTATTGGGCTAACAGAAAAAGTGCAATATGCAGCAAAACAAAAATAGGCCCGTGCATAAATTTGGGCACCCTAACAGAAACATTCCATCAATATTTAGTGGAGCCTCCTTTTGCAAAAATTACAGCCTCTAGACGCTTTCTATAGCCACCAATGAGTGTATGGATCTTGGACGAAGGCATCTTGGCCCACTCCTCCTTGCAAAACATCTCTAATTCCTTGAGGTTTGAAGGTCTACGAGCATGGACAGCTTGCTTCAATTCATCCCACAGATTTTCAATGATATTCAAATCTGGGGACTGGGATGGCCATTCCAAGACATTGTACTTGTTCCTCTGCATGTATGCCCGAGTGGATTTTGAGCAATGTTTCGGGTCATTGTCTTGTTGAAACATCCATCCCCGGCGCAACTTCAACTTTGTTACAGACTCTAGCACATTATCCTCAAGAATCTGCTGGTATTGAGTGGAATCCATGCGACCGTCAACTTTAACAAGGTTCCCAGTACCAGTACTCGCCACACAGCCCCACAGCATGATGGAACCTCCACCAAATTTCACTGTGGGTAGCAGATGTTTCTCTTGGAATTCTGTGTTCTTTTTACGCCATGTGTATTGCCTCTTGTTGTGACCAAATAACTCGATTTTTGTTTCGTCAGTCCACAAGATCTTATTCCAAAAGGATACTGGCTTGTCCAAATGTGCTTTTGCATAGTTCAAGCGACTCAATTTGTGGCGACTGCGAAGAAAGGGCTTCTTCCTCATCACTCTCCCGTACAGTCTTTCCTCATGCAAATTGCGCTGTATTGTTGCCCTATGCACAGTGACCCCATCTGCAGCTAGATCCCTTTGCAAGTCTCTGGTGGTGGTCTGTGGGTTGTTTTTAACAATTCTCAGCATCCTTCGTCTTTGCCTCCCTGAAATTTTTCTTGGCCTACCACTTCTGGCCTTGACAAGGACTGTGCCTGTGGCTTTCCATTTTCTTACAATGTTCCTCACGGTAGACACTGACAGCTGAAATCTTTTGGAAAGTTTTTTGTAGCCTTCCCCTAGTCCATACTGCTCTATAATCTTCGTTTTGAGGTCATGAGAAAGTTGTTTTGAGGCCCCCATCTTGCAGCTCTTCAGAGGACAGTCAAAGAGAAAGAGAACTGGCATTTGGCCACCTTAAATAGCCTTTGTCATGATTGGATGCACCTGCCTATTAAGTTCAAGGCTTAATGAGCTCACTTAACCAACTTGATGTTTTCAATTACTCTGTGATGATTAGTTACAGGTTTTCAAAGCAACAAAATGTCAAGGGTTCCCATACTTTTGCACAGCCTATTTTTCACATTTGATTTAATTTCATACAAAGGAATACACCAATAATTAAAATCAGTGTCTGCAAAACAACCCAGCACTTGGCTCTGATGGGCAAAGGAAGGACATGCCACTAGGGTGTTTTTCTGTGGAGACAGAGTCAATTATTGTACAACCTCAGACGGGGTGCCCAAACTTTCTCATGGCACTGTATACACATACACACACACACATACATACATATATATACACATACACACACTTATATATATATATATATATGGGCGGCACGGTGGTGTAGTGGTTAGCGCTGTCGCCTCACAGCAAGAAGGTCCTGGGTTCGAGCCCCGGGGCCGGCGAGGGCCTTTCTGTGTGGAGTTTGCATGTTCTCCCCGTGTCCGCGTGGGTTTCCTCCGGGTGCTCCGGTTTCCCCCACAGTCCAAAGACATGCAGGTTAGGTTAACTGGTGACTCTAAATTGAGCGTAGGTGTGAATGTGAGTGTGAATGGTTGTCTGTGTCTATGTGTCAGCCCTGTGATGACCTGGCAACTTGTCCAGGGTGTACCCCGCCTTTCGCCTGTAGTCAGCTGGGATAGGCTCCAGCTTGCCTGCGACCCTGTAGAAGGATAAAGCGGCTAGAGATAATGATATATATATATATAGTGTGTGTATATGTATATGAATGTTTTCAAATTCAACGATGGTTTAAAATGTTTATAAACTTTAAGATAACAAATCCCTACAGAGATATATATATCGTGAGCGATAATGGAAGTAACCGTAACGATATATTAGATTCCTCCTGACTATCTTTGACAATTTAAGTAAAACGTACCTTTGTGCTTTTTTGTTTTGATGTGCTCCTGGACGTTTCTAGCTCCTCTGTTTCCATAATTGATCATATCTGAGCACAGAATACACAGAACCTTTCCCGGCACGTCCACTTTTCGGATATGTTCCATCAGGCACGTCGTCACAGTTTGTGTCCCTATCTGCACGGTAACACTACTATCGAGCCATGCCCATCGGAAACAGTTCTTTATCCCATTCGATTTATCGATTTCCCTGGCACGATCCTCATTTTTGCGGTCCAAAACTTTCTCCATATTGGTGAAGTAACTTAGAAAACTAACCAGAATAACTAGAACTTAAGAAGTGATCAAAACCGTGTACGTATAGCTTGTTTCTTCGTGAATTGTAGAAGTGAGATGAAACTAGCGCCAAAACGTTGCCGGAAATCGTCGTGAGTTGTCATTAGCATAAACATTGAAGAAAGCAATGACGATTTCCGTTATCACAGCTGCAACTAATTTTGCTATGAACGTTGCCGAAAGATGCTGGCGGGTGGTCGGTCGATCCTGCCTGCTTGTGCCACCACAAGCCTCGCCTCGTGCCGACCCCTACCCCCCAAAATTTTCTCAACGGATTTACACGTTTCACAAAAATGACATTTTCATCGGGAAAAACTCGGAATTCCGCAGCTCTGCGGAAAATTCTCATCCCTGCACTAGGTCCCCCCGTGTGGTTCTGGGACTTTTGCTCACCGTTCTTGTGATCATTTTGACCCCACCGGGTGAGATCTTGCGTGGAGCCCCAGATCGAGGGAGATTATCAGTGGTCTTGTATGTCTTCCATTTTCTAATAATTGCTCCCACAGTTGATTTCTTCACACCAAGCTGCTTACCTATTGCAGATTCAGTCTTCCCAGCCTGGTGCAGGTCTACAATTTTGTTTCTGGTGTCCTTTGACAGCTCTTTGGTCTTGGCCATAGTGGAGTTTGGAGTGTGACTGTTTGAGGTTGTGGACAGGTGTCTTTTATACTGATAACGAGTTCAAACAGGTGCCATTAATACAGGTAACGAGTGGAGGACAGAGGAGCCTCTTAAAGAAGTTGTTACAGGTCTGTGAGAGCCAGAAATCTTGCTTGTTTGTAGGTGACCAAATACTTATTTTACCGAGGAATTTACCAATTAATTCATTAAAGATCCTACAATGTGATTTCCTGGATTCTTTCCCTCCATTCTGTCTCTCATAGTTGAAGTGTACCTATGATGAAAATTACAGGCCTCTCTCATCTTTTTAAGTGGGAGAACTTGCACAATTGGTGGCTGACTAAATACTTTTTTGCCCCACTGTATATATGACGTAGTGGTTAGGTAGTGGTTTGGTAATGTCAGTATGTATGTTGTAAGTAGTTACTACGTAAAATTGTTACCTGGGATGACCCTTATCCACAATGCATTGGCTCCCAATCAAATTTCGTATTGATTATAAAATACTACTATTGACCTTTAAAGCACTGAATGGTCTCGCACCACAGTACCTGAGTGAACTTCTGCTCCTCTATGACCCGCCACGCCTACTTAGATCAAAAGGTGCAGGCTATCTGCTGGTACCTCATATAGTGAAGGCTACATCAGGGGGTGGAGCCTTTTCTTACAAAGCCCCACAGTTATGGAACAGCCTTCCAAGTAGTGTTCAGGAATCAGACACAGTCTCAGTGTTTAAGTCTCGGCTGAAAACAGATCTGTTTAGTCAAGCCTTTTGTTAATGCTGTTTGAGGTAACAGAGTAGATCTGGAGGATCCTCAGACAGAGTGTTTTGGTAAACTGGGATGTATGGATGCTGTCAGTCCCCACTCGCTTGCTCACTCGAGTCTGTTGATGGTGTAGTGGCTGCTGCTTTATGTCCCGGGGCTCCCTCATGCCTGTGTTACCTTCTGGCTCTCCCCTTTTAGTTATGCTGTCATAGTTCATTGCTGGAGTCCCTGCTTGTACTCAGTGCAATATGTATACTGTTCCTACTTATTCAGGTGACATTGGGCATACCTAACAACCTGTGTTTTCTCTCCCCCCCCAAATCTGTCCCTCTGAGTTACATGTCGGTCCTGGGATCGAGATGCTGAACCTCTTCTGCTCCTTGGACCTGCCTGATCCATCCTGGTGCCCTGTGTCTGGTTGCAGTCTCATTGCATTGCTCCTGTGGAGGACAGCCCCATGTGGGGCCATGCCTGGAGGACGCTCTGGACTCTTGCAGTGGTGCTTTTGTAGCTGGGGACTGCAGTTGACTTGCTGACTTTAGGGCTGCAGTTGACTTGCTGACTTTGGGACTATGGTTGTCGTGCACGGTTTTGCGCTCGGGTTTCTGTTGGTGGGGGATTTATAGCATCAAACAAGCTGACTTTATGTTCGGACTGTTAATGATATAGTCATGTTGTCTGTTGTTGCCCAAATGAGGATGGGTTCCCTTTTGAGTCTGGTTCTTCTCGAGGTTTCTTCCTCATGGCGTCTGAGGGAGTTTTTCCTTGCCACCATCGCCACAGGCTTCATCATTGGGGATAGATTAGGGATAAAATTAGCTCATATTTTAAGTCGTTCAAATTCTGTAAAGCTGCTTTGTGACAATGTTTATTGTTAAAAGCGCTATACAAATAAACTTGACTTGACTATTAAATACACACACATACACACACACACACAGAATGTTCTGCATGAGGGATTGCATCAAGATCCTCCACCAGGATATTTCTGATTTGTGGTCTTGCCAATAATTTTGGAATTAATCATTTTGTGTTGAAATAAAATTGTAGATTCCATGGTATTTCAGATAAACATCACTAATTGCATGTGTTTTTCATTTCAGTGATAATGAACATCTTTGTGTTTGATTCCCTCAAACCTTCACACACAGAGTTTTATAAAGGCACACACTGATACATGAACTCATCCCCATCAGAGATGGGTGTTTTACCACTGAGCCACAAACCCTCAGCTCTGTACCTGGAATTTCTTTTTGATTGTCTGCATCCTCACGAGCTGCTGTAAGGTTCAGGATAAAAGTCCTGATAATGGCAGGTTCCCTGTGGGCCCCAGTAACTCACATGATACCAGCAAAGTGTGAGGAGCTCAGCTCAAACCCCTGAGAGATGTGAGATCTGTTTATATTAAATCTAACCCTGTCAGTGCAGGGGGTAAAGTCTGTTGCTGCCCTCAGGTGAGATGGAGTCAGAGCTTCAGCTGTGTGTTTCTTTATGAAGGCTCCCTGTGTGCAGTTGGAGGTCTACAGTAGCAGATAAATGCCTGAGAAACAGCTGAACTTCCTGATGGCTCAGTGGATTAAAGGTCTCTATCAGTTGCTGTAGATTCTCAGTTTGAGGCCATCTCTGGGCAGTAGGGGTTGGGCACCAGGTGGGACCCTAAATCCAGGAGATAGAAAGTCTAGTTGGTCCCACCTGGGGCTCTGAGAGAGGTCAAAGCAGGGGTTATGCTGCTTTGGAGGGCATCCTACTAATGAGAGAAACTACATTTTCCTACCCTGTGTTACTGTATCATAGCGTACTATGCTACAGTTTAGTAAAATAACTTTTTTTTTTTGCTTCAAACCATCTGACAGGACGAGCGAAATGTTCAACAGTTTAGTAAAATAACATCCTGCTTTACTATGTTACATAGTGTAGTATTACATATTGTACTTAAACTGTTGAAGATAATTATAATTTTCATTTAGAGAAGCATAATCCCCTGTTTTTATTCCACTCCATCAGCACACAGGCTTTTATTATCATCAGCTGTTGATCCCCCACCTCAAACCCAGTCCCTCCTACTGAGACAAGGACAGCCCTTACCCAGTGAGCTATCAGAGCAGACACACAATTTACTTTTTTGGGAAGTTTATCTTTCACCTCACACCACTGGCAAAGAAAGCACACCATTGAAAAAGCAAGATAGCAGACTCAACCCAGGTATCACCTACACCAAAACCTCAGCTGATTCTGCCACACCTGGAGACAGGGGACAGCTGAGTTTTGGGGGACTTATCTTTTGCTTCATATCCCCAGCAACTTGTGCCACAATAAGGAATGCACATGAGCTAACTGACGCTGTCTGTCTTTATTGTAGAAATGGTTCTTCAGCACAACAGGCACCTGGCACATAACGAGCACCATCTAACGTGGCTCACCATACACATACACAGAACTTCGGGAGCTGGCAGCCCTCTTCTTACTCTCGAACTCATAACATATCCTCTCTGTCTCACAGCACCCCCCCTAGCGGGCTCCTGGCATCACTACCTGTCTACTGTCCCATTACAACACTTACCCCCCTTTAAGTTCTTTGACACAAAATAACAACAGTGGAGACTTAGCCTATAAACCCAACAGTAAACAACAGCATAGATTACTACTACAAAATGTAATCAATATGGCACAGTCCCCATTCAATGTAACAACTGTCCAATTAAACATTCAGTCTGTCTGGAGGTTTGCGAGTGCACTGTGACCTCCGCAGAACCCCAGGTGACCCCGAAGACACCACAGGAGACAATGTTTTGGGAGATGCTGATGTGGAGGGCATTAGTGGGGCTTGTGTGTACATGTGAGGAGGTTCCCCCTCATCCTGTGGCACCAACAGCTCTTCCTGTGTGTCCCCTTCTGGCTCTGTTGCTGGTACATATTCTCCTACAGCAGACAATCTCCACTCTGCAGACATACATGATCCTGATATCTGCGAAACACATGTCCATCCTTCAGCTTCACAACACATGAGACTGGACCACTCTTTTTTTCTGGAGTGCGTACAGTTGTTGTCTGTGGCATAAGGTGATATTTGAGCAGGAATCGTGAAAGCTTAGTGCTCAGAGAGTCTCCTGTCATTCGCTTCAGGCCTTCCGTCACTATTTGCACAGCATGCTCTGCCAAGCCATTTGAGGCAGGGTGGAAGGGGACTGTCCGGATAGGATGAATGCCATTCTGTTGCACGAACTCTCCAAACAGCTCACTAGTGAATGTCGGGCCAGTATCTGTGACCAGACTGTCAGGCAAACCACAGATTGCAAAAACCTGCCTGAGCTTGTCTATGGTTGAAGGAGCTGTGATGTTGGCCATACTGTGGGCCTCTATCTATTTGGAATGTGCATCCACCATAAGTCAACAACATTTGTCCCATAAAGAGGCCAGCAAAATCTATGTGCACTCTCGACCAGGGCCAGTCTGGCCACTCCCATGGGTGCAAGGGTGTTGGTGGTGGCATGCTCTGGCTAGACTGGCACTGTGTGCATGACTTTACTTTGTCCTCAAGATCCTGATCCATACCTGGCCATCACACATAAGATCTTGCCAGACTTTTCATCCTGGAAACTCCTGGATCTGTCTCATGTATTTCTTTCACAATCTGTTTACGCACAAGGGGAAGGACAACGACCCTCAAAGAGAATGCATCCATCCTGCAAACTCAGTTCTGTTTTATGTTTAGCATACAGCTGCAGCCCCTCTCCTTCCACTGAACTGAGCCAGCCATGCAAAAGGAGTGTTTTGACTCGAGAGAGGATTGGATCCCTCTCTGTCCACTGTCTAATCTGGGTTGCTGTAACAGGTGTTACTGCCAGTCTCTCTAATGAAAACGCAGTCTTTGGTGGTACAGGTGTAGCAACTGGGGTCTCTGGCAGTCGGCTCAGAGCGTCTGGATTTGCATTATCCTTGCCTGTTCTGTACAGTATAGTGTACTGATAGGCTGTTAGCGTAAGAGCCCAACACTGTATCCTAGCTGAGGCCAGTGGTGGGATGCATTTGGGCTCACTGAACAGATTCAACAGTGGCTTATGGTCTGTAACAACTGTGCCGTAGACATCTCATTATCTCTAGCCGCTTTATCCTTCTACAGGGTCGCAGGCAAGCTGGAGCCTATCCCAGCTGACTATGGGCGAAAGGCGGGGTACACCCTGGACAAGTTGCCAGGTCATCACAGGGCTGACACATAGACACAGACAACCATTCACACTCACATTCACACCTACGGTCAATTTAGAGTCACCAGTTAACCTAACCTGCATGCCTTTGGACTGTGGGGGAAACCGGAACACCCGGAAGAAACCCACGCGGACACGGGGAGAACATGCAAACTCCACACAGAAAGGCCCTCGCCAGCCACGGGACTCAAACCCAGACCTTCTTGCTGTGAGGCAACAGTGCTAACCACTACACCACCATGCCGCCCCTGCCGTAGACATATTGGTGGAAATGCTTCACTGCAAACACAACTGCCAGGTCTTCCTTGTCCAACTGTGAATACCCCTTCTCCACTGCAGTCAGGGTCCTTGAAGCAAAACCAATGGGTTTCTCCCCACCATCTTCCATCACGTGTGATAGTACTGCCCCAACCCCATAAGGAGAGGCATCGCATGACAGAATGATCTCTTTGTCAGAATCAAAATGAACTGGCAGCTTTGCTGAGTGAAGGAGCTCTTTAATGTTCTTAAAAGCTGTTTCTTGCTCCTCACTGCACTTCCACTTGGTATCATTGCATAGTAGCTTGTATAGTGGGGCCAGAATGTTTGAGAGATCAGGAAGAAATTTGCCATAATAATTGACCATTCCCAAAAATGATCTCAGTCCATGGAGGCTTGTGGGGGTGAGGCCTCCTTAATGGCCCTCACTTTGTCTTCCACTGGGTTGAGACCCTCTGCTGTGATTTTGTGCCACAGGTAGGACATACTTGGAGCCATGAACACACATTTGCCCTGTTTTAGCCTCAGTCCTGCCTCTGAGAGCCTCTTGAGCACATGTTTCAGGTTAGCGAGATGCTCTGCCTCTGTGGTCCCCATGACTAAATTATCATCCAGATACACAGCTACATTCGGATTACAAGCAATAGACGGATTATGGACTGTAATGTCATGATATTCACGGAAACGTGGCTACACAGCGAGATACCCAACAATGCTATCCAGCTAGTCGGGCGGCACACTCTCCGAACAGATAGATCAGCTGACGGCTCTGGTAAGACAAGAGGTGGTGGATTGTGTATTTATGTCAACAAGGCTTGGTGCACAGACTCTGTCATTGTTGAAAGCCACTGCTCAGCGAACCTAGAGTTTCTCTTGGTTAAATGTAGACCTTTTTATTTGCCGAGAGAGTTTACATCTACTATCATTACAGCTGCATATATACCCCTGGATGCCGATGGCAAACAAGCAATGTCTGAACTCCACACAGCCATCAGTAAACAACAAACTGCACACCCGGAGGCTGCATTCATCGTAGCTGGCGATTTCAACCACACCAATCTAAAGACTGTACTTCCCAAATTTAATCAACATGTCTCATGCCACACCAGAGACAACAAAACCTTGGATCATGTGTATACCAACATACATGGAGCCTACAAGGTTACCCCCCTTCCCCACCTCAGACAGTCTGACCATCTCTCTTTGTTCCTCACCCCCACCTATTCACCACTCATCAAACGTGTGAAACCAACTGTGAAGACCATTAAGGTATGGCCAGCGGGGGTAGATTCGGTACTCCAGGACAGGTTTGACAACACAGATTGGAGTGTGTTTGCCTCCCAGGCTACCTGTGGCTCCCAGATAGACATTGACTCTTACACTTACACAGTAGTGGAGCATATCAACACCACTATTGACAGTGTTACCACAGAAAAACAGATCACCACATACCCCAATCAGAAGCCTTGGATGAACAGGGAAGTGCGGCTCCTGCTGAAAGCACGTAACAACGCGTTTAGATCAGGAGATGCACTCGCCTACAGTACATCCAGAGCAGAACTGAAGAGGGGCATCAAGAAGGCCAAGCACAAACACAAGCTCAAGGTGGAGGAACACTTTGCGAACAATGACCCCCGGCGCATGTGGGAGGGCATCCAGGCCATCACAGATTACAAGAACAGCAACACCTCATCAGCCACCATAGATGTGTCCTTCCTAAACGAGCTCAATGACTTCTATGCCCGTTTCGATAAGGACAACAAAGAAAAGGCCATAAAGATCACACCCTCTGTTAACCCTCAGCTACTCATTCTCTCACACACAGACGTCCAAAACGCACTGAGTCGCATCAATGCACACAAGGCTGCAGGCCCTGATGGTATTCCAGGACGTGTGCTCAGAGCTTGTGCTGAGCAGCTTTCAGGAGTATTCACGGACATCTTCAACCTGTCCCTGGCCCAAGCAGTAGTACCGGCGTGCTTTAAATCAACATCCATTGTGCCAGTGCCAAAACACTCCTCCCCAAAGTGCCTAAATGACTACCGCCCAGTGGCACTTACTCCTATAGTGATGAAGTGCTTCGAACGACTGGTCCTGGCACACCTCAAAGACTGTCTGCCCCCCACACTTGACCCACACCAATACGCCTACCGCAGTAACAGGAGTACAGAGGATGCAGTCTCCACAGCGCTGCACTGTGTACTCTCACACCTGGACAATAAAAACACTTATGCAAGAATGTTGTTTGTGGACTTCAGCTCAGCATTTAACACTGTCATCCCCGCCAAGCTAATCACAAAACTCACAGACCTTGGAATCAGCACCTCCCTCTGCAACTGGATCATGGACTTTCTGACCAACAGACCACAGCATGTTAGGTCAGACCACATCACGTCCTCCACCCTCACACTCAGCACAGGAACTCCGCAAGGATGTGTGATGAGCCCCTTCATCTACTCCCTCTTCACCCACGACTGCAGACCTATGTATGGATCCAACTCCATCATAAAGTTTGCAGACGACACCACAGTGATTGGACTAATCAGCAACAATGATGAGTCGGCGTACCGGTCAGAGGTTAAACACCTTGCTGCTTGGTGTGCGGACAACAACCTGCTCCTTAACACCAGCAAAACAAAAGAAATCATCGTGGACTTCAGGAAGGAGAAGGGAGGCACCCACACCCCCCTCCACATCAATGGCCTGGAGGTGGAACGTGTCTCCAGCTTCAAATTCCTGGGGACCCACATCTCAGAGAACCTGACCTGGTCTACCAACACCTCCCACCTCATCAAGAAGGCCCATCAGCATCTCTTCTTCCTAAGAACACTGAAGAGAAACCACCTGTCTGCTGTCATCCTGGGCAACTTCTACCGCTGCGCAGTAGAGAGTATCCTGACTAACTGTGTTACAGTGTGGTATGGAAACCGCTCTGCTGCTGACCGCAAAGCACTCCAGAGGGTGGTGAAAACTGCCCAACGCATTATAGGTGCTCCACTTCCGGACATTGAGGGAGTCTACAAGAAGAGATGCGTGCGCCGGGCACGTAGCATCCTCAGAGACTCTTCCCACCCAGCCAACAGACTCTTTCAGCTCCTCCCGTCCAGGAGGCGATTCAGGAGTCTGCAGACCAAAACAAGCAGATACAGGAACAGCTTCTTCCCCACAGCCGTCACCCTACTGAACTCTGCCAGTAGATGATCCCACACCCTCCTTCTACCTGTATTGACTTTTGTTGCATTTGATAACTGTACATCTGGTTCCATAGCTGTACATATTCATCAATATTCTCTACTGTTGGATCTATTTACACAGCCAGTCTTGCATATGTGTGTATATATGTATATGCTTACATCCACACTTGAGTTTAGGTGTGCATGTATAGGTGTATATATGTATGTATATGTGTATATTCTGAATGCCTATTTAACATTTATTGTTTGTATATTCAGTAGACATCTGTATTGCAAGTTAGTTCTTCTGTATATAGCCTTAAGGATAATTATAACCACCCCTTCCAGACATCTGCATAGCAAGTTAGCTACTTCTGTATATAGCCTTAAGGATAATTATAACCACCCTTTTTTTTATAGCCCTACCTGTAGTTACTTCTCCCTTAACTACTGTACATATACTGCACAGAACTATTGAACATCCTATTTATTTATCTGTACATTCTCTACTCACTATAACCATCTCATTTGCACTAGCTGTACATAGCTGCATTCATCTGTACATATTGCTTATCTGTACATACTGCATTTATTTGCATTATACTGCACTTCTGCTATTTGCACTTCAGATTAGATGCTAACTGCATTTCGTTACCCTGTATTTATACTGAGTAATGACAATAAAGTTGAATCTAATCTAATCTAATCTACATGTGGGATTCCTTGCAACAAAGTGTCCATTGTTCTGTGGAAAATGGCAGGGCTCGATGACGCTCCAAAAACCAGTCGGTTGTATTTAAAAAGGCCCTTATGAGTGTTGATGGTAGCATACTTCTTTGATTCCTCATCAAGAAGCAGTTGTTGGTAGGCATGGCTCATATCAAGTTTTGTGAAATGCTTTCCCCCCTGCAAGGGTCGCAAATAAGTCCTCTACTCTTGGCAATGGGTACTCGGCTGTCTTCAAAACTTGGTTCACTGTCAGTTTATAATCTCCACAAATCCTTGCTGGCTTGTCCTCCTTTAGCACAGGAGCAATGGGAGCTGCCCAGCTTGAAAACTGGACTGGCTCAATGATGCCCAGTTGCTGCAAGCGTTACAGTTCCTCTTCAACTTTGCCTTTCATAGCATATGGCACAGGTCTGGGCTTGAGAAACCTTGGGGTAGCCTCAGGGTCAACATGCAGTTTCACTGCAACCCCCTTAAGTGTACCTAGTTCATCCCTGAAAACCTCACTATACCTCTGTAATATGGTCTCAGTTGTGGCAGTGACATCAGCATACTTTATTTCATGCCAGTTTAATCTGATTTTGTGGAGCCAATCATGGCCCAAAAGACTTGTTTTCGGTCAGATTTCTTTGTTTTTTTTGTTAACGATATTACGGGAAAACGGCTAGATCAATATTCATGAAACTTTCAGGATAGATGGGCATTGGTCTCAAATAGAACCTCCAACATTTTGAGGGTTGTCTGGTCAAGGTCACCAAAAAGATCAAAATTGTTTTTGTTGTGGCTACTGCCTCATATAGAGGCGCCAGTGACTGTCATCGTGCTGTAAGAATGAGAGAGCAACGATCGCGCACTGCACATACACATGTTCTGATTAAAATGACCGGTCAGCGTATACAATTCAGTTCACCATTCGAAATGAATGGACTAAATAAATGGCTTTCAGACATGTTTATGCTTATTCCAGAGGGAAAGTGCGTTCCACTGAGCTCTAGCGTCGGGCCATTTCCGGGAAATAAGAGTTTGGGTCATGGCGACAGCGTGTGTGTGTCAGCCTCGGTTCGGAGGTTTCAGTTTCAAAAACTGTAAGAGGGAAGAGTAGAATAATATAAAGTACAGACATTTGGTATATTTTACTTCTGTGATTTTTAAATTGTTTATTTTCAGATTCCACTTCATTTTTGTGGCTACTGCCTCATAGAGTAAATATATATGCTGTATTTACTGTATGGACATGGGATCAGAAAACTATTTTATTTATAAGCCACACGGACCCAGAGGGGACCGATTTTTTTCATGATATCTTCCTTCATATTCATCATGCGTGTTTTTTTCCCCTCCTTTCCATTTTATATTGTGTAGTTTTAATCTGTTGTTTATTTTTTCTGTTTTCTTCTTGTAAAGTGTCCTTGAGTGTCATGAAAGGCGCTTATAAATAAAATGTATTATTATTATTATTATTATTATTACTACCGGGCAAGGTTTGTTTTGCCTGGCAACACTCGTTTTTATTTTGTAACATCAGTGCCAGACAATGTGTAGTGTAAGGTTAAGGTTAGTCAGTCTATAAAACTTATTTAACATATTCGAGTCATTAACACCAATTAAGAGAGTCCATCTGTTCCTCATCAGAAATCACACTCAGGCACAGAATTACAATCTGACTGCTGTGGAGTTTTAAAACCCATTCCATCAGGAGTAAATTTAACAAAAAACACTTTTTTTTTTTTTTTAAACCTTTTTAAAAGGTTTCTGAGGGTGAAACACGTTCAGTGGAGAATTTCATGGGGTTTAATTTACATGCTTTTATGTATCAGTTCTTTTCTTTTTTGGATGAAATGTAAACATAAACAAATACAGCAAACAGGAGGAAGCTGAAGGTTCATCACCTATGCTGTTTTTAAGTTTGCAGAAATGACAGATAAACTAAAGGGATACATATTTTTAAAGATCAGCAATAAAATGTTGAAAAAAAACCCCAAAATGGAATAAAATAATATTAATTAAAAAATAAATAAAGTGTAAGAACCAAGACCAAAAGCATTTCTGAAAGGTCGTCTGGTACAAGACCATGTAGTGTCTTGTAAAATAATTTTAAAATCAATATGGGAGCCTAATTAAACTCTAATAAGACAAAATCGGAGACCTGCAGATGTGTGAAAATGCTGATGGGTTTGAGTTTTTATTCAGCTGCATGTGTGTATACGCGTACTTGTATGCCACCCAACACTTAATCAGACTGCAGCAATTAAACGTTTCCTGTTTTTGCTGATGTAAGGATAAAGTTCTGTTTGATTATTTGCATTCCTTTCAGAAACGTGTCGTTTATGAGTCAAACCAACTCACCGCCACTTCCTACTGAGAAACTTTGCTGCTTTTTGGCAGACGATATTAAAGCTGTACTTTCAAATTTTTCAAGTGTAGGTCATAAAAAGAATTTTCCTGACACCCAATTATTTTTGTTTAGTGACCAAAAGCTACTGAATTCAAATCACAGACTTTCAATTTTACTAGTTTTTTTTTTAAATAGAACAATTAATGAGTTTAGAGTCACATGTCCCTAAAGTCTCAGCTATTTTTTCCTGCTTCACCATGACCCAATTCAAGATACTACATCACGCATCACGTGGTGGGCTTTCCCCGTTCACGCAAGGCATTGTGGGATACAAATTTGAAACAGGAGAGAAAAAAAAGGATGTGTGTGAGCGAATGAAACGTGAAAGAGCGACTACAGTAACGGAAAGCGAGAAGAAAAGACATCATGTTGTATACAAAGGAAAGGAAACGCAGGACCAAACTAATAAATATGGGCGCTCAGCGAGCACCTCGGTGTGATCAGCTGTTCGTTTAGCGACAGAATGATGGAACTGTCAGTGCACGCTCAAAGGGAAACCTGTAGATGGCAGTAATGCAACACTGTGGATGCCAGCTTCCGTAAAACCCAAAAGAAGAAGAAGAAGGTAAACCTGCACATGCGCACACGGACTTCCTCTGTCTGCTTGACTGCGCCAAGCGAGCGATTTCATGCACATTATTTGCTTTAATCCCCTCAAATTAAATAACTTCCCAGCCACAGAATGGCCTGATATTTTGAGATATTACAGAAATAAACGGATATCACAATCACCACATTTCAGACGGAACTAAATTTCAACAATTTTATGAAATTAAAAGGCCGACTCGTTTTAACGTTGATATGACTTTAGAAAAGACTTATGCTCATACTTTTGAGGAGAAGAAAATTAAACAAGAATAACAACCAAGATTTTAATTCACGAATCAGAGAGCTAAAAGATCCTCCTTCACTCTTTTACAATTCCGTTTCATGTTGTGGATCTTTCACAAAACATGAGCAGCTATAAACAGTCGTTCTCTCACCAGCCTCTTGCTTTCTGTCTCAAAGTTAAGACAAAAATTTCCATCCAAGATGGCACCGCAGACGGCTGCCACGGGACTTTGCTCTCTCATACTTTCTATGTTTTTGTGTAATTGTGTTAATTCTTCTCCGTGCTTCACGGAATGCTGCGCTGAGGGTTTTTTTAATGCCTACACATTCCGGTCCTGATAGGAGTGAAATGTGCGGGTGTTTTTTCCTCTCATCTCTCAGCCGAAGACTGCGTGTGTGTGTGTTTTTTTTTTTCCTATACTTTCTTTCTGTCTGTAGTATGAAAGCTAAGTCGAACCAGAGTCAGATTCCTCGTGTAACATACCTGGCAATAAAGTGCTTCTGATTCTGAAATTTTTTTTTTCAAAAAGCAGAAACCATCGAGTGTAAACACTGAACACAAAGCTGGAGACTCCTTCCATCAACGTTTAATCAGACATCTTAAAGAAAACTTCACCACATCAACGATGAACTTAATCTGTTTCTGTGGCGCGTCTGCTGTACTGTGAATGAGCCGTTACTATAGAAACTATAACAGACTAAAACAGTTGTGTTAATGTGTTATGGAAAATTAATCAACACCTCCTGACCAATCAGAATCCAGAATTCCGCAGCGCTGTGATGTTCATGTTGTTGATGCAGACAGACAGATGCGTACTTCAGACTGTTTAATATTGTACATTTTGAAGAAAGACCTGGTTATAATCCAGTGATTATTCTGTGTGTTTAAAAAATAATAAATGGAAAAAATTAACATACTGCTCTTTAAAGGAAAGCGATTGCAGGCCACCATAAAAATGCCTGGTGTTAATTATAACATTTCAAACATGCGATACTGCTTTGTGTAAATATCTGCGATAGTTCTGAAATCAAATCATAAAAAGGACAATAAGCAAAAGAAAAGCAGTTAAACAAACCCGGAGCAGAAAGAACTCCAGGGTTCGGGTGAACATGGGATCGTTCTTTCTAAACAATAAGTTAGACATGTGTTTTTGTTTTTTTTAAATCATTGAGCAGAAATTAAGGAACTTATAGAAGTCCTTATTCAGTGATTCCCAAAATACAGGACAGTAGTGCACAAAGAAATGTCATATATTAAAATCAAACATAATTAAGGAAGGTCCAGTCAATAGACCCATTTAAATTTGTTCTGGGCAGAAAGTTTTAACTGTACAGAAAATTATTTACATCATAAATTCTCTTAATGTCAGAAAGACCAACACCTTCTGCGAAAAAACAACACAAAGCTTTTCTACTGTTTTACAAATAAAGAATTCTCACGAGTTTCTACTCTCTCACTGTCCATGTTCCTCATTCCTTTCTTTGTCCTTTCTTTTCGTTCTCAATGTTTTTCTCATCAATTTTCCTTCTTCCATTCATTCCACTCACAGCCAGTCTTTTTTTCTTCCTCTTCCTCATTCTTTACTTCTTCTTGTCCCCCTTCATCATTCAATTTTCCTTCTTCCATTCATTCCACTCACAGCCAGTCTTTTTTTCTTCCTCTTCCTCATTCTTTACTTCTTCTTGTCCCCCTTCATCATTCAATTTTCCTTCTTCCATTCATTCCACTCACAGCCAGTCTTTTTTTCTTCCTCTTCCTCATTCTTTACTTCTTCTTGTCCCCCTTCATCATTCTTTTCTCCACTTCAACATTCAGAGACCTTCTCTCTCCGAGAGCCGTCACTTCAGTTTCTTGTTCATCATGCACACTAAAGAGCGCCACCTTCTGGCAGTGACTGCTCAGCTTATAGGAATTCATTACAGTGGATGAATTTGAAAAGTAACAGCGTCCCGGGCGTTGACTTGCCCATCACCTGCTGGATGACAAAGACAAGTTCAGTAAAACATGAACTCCAAATGGGACTTGTGTGCTCATTCAACAGAGTTTCAAATGTCATTTCTCATTTCTGGAATCTAATAATAGTTGTGTTTCGGTCGCATTCCTCACCCGAGAACAACAGTGTTGTAGCTCTTGGAGACATTTGGATTTATTTTGGATAAAAATAAAAGTCAGAAGGCCTTACCTTCTCTTCTCTGGCAGTGCTCACTGACCAGCAGTTTGCACATGCTCAGTGTCCACATGACACTCTGAGGAATTATGGGTAATCTTTTCGCTCTTCGCGCTGGGTTTCTTCGCAACTGGAGGCGGGACTTTGGCTTTTGTGTTCTGGGGATCAGCAGCAGGTTTGAATGTTTGAGAAACAGAATTCAACTCGTGCACCAGGGTCTTCCTCAGATCTGGTTTGGATTCTGGAGATAAAGGAGATTTCTCGATGACCACCTTCTTCTGGCTTTTGGAGAAGATGAAGTTTGCCGTGGACGTCTGCGAGATGGCCCCTGGGGACAGCGGAGGGGAATGCAGCAGGCTCAGGCGCTTCGCTTGGTTGTCTGTAGATGACATGGCAGCAGTTTTCAGACGAATGGCCTCCTGGAGACTAATGGAAGATGAAGAAATGCTAGCTGGAGGCACTTTCTGAGCAGGATTGAATTTAGGAGATGTGGCGATTAAAGTTTGAGGCTTTGGAAGTTTAACATCTTGCTGTGGTTGGGGACTTTGTTTATCTTCGGTTTTAACAGCATCATTTTGGATTTCTTTTACCTCATTCGCAATGGATTGATCTTTTGGTTCAGCAGGGGTTAGTGTAATTGATGGTTCAGGTGTTGCATTTTGAATTTCCTGCACTGTGATCTTTGGTTCAGGTTCTGCTTTGTTTGGTATTTGGGGGACTGTCTCAGCAGACACGGACTCTTTGACTGGTTCAGTGTTTGCTTGTTGAGTTTTCTGGTCTGTGATGCGGACTTGGCTGTTGGGTTCAAGCTTTACATCCAGTGAAACCTGCTCAATCCTGCTCTTTGGTTCAGTTTCAGGTTGGGTGTCTGATGGAGGAGTAGTGCTCGGATTCTCCCATACAGAGGTAGTGGGCAGAGTGTCCTCCTTTTGATTTGTAGCTGACTGCGAGGGAAGATCAGGTGAAACCAAAATCAGAGATCTTCTTATTGGCTTTTGGGGTGTGTCTTGATTAGTTTGATGCTTTGGTTTTCGAAGTCCACCATTTGTTTCAGTTTGGTTCACGTTGGATCTGATTGACCTGAGACGAACAGTCTGTAATAAAGACGGTGTGACTATTGGGGTAGGACTTTCCTCTGCAGTCGCACCTGTGTGGGTGGTTGGCAGAGGTGGTGGTTTCTCCTGCTTGTCAGCTGTGATAGCTTTGACTACTTTCTTGAGATCAGTGGGTAATGGTGGTGGTGGAGGAATATCAGATGGCATGGACATGATTTCAGCTTGCTTTGAGGATACATCTGGTAGGGTTTGGTTTGGGGGAGTAGGGACTGCCTCCAGAGGAGGAGGGAACAGTGGTGGAGGAAGAGGGATCATTGGCGGAGAAGGAGTTCTTGATGTTGAAAATGGTGGGATTTCCGGTGGAGGAAGTGGCATTGATTGGGGAGATGGTGGCATTGGTGGTGGAGGTGGGATCACTGGTGGAGCAGGTAGGATCATTTCAGGAGGAGGTGGGATTTGGATTTCCTGTGCTGGAGAAGATGCAGCTTCCTCTAATGTTGAAGGCTGCGCATCCTGTGGCACTGGGAGCACTTTAAATAAAAAGCTTAGAGAAGGTGGCATGGGTGTAGATGTAAAATCTATTTCATCCTGCCCACCTGGCAGATGTGGAGGGGATACATTTGTAGGAGGTGGAGGTGGTGGGAACAAAGGGTGTGGAGGGGGACATATGATCTCATCAAAATGTCCTTGGAACTGGGTGGATACATCATCTTGTAGAGGTTTAACTTGGTCGGTTGGAGGCAGGGGAGGTATATGTTCAGGAGGTGGTGAAGGAGACGGGGATGGACGGACATGGGCAAGCCTGGCTAAAAGCAGATTGTTACCAGAAGGAGGCTGAACATCAACAGACATCTTTGTAGGAGTAATTCTATTTTGTGTGTCAGCGGCCATGGCTTCTTGAGTTTGCATTTTCGGTGCTACTGTATTGTCCTTCATTACATTTGTTATGTTACTTGTTGCTGGCATTTTCTCTCGAACCATCTGGATTGGAACTTCAATCTTCAGACCTCTCTTCTGGGCCCAGCACTCAAAGTTTACAGGTCCAGGTCCACACAGTAGTTCGAAGGTGCGCCGATTGTGTGCCCATGTCTCAGGAGGAGGTGGAGGTGGAGCTAGAACTTCAGGAGGATCTGGAACATCAAGGAGCGCAATAAAAGTCATCACAGCTGGTGAAGCAACCGCACCATTAGCGGTTAGACTTTTAATAGATGGTAGGAAATGCTTGAGATTAATTTGGTGACTCCCTCCATTGGTGTGTGAATAGGGTACACTGCCTGCATGCATTTCAACACCTTTCTTTAACTGTAGCTCTGCCAACACTGCTCTCTGACGGTCACCATTCTGAACTGTACAGGCACTGTAGGGTGAGTTGATTTTCTGAGACCCATTTTCCAGAGATTTATGCTCAGCAATGGTTCTTGCATACATACGGGAATGGAGTGAGTATGAACGACTTGGTGGAGGCGGTGGTTTCTTGCTCTTTTTCATCACTGACAGACTGCGATTAAAAGGACCTACGGATCCTGCCTTCTTCCAAGCTTGTTGTTGGTTGTTACCATTCAGCTGCACAGGCTTAAAGGGGGTACTTTGGGCACCAGGGTTATCTTTGACCACAGGTGGTCCATCTGTTTCCTCTGCCTGGCTTGTCCTGCTGGCCACTCGAGGAGTGCTGCTGCTAGAAATGGTGGAAGAATCGGAGACCAGTGTTTCGGATGATCCCGAGCAGCTCCAGCCAGAGGACTCTGAGAGGGTGGCAGTCCGATGGGTAGAAGCCCGAGAAGAGATCCGTGAGGACATCACTGATGGAGCTCGTGAGGAGAACCGTGAGGATGCCCGGGATGAGGCTCTTGACGGAGCCGGACTGGCCGATGCTAGGCTGCTCTTGCTCACCATGCGAACGCTACTGCGACTTCTGTTGCGGCTGAGTTCAACCACGTCCACAGATGGAGGCAGTACCGCATTTGGGATGATCTTGGACATGTATGTTGCCTCAGGGGAGACATACATTACTGGACTGGATGGAGAGGTGCCTGATGTGGTCATCCAGGGACTGGCTTGTGAATTTGGACACTCTGGGTCAAACGACTGGTGTAACAGGTGCCGGAGTAGAGAGGTGTCATCCTGCTGTCCTTCCTGTGGAGGGAGCTGTGGTTGATCCTCCGTTACTGCCTGAAGCCTGTTCATGTTCTGCAGCTGGGTTATTGCTCCGTCTGGGACCGAGGCGATGGATATGCTATCCAGAGTGGGAATGACGGTGGAAATGCTTACACCTCCATTGGACAACTGAGCATCAGTGAACTGGGATGCTATCCATGCAGCACGGTCAAGCCCTTGAGATAGGAAATGGATCAAAATGTGATATTAGTGGGGTTAAAATACATTTCATTTTTATATTAAAGCTGTGTGCTTTAATAAGAAAGCATACCCAGTTCTTTCTGTACATGTCTTGGTATTCCTGTAACTGTACCCGCCTTTTTCCCCTTCGATTTGCTCTTCCCACGTTTCTTGTCATCTTTCAGTGGTCTGAAGGTAGAGCCTGCATGCAGGGGTACAACAAAATGATCAACACTACCCAACCAAGGGTCGAGTTAAACCATTACATTGGGTTAAATTCACACTCTAAAATTGTACTTCGCTCAGCTCCATTTCTCTACAGTGAAATTAAATCATTCTTGGACACGAGACCGTACCTTGGCGTGTGAGTCCGGAACGTGAAGACTGATAGGAAGTGATGGAACGTGTGGAGATAGTATCAGCAGCAGTACTCTCAGACTCGGACATCCTCAGTTCACTGAAGCTCATGTCATCGTCTGTCTGAGCGGTCACTGTTGACTACAGAGAAAAGAAATGTTGTCCACGTCAGCAAACGTCTTAAAATTAACACCTGGTGATGCTTTCGTGTCTGTGTTTCTCCTGCCCGAGTGGTTTTTAAGCTAACTGTTAATAAGGCACTTACAATGACGCTCTGGTCATCCAGATAGTCCACACCGTTTCTGTTTTCTGGAGAATTAAAAAAAAAAATTACAACCTTCAATAAAAAGGCTGATCGTTCTGCACTGTGAGACATTTATTATGAACAGTTTAGTATTTGCAGTTCCCCCATTACCCTCATTTTATATGTCTGTGGTTAGCAACTACCAAAACTTTCACTTTCTCCTAAAATGATTCACGTTTAACTGCTTTAGAAGGACATACCATCTTGCTGCAGGAGTTTCAGACCCTCCTGAGCCTCCGTATGCAGATCCTGGACATACTTTGGTCGATTTCCCTCAATAAACACATTCTCTTGGAAGTGTTGTAGAGAGCATGATGTCTCACCTTCCACATCAGGGGCTAGAGAGAGACAGACAGACCGATAGACAGACAGACAGGAAGAGAGAGAATGGAGAGAATATTCAAGTCTTTTCTTAGTGGTGAAGAGTTTTCTTTTATAGTTGTGTTGTACTTTAGAATGCTAGTAAATTATTTATACAGAAACAATCATCTTGGGTGGCACGGTGGTGTAGTGGTTAGCGCTGTTGCCTCACAGCAAGAAGGTTCTGGGTTCGAGCCCCGTGGCCGGCAAGGGCCTTTCTGTGCGGAGTTTGCATGTTCTCCCCGTGTCCGCGTGGGTTTCCTCCGGGTGCTCCGGTTTCCCCCACAGTCCAAAGACATGCAGGTTAGGTTAACTGGTGACTCTAAATTGAGCGTAGGTGTGAATGTGAGTGTGAATGGTTGTCTGTGTCTATGTGTCAGCCCTGTGATGACCTGGCGACTTGTCCAGGGTGAACCCCGCCTTTCGCCCGTAGTCAGCTGGGATAGGCTCCAGCTTGCCTGCGACCCTGTAGAAGGATAAAGCGGCTAGAGATAATGAGATGAGATAATGAGATGAGACAATCATCTTAATTATAAATCACTGAAATTGATTCGCACTTATGAAAGTTCAATAAATGATTTCTCTCCAAGATCAGTAGAATAAATTCAGTATTCTCTGTTACACACATCTTTAATATTTATATAGTGAGAACGTGAAGTGAAAGAAAAAGTGAAGGAATTTCTTTTTTTCTGCTTGAAGAATAAATACAGATCTGAACCTCCACTAGGGGGCGGAACTGAGTCACAGATGGTTTAAAAATGATGCTGCACAATTGGAGTTCAAAGCACAAGCATGTAGTGAAACGAAAACACTATTTTCGTTGTCCGTGTATTTGAGTTGCTCGTTTTGTACATGTTTCCTAATGAACAGGAAGTGACTCAGCACCTAGAAGCAGCCGAGACAATAATTTCACCACAGTAACAGTGAAACTTGGAGATAAATTCCCAGGATAATTCTCGTTCCTCTAAGTCACACTTCACGACACTATAGTGTTGGTGTAAAGCTTAAATATAATATAAAGTGAACACAATCATTCAGAGCCTTTGGTCGTTTATCAAAACTATGCAGAAATACCACTTTGTCTTAAAATAAATAAATACCCGCAATCACCACCACGACATTTGGTCATGGAGGTGGATGGAGCCAGCAGTTTGGTGCAGTTGGTCAAAATTAGTGTTTGAAACTTTACAGAACTCTTCTTTGTCTTAGGAGTTCTTTTCTCTTTCAGTCACAGTTAACATTTAAGCAAATAACTCAACGAGAAATGTCTGTTCACTTGTTAATTTAATGCTTGCAGTTGTACAAATTTAATTATCCAGTTACTGAGGGGAAAATAAGAAAATTAAAACAGTGTATTAGAGCCATGGGGGTGGGGTGGGGGGTGTTTCAGATTTTCCAAGTCACAAATATACAAGACAAATGTTTTTTTCTCCTTTTTTGGTGTCAAGGAACCAGATCGCTTCACTTTGCAAGTTTGGATCAACGTGATCACACCACAGACCCCATGACTGAGCCAAGAGTTCTAGGAAACGCAGTCTTTCCTCCACAATCAGCAATACAAAAGAATAAAGAGGTCAGAGAATTTCAACTGCATTACCCAGAATGCACTGCAGCCAGGAAGCAGGACAGATTTTTCTCGCAAATTTGTGACTTTATAATCTCGGAGAATCTGTTTTTTCCTCATAAAGCTATATGCAGGGGCGGTTCTAGGGGCGGGGCCACAGGGGCCATGGCCCCGCCTCTAATTTGATTGGCTCCTGAAGTGCCCCGTTCTGTCAATCAACTGGCGAGAAGAACAACCGGAGAATTCAATAATCACTGGTGCAGTTCCACCCCCAAACTGTTGGTGGCAGTGCACCTGTTGTGTCAATACAACTGAATGGAAGAAGAAACAGACCCGTGGAGGTTTTTTTTCCATTGCTTAACGTTACCACAGCGTTTACCATTCCGCTTCCATGCGATCAAAGAGGATGCACAAGTACTAATGCCAGTCAGCGGCGACGAGACTGATGTTCAACTAGGCGAATTCATTCTTTGGTGAGTCAAATCTTCTTGTTGGTTAAGTTTAAGTTTGTATTAAACTAAACTGTAACTACATTAAAGCTGTTGGCTTCTAAACTTGTAAGTCACTGCACTTTTTAGCGAAGTTGTAATTTGTTTGGTAAGCTAGCAATAGCTTTGACCTGTTTATTCAAAGTTCAAGATTTTGTGTTAATCTTAACTATCGTGTTTGGCAGGTATGGAGCACTTGCATGTGACGTCACAGCCGATCCAGATTGTGACAGACGCCATCGTGTCGGTCAAACGCCATATTCCGCCTTCTACTTCTACTTTTACTTCTACCTTTTCTTCTGGAAAACCCTACTATATACAATTCTACTACAACGGCTGCGGCTACAAGCTCTCCCTACCTGTGTACGTTTATGTTTTTTGTGTGTATTTTTGCATGTTGTTCGTCTGTACCGGACTTCAATATCCACTACAACCGTATGGACTTACTGGACATTGGTTTCCAGCAGAAAATGACGGTTTGTAGCGATTTCCATTGCATGCACAACATTCCGGACGAGAAAAAAAAAAAAAAAAAACATTCCGGACGAGACAGCGAGGTCTCCGTGGATTGTTATTGGAAGCAAAGCGAAGGAGGCAGCGCCGGGAGCGGAAGCAAAAGCGAGGCTACAGGCAGAGCCGGCCTGTTGACTAAGCTCAGAAAACAGCTACTCAAACCTCCACTGCCAAGCCTCTACCTCTCCAACGCCAGATCCATGTAAACAAGACGGACGATTTGGAATTACCTTATTCTATAATCGGCTGGTCAGTGCTATACTCAATACTTAAGTGACTTACCCATCCAATGAGGATAGTTATTTTCTTGTTTACAAGATGCCACATCTGAGTCGCTGACAAATCCTGAATTTCTGTAAAGAAAACTGTCCAGAGATTTATAAGCACGCAGTGCTTCACCACTGAACAGCGAGGGAAAGTTAATGAGGTAATCATACACGTCCGGGTATTCCGCTGGCAGTTCAAAATCCGGTCGTGAAAACTCCGTCCGGAAAGCCATAAGGGTCACAAATCTGTAGATCGTTTATTTTAGACATATATCTAGTTATCTGTTCATTAGAAAAATGAGCCGTGTAGTCCGTCAGTTGAAATTGATCCATTCTGTACACGAGTGCAGCAGTATTCAGCGGTGTTTTTAACCGACAAGATGGGGGTTGTGTACTTTCCGGTCACGTGACTGCAAGATCTCTATAGAGACAGAGAGAGCATGAAAAGAAAGACGCAGGGAATTCAGCAGTTTCTTATCAAAAGAAAAACTGAAAGTGAGGGCTTAAACGAGGGCAGCACAAGTACGCAGGCACCAGCGCCACAAGACGGTCAACAACTGCAGTAGCAGTCTGCTAGCCCAAGCCCCTCTTCACCAGGTCAGAGAAAACATGATGTAGTAGGCAAAACCAGATGACTACAAATAATACAATGTATTGTACCGGTATTTCTGGAAATGGTATTAATTGAGATTGCATAGAGGAGAAACGCACAGTTTAAGGGTCTACTTTAGTTCTAGACTTGTATGTAGTTCAACTGTAGCTGTAATAGTAACCCTCTAGGTAATGATGCCATGTTGTATGGGTGTAATGTACTTAATTGCATTTTATTTATTAAAATAACTAAATTGGTAGTTGTCAGATGGCATTTTGAATAGAAATACGGGTTACTTATTTTGTGACATATTTCTGTATTAGCTCTATCGGATGGTGCAGGTTCAAACGATGAAAGCCAGAGTGAGGGCGAACCTGACTGCTTCAACCCACAAGAACTACCCGGACCACAGTCCCCAGATAGTGCTTCCTCCAATGGTAAGCTGCGTTCGTCTTAAAATATGACTAAAAGATTACAGGCAATGTGTATTGCACTGACTGTGATTGTTTCATTCTTTTCCATTTGCTCTTTGTAGACATGTCCCAGTGCCTAGCAGAGGGGTCAGAGCAGACAAGTTGTGCTGCGCCACCTGGACCTGATGGTATGTATGCCCAGCATCCTGTTGAAGTTGTCAGTTGAAAACAACTATGCATTGCTTAACAATAGTAGAGTAGAGGTACTTTATTGATCCAGATTTCCAGAAGAAAATTAAGGTGTCGAGCCACATACACATAATACGCATTTCACAGATCCAATATATTGCACACATCTGCAGACATACATACATAGATTCACTTAGTGGTAAAAAAAAAAGACTGTTTATAAGTGATGGCATGATGATGACGACGGTTCTCTTCTCTTGCTGTTGTAACCATACACTGTGTGAGGTGTGTACAGCGGTCTAATACTTTCATTTAACAAAAAAAACAGCTGTCTTCGCATACTGTTTGATAATGACATTTAAAATATTTTGAAAAATGTAAAAATATTTCTTCTATTTGCTTCTCTGCAGACATTTCCAAGTCCAGAGCAGACGGTCCAGTGCAACCTGTCCTCAAGGTCTTCCCCAAGACAGAGCAGGGAAACAGGAAGAGAGGATTCAATGAAGCGTGGTACAAAGACTTTACGTGGCTGGAGTATTCTATCTCTAAAGACTCTGTTTTTTGCTACCCTTGCCGCCACTTCTCACTTCCAAGTGCACCAAATTCTGTATTTAAGTCCGAATCTGGGTTCTGCAATTGGAAGAAAGCACTCTGCAGAAGTGGTGGTTTTAAAGATCACTGTAAATCTGACCATCACAGAAGTGCCATGTTTGCATGGACACAGCACAAACTAGCCGTTAAAAAGAAAACGTCCATGATCACATCAGTGAACAAAGAAAGGGAAAAAAAATAGCTGAGAACCAGATTTATATCAAAGCGTTATCACTGGATAAAGATGGTGGCGACACTGTTGGCCCCTGAAGGTTACATATGGCCCCATAGTGGCCCCTGTTTCAGAAAAATCCTAGAACCACCACTGTATAAGTGGCAAAGTTTGTTCGTTTGTCTTGAGCCAACGTCGCCATTTCTCAACCGATTTTTTACCAAATTTGACAAGTGCGTCCAGGAATGACCCGGAATTTTGGAGATATAAGCAAAATTCATGTATGTGCCCCAGGGAGGTCTCTGGGGGGCACAACATCCACCCACCCCCTCCCTCAATGCCTTTCACATTACATTTATCAACAAAAACTCTGAACAGATCTTCACTAAACTTGGCACATAGATACAGGAGATAGCCACAATTTGGCAGAACTCAGAAATTCCATATTTGGGCCCCAGGGGGTCCCCGGTGGGCCCCTGGGTGATGGATGTTTGGATGAAGTAAGAAATATATAGCAACAAAGTATCTTTCATTTCTTAGTGGATATCTTCTCTCCACCCCTTCCTACTGACGATTTTATTACTCTTCAAACCCTTTTTCTAATATATACACAACTGCAATCAGAAATATTCAACCCCCCAAAGATTTTAAGGATTTATCAGTTAAAGTTTCTTCAAAGAGCAAGATTCTGCTTTGGATGACTTCTTTATGAGTTGAGTGATGCATAAAATCAACACAGAAAATGCATGATGTAGTACGTGTGTGCAACAGTATAATTTTGTTAAGATAGCCATGTCACAATTATTCAACCCCTATATAATATTGTTGTTTTTAAAGCTTTCTGACAGCTTTTATGGCCAAAAGTGGAGTTGAAACACAATTAAGCCTTTGGGAACTCTATAACGATCCTTCATTTGCGATGCATATATAAACCCCAACCATGAAAGCATTCAAGGTCAGTTGCAATGATGGGAAAGACAAAGGAGCTTCCACAAAAGCTGAGAGAGGAGATTATTTCATCACGGAAGATTTCCAAAAAATTTAACATTCCAAGAGATACCATTGGGTGCATTATAAGGAAGTTTAAAACTTAGGGAACAGCTGCAAACCTGCTTGGCCATGGAAGAAAGCCCAAAATTTCATCAAGGGCCCTTAGCCACTTAGTCAGGACAACTAAGAAAAACCCCCATGTGAGCACAAGACACCTACAGGATGACATGATGAAGGCTGGTACAAGTGCTTCAGTGGCAACTATAAGACGTGTGCTGAATAAACAAGGATTTCATGGCCGGACTCCAAGCTGCACTCCACTCTTGACCACAAGGAACATCAAAAGTCGACTAGAATATGCCAGGAAGAATTTAGATAAAAGACTACAGAGTTTTGGGAGACAGTTCTATGGACTGATGAAACCAAACTGGAACTGTTTGGACATATGGACCAGCGGTATGTCTGGCATGTGAAAGGCCAGGCTTATGTGGGTGCAATCAGTTAATTATTGAAATTAAGTGATCAATCTCATTAAATCAGTCTCATTAAATTTTCAAGGTCAATAATTAAAATGAATCAATCCCATTGAATCGTTTACTTTGACTCGTTTGAATTGAATCATACCATAGAATCAGTCTCATTCAGTGAATCATTTAGTGAATCATACCATTAATCCTGGTGCTTAATAATAAATTACCAAACAGCTAAATTATGGTACATTTCCAAATTATTACAATCACTTACCACATTACATAACTTTTATATGCACCCTTTTTGAATTCTTTGAGAAGATTGGGGACTTCACATATTGTTGTTCACACAAATAAACACAGTTTGTTTAATAAATGAATTTATTATACAAGGATAAAAAGATAAAAATAATAAATCAATATATACAAGCAGTGAGGTGTGTGTGTGAGAAGGACTTGACCATGTGTTTAGTCTCGTGTAGCTAACTACACGTGGTGGAGGCCTAGCTTGTTGCTAGCTAAAACAAAAGAATGTTATCTAAATAGAACAAAGGATTAGCTCTGTGTTTAGCCTCGTGTAGCTAACTACACGTGGTGGAAACCTAGATTAGCCTTGTGTTGCTAGTATGTTTGTGAAAGGCCCTATGGCCTAGCTAAAGGGTGTTTGTTAGGCCTTATGAGGCCTACTGAGCACGTGTTGCTAAAGACAAAGGGAAGCTATCTAAAGTGTATCAAGCCTGGTCAGGCCTGTTGAGCACGTGTTTTCTCAGTAACAAAAAGATTCCACTCTCATAACATTACCAAACTCACTGAAACCTTGATAAGGTCAAAATGTATGATAAGGAAATTAAAGTGTTAGTCAGAATAAGAGAGAGAGAGAAGCATGCGCAGCCTATCTATTAAACAATTGAGAGAACATAGAACCAAAATAAATCAACACGCTGCGTGTCTAATAGTGTAATGAATAAACCTGGGTTTAAATTCACACTATTTCAAATAAAAGCAAATTCCTAAGACTATCTTAATTATGCCCAAATGCCAAAATCTTACTTAATCCTGCCTTTAGCAAGATATGAAGAACTATTCGCCGGTGTAGTCTCGGGCCTCGCCGTGGGAGCACGTGAGCCGCTCGTGATGGAGGCGGAGAAAACTTTCTGGTCCAGCGGAGCACTTGGGTGGTTCCCGTGGAAAGCAGAGGATTCTTGGTCCGAACCTCAGCGTTCGTGAGGAAAAGTCTCTGATCAGAATAAGATGCACAGCGCTTTTGAGTTAAAAAGGATTCAATCGCTTCTTAACTTTTAACTGCCTGGGCTGCAGTCGTGACGTCACTTCTAATGCAAGTAAACCGGTTGTAACTCAGGTTGAGTTTAAAGATCGCGCGACTGTAGAGTTTACCTTTGCCAAGGGTAAGAAAGAAAATCGCGCCGAGTGATGGATCTTGCAAGAAAGAAGACGTCTTTCTGGGTGGAGAGCGCCTCTTTATACGTCCAGATTCATCGGAAGCCAGACGTGAGAGACAAAGATGGTGGAGCTTCCGCTTGGATTTATGCGTGCATGGCAGACTGACGTAGGTGATCCCACCCACGCGTGACGTAGGTCACACGGAAGTTGCCTGGGAATTGTAGTTCTGACACAAGATGGCGGCATGATACCTACAGTCCCCCTTTTGGTCTCAGGGGTATGACGGAGTCGTAGCACTGAGAGCACCGTATCGTATCATCGCCGTGTCCATAGTCCTTGAGGTAGACTTGTCCTGTGCAGTTCATAGTGTCCTGCGAAGACTGTGTAAACTTGTGAGTTCCAGTAAGACTGTTGGAGACAGAGGCATTTCGGGCTTATCACTATGGGCATTTTGGGCATATAATCACTATCTAACTAGATCAAAACCACATCAAAAAAAACATTAAACATTGAACATGAAACATGTAGTGTTTAATTTCTTATGCATAAAAAAAACAAGAGAAGAAATGAAGAAAGGAAAGAAGTATTAGTGTTTGGGTTGGCAAACCTAATCTTCTGGGAAGGTGATAGCAGTGGGGGGTCTGGCTAGAAAGCGTGCGCTACTGCGGCTAGCTGTCGGGGACACAGACCATCTTATCTAGCTAGGCGTGTAGTGTTATGTATGGGTTGCCTGGGCAGACCCAGTGGATGTCTTTAGTGAAGGTGCACATCTCTAAGTTTGTGGATTCACAAAAATGAGGATAGCACTGCCAAGACTATATGCCAGGTGTATTTGCGATGAATACACACTAGTAATAATAGCGGATTTTAGTATTTATCTACCATGTTATTCTGAAGGGTTATTACTTCATTGGGTTGGTGAAGTCTGACCGGGAATGTTAGTGCACGCTTATGGTTGAGTGATGCGTACAAGCTAGGTGGACATGATGGGCCTAGCTGTCGTCCACCCCCTTTTGGAGTGAGGACTGTTCAAAAGGTTTGATTTGATTATCATGGAAATCGATATGAAAGCGTTTGATTAGGCCTAGATGTCCTAATGTGATACGCGACGGGGAATGGTTTTCCCACGATCGAAAGGTCTCGACCAGGGTGGTAGGAACTTCTCTGAGATTCGGGCGTAGTAGGCTTTGTGTCCTTCTACTCTCGAATTGAGATTCTTTTGGGCACCTGTAAAGGTTGACTGTAGGTGGCGTCGTAGGTCGGCGACATGTTGATGTGCGGTGTATGCAATCGCGACGCTCATGGCCTCTGGTTTGTATAGGAGATGCGGGGGAAGAACCGACTCTCGCCCAGTCATCCCATAGGGTGTGACTTCAGTGGCGCAACGAGGGGTGGACCAAATGGCCCTTAGCACCAAGGGAAGTTTCACGTCCCAAATTTTACCATGGTTTGTGATATACTTTCGCAGCATGTTCACAATGGCTTGAATGGCTCGTTCAGCCTGACCAGAGAATTGAGGGTGGTACGCGATATGGAATTTCGCCTCGACGCCTAACATGTTCCACAGCGCAGCCATTACACCAGCAGTGAAATGGGTGTCTGTGTCTGAGTCGATGGATAGAGGGAGATTTTGAAAGAATTGTGGCCACTAGGGGGAATTGCGATGTCGGGTGTTTCGACACCGGACTCGGTGTGCAAAGACATGAACTGAAGTTCATACGAAATTTGATCTCGCGTGGCGCTCGGTTGATCGGTGTTCGCACTAATCTCGTCACAACGGTTTTGTGCATATTTTGTGGGATCCAACGACTGTGGGGTTTTGTTTTGTGTAAAGCTGACTAAGTTTATGTTGCAGGGCTTGGTTGGGATTGGGTCGCCTTGTGAGAGCCGTGTGTCTGAGAAATGGTGGTGAAGACTTTAGCGCACGTGAGAAGCGCGTTTTGTGTGTTTGCCTTCGCCACCAGGGGGGGCCCTACATCCTTTATTTATTTAACTTTGCCTTAGAATAATTAAATTATGTAAAAGCATAATATCAACAACAACAATAAAAAAAAAAAAAAAAAAAAAAAAAAAAAAAAAACTAAGGCAGGGAATCCGCAACAGCTGAGCCATTTACTGCAGACCCTTCTATAAAGTGAAAATATAACAAAAACGTCTTAATTAATTCTAAAATATTTAAAAACAACAAGTCAAAGGCTTATGAAGACTTCGTGCAGAATTGCACTTCACACATATTGTTCTCCATGAGCGTAGGTCATCTGGATCGTAAATAGTCTGTAAGGATAGTGTGTAGTACTGTAAGAGGAGCGACTTGTAGGAAGACAGTGATACTTTGAGTTGACGAGTTTCTTGCGGAAGTGAATTCCAAATTCTTGTCGTTCTTATCAAAAATGACTTCTGGTATGTGGAGGTTCTGCAAAATGGTTGTTTAAACAGGATTTCAGCTGAACCTTGGTTTCTTGTCCTTTTTCTTGGACTGATTACCGATGGTGTGACTTTGGAATCAATCTTAGCTATCCCAGTGACAAGCTTATAAAATAGTACCATGTCAAGATACTCGTGCCAGTAACATAAAGGAAGTAGTTCTGTTCTTAATAATCTTTCCTTGTAGTTAATATCACAGATGTATGGCAAACCAAGGATGTATTTTGTAGCCCGTCTTTGAACCAGTTCAGTTCGTCTGATGAGTTCTACAGACTGAGGAGCCCATACCTGCGTCGCATACCCTAAATGCGGGCGTATGATGGTGAGGTAAATGGTACGTCTTGAACATTGAGAATTTAAACATTTTGTAGACCGTCTAACATAGCCCAACAGCTGATTAGCTTTTGCACACTGTGTGAGTACTTGCTTTTTCCATGAGAGGTCAGAAGTAATCCACACTCCAAGGTCGCGTTCTTCTTTGGTTCGTTTGAGATGGATATTATTCATTAAATAGGGATAAAAGACATTATTCTTTTTTCTACTAATAGTTTGAACTTTACACTTGCTTTCATTAAATTTTAGTCCAGATGACAGAGACCACTGGCCCAAATCTTCAAGGTCTTTCTGCAGGGAGGAAGAATCTGTCATGTTTGAAATTGCTTTAAACAGCTTAGTGTCATCCGCAAATGTAGCTACTCTAGAAGATGATACTGTCTCTGGCAAGTCATTGACGTACAGAAGAAACAGCATTGGACCAAGGATTGAACCTTGAGGGACACCTGATGTAACTGATAAAGGAATAGAAGTAGCGCCAAGTACCGTAACTCGTTGTTTACGGTCGTGCAGATAAGACTGAAACCAGTTTAGGATATTACCCCTAAAACCATATTGATAGAGTTTGTTGATTAGTTGACGGTGAGAGACTTTATCAAAGGCTTTGGACATGTCCAAATATATTACATCAATCTGGTTTCCTCGGTCAAGCAAGCTTCCAATGTGATCAAGAACTTCAATGAGCTGAGTCGTACAAGACCTACCAGGTACGAATCCATGCTGCACAGTGCTGATAAGGCTTGTTGTCTGATCTTTTATGGTGGTAAAAACGCAACGCTCCATGACTTTGGAAACCAGAGATAATAATGAGATTGGTCGATAGTTCTCCATATGGTCTTTCTCTCCTTTTTTGAACACGGGAACTACATTAGCTAGTTTCCAGTCATCTGGTACGATGCCGAGACTGAGCGATTTGTTAAATAGAGCACACAAAGAGGGGGCAACCTGAATGGCTGTTTCTTTCAGGAGTCGAGCAGGTATACCATCAGGACCTAAAGCTTTGGACGGATCAAGTTTCTTAAGTGATGCTTCTACCGTTTCCTTAGTGAACGTCAGAGTTCCTGAGGATGTAAGTAAAGATTCATCGGTATCATCAGGCTGTAGATCATCCATGATGCTCGTACCATGGTCTGTAGTAAAGACAGAAGTGAAGTAACGGTTGAACAGGTTAGCAATATCATCTGGGTCGTTTGCCTTGATTCTAGTGTTATTATCAGAAGCCATTGACATTGTTTGCGGGAAGTTGCTTGACTTGGATTTCAACTTCAGAAGTGACCAAAATCGTTTAGGATTGTTCTTTAGTTCCCTGTCTAGAGAGCCAAAGAACTGATCTCTGCTCTCCTTTAGAAGATGTTTTACCACTGAGCGCTGTCGTTTGAACTTTTCCTTTAAATGGTCTGTGCGAGAACGAATAAATTGACGACGAATGCGTGCTTTCTTCTTGATGGCATGAAGAATCTCACCAGATATCCAAGGAGGACTATTCCTGCCTCTGATCTTTTTAGATGGAACAAACTGCTTGACAGCTGCTTGAAATGCAGACTTCCAGCTAATCCAGTCATCATTGATGTTTTCTTTTTCAGAGATGGTGTTGGACAGGACCGCGGTCTGTTGTAAATAAGAACGAAGGCCAATGAAGTCAGCATTGCGATAGTCATAAACAAATCGCTTATGCTTGAGCGCTCGAGGAACCAATGCCAGCAAATCAAAGAGTATAATGGCGTGGTCCGTGAGAATACCTCCATCCTCAGGAGACAAGATTTCTCGAATTCTAATCTTCTCAGGCGTATTCGTGATAACGAGATCGAGCGTGTTATTGCCACGTGTCACAGCAGTGTTCATTTGTGTCAAGAAGTAGTCATTTAAAAGTTCAAGAAATGCTATTTCATCAGAGCCAGTGGTATTTTCTGGAGTTTCCCAAAGAATGTTTGGTAGATTAAAGTCACCTGAAATTATCATGTTGTCATACGAATCAGAAACGTTCCCCAAGAGACGACTGAATTCACCAAACCACGAATGATCTGTATTTGGTGGCCTATAACATGAGCAGATCAGGAACTTTGAGTTAGAACCACTTGTGACTTCTACCAGGACAATCTCAAGATTCGTGTCCACTTGGATGTTATGAATGTCTTTAAAGGAAGCTGTTTTTAACGCTACAAGTACGCCACCACCCCTTGAGTCTCTGTCTTTCCTGAATATCTGATAGTCAGATCCATGAAGAATCTCCTTGTCTTGAATATCCTTGTTAAGCCAGGTCTCGTTCACGCAGCATGGCTTAACAAGGATATTCAAGACAAGGACCCTGACCCTCGCCTGCTGTTTCAGAGGGATCTCCTCCCCCTTTCACGAGATATACCCGTGGTTCCTGGCCTAGTCATGCCAGTGAATGGTCTTTTGCCATTTTTCTTGGGCTCTTTTGTTTTATCTGTTGAGGGGTCTGACGTCTCCTGTAACAGTTCTTTAATCTCAGCCAACTGGGCTTTTAAAGAGTCCAGCTCTGAGTGGAACTCACCAGGTTGGTCTGAGTCACTGTGTTGGTCGTCTCTACCCTTACGTTTAGAGCTACGGTCGGAACGCTTCTGCCGTTTCTGGTCAGAGCGGGGATGATGGTTTTGCTGCCAACCGTTTTGTTCCCTGCGACCCTTTCATGTGATGGGTGATTGCCATAGTCACTGTGGACTCGCCCTCGGTCCCTCCTGGCCTTACCTTGTCGATTTTTCCACTCACCCTTGTGATGGCTCAGCAAGGATCGGACTAGACCGGAATTTTTCCAGGTGGGTCCCCCTTTTGGAGCTTCGCCTCCTTCTAAGGTTAGCGGGGGCCCATTTGCATCCTGGAGCCTAAGGACTCTGGGTTCATCATCATTTCCGTTTGCGGTTTTGACAATGGTCTCCCAGGTCATTTGGGCTAGTCGCCTAATTTCCCTCATCGAATAGCGACCTTGTCGACACGTCAGTGTGACATGGGTCTGCACGCTTGGGTGGAGGTTATGTAAGAAGAGAGATATGAAACCTCTATCTTCTTCCAACCCTGGTGCGCTACTACCTTGGAAATAGGCAGTACGTAGCCGTCTGTAATATTCACGAGGCGCCTCAGACCGTTTTTGTTTGATTTGTAATGCACACAATATCGTGGAGGTTTCGTCCGTGTATGGCGCATATTCTTCCCTCATGTAATTGCGAAGTTTCGAATAACTATCGCGAATGTTTGGGGGTAGTATCTCTAAAAAGGCACGAACGTTACTACTGGAGGTCTTCCAAATTAGTCTAAGTTTTTCACGTGTTGTGGTGTTCGGCAGGTCCATCAGGCATCGATCAATTTCTCGTAAATAGTTATTTACATTAGTTCTTTGATTGTCGGGATCGAATCGCTCGACATCTTGGGCAAGTAGGTCAATTTGCCGTAGGCGGAGGGCTTGGTGCGCGTCCTTACGCGACGACTTTTGCTCTCCTGAGTACTCACTGTCTGAGCTACTCTGGAATCGCTCCCGCTTCGCACGAGATGCGTGGTCTGATTCATCTGGAGATGGATCAGGGAAACTGAAGCGCACTGACCTAGGTGTGCTACGGGCCTGGACTCGGGATGAGCGCAGGACGGCTCCATCCTGGCTAGACGACGACGACGACAGAGTCGTGTAGCAAGTTGATGGAGTTTGGCAGGATGTCTGGTCCTCGACCAGATCATTTACGGTGTCCGGTTCGGACGCCTCTTCCCGCTCTGAGCTTTGGTGCATTGTTGGGGGTCTTTCACGCCCCTCGCGCTGCTCATGGGGGGTCTGCTCCTGGGCAGCCCTCTTAGCAACCATTTCGGCTTTCTCTAGCCGCTTGGTGCAATCATCAAGGGAGGTCTTCAAGAGCTCACACTCCCTATGTAAATCATTATTATCGGCTGTCAGCTTGGCGTTGCTGGTGGTCAGCCTTTCAACCTCTCCGCGAAGGCATCTGATTTCTGAATCAGCATTTTGGAAGTATGATAGGAATAGCTTACCTAGTGCCGCTTGGACACTAATAGTTGTTCTTTTTGGATCTCTCATATGTTTGTTTGAGTTATCTAAGTTGTTTTGGCATTCACTCTCACTCGTGTACTTAATTTTTGCCTTTTCGGAAGCAGAGCAGTGAATGAGGTCTGCAATGACCTCAAGGAGAGACACGTCTTGAGCGTTGTCTTCCATTTTTGAGACATGAGGGGATGCCATTTTACTTAGGCTGGATACTAGATAATTAATCAAGTTAATTATTAATTTAATCATTATTAATTAACTATGTAATTAATAAGGTTTATTTGGAAATGCTCTCTTATCCTAAGTTAAATAGGTTATGAGTATTGGTGATATGGTTATCACACTACTGTTAACCGTTTTAACACACCTGGGGATATACCTTAGCAGTTGCTGAATCAACTGAGTTTATTTGTTGTTGAACAATATCCCAGAAGTCAACAAACCAATCTCCTCACACGGGGCACCAATTTAACTGTGGGTGCAATCAGTTAATTATTGAAATTAAGTGATCAATCTCATTAAATCAGTCTCATTAAATTTTCAAGGTCAATAATTAAAATGAATCAATCCCATTGAATCGTTTACTTTGACTCGTTTGAATTGAATCATACCATAGAATCAGTCTCATTCAGTGAATCATTTAGTGAATCATACCATTAATCCTGGTGCTTAATAATAAATTACCAAACAGCTAAATTATGGTACATTTCCAAATTATTACAATCACTTACCACATTACATAACTTTTATATGCACCCTTTTTGAATTCTTTGAGAAGATTGGGGACTTCACATATTGTTGTTCACACAAAAACACAGTTTGTTTAATAAATGAATTTATTATACAAGGATAAAAAGATAAAAATAATAAATCAATATATACAAGCAGTGAGGTGTGTGTGAGAGAAGGACTTGACCATGTGTTTAGTCTCGTGTAGCTAACTACACGTGGTGGAGGCCTAGCTTGTTGCTAGCTAAAACAAAAGAATGTTATCTAAATAGAACAAAGGATTAGCTCTGTGTTTAGCCTCATGTAGCCAACTACACGTGGTGGAAGCCTAGATTAGCCTTGTGTTGCTAGTATGTTTGTGAAAGGCCCTATGGCCTAGCTAAAGGGTGTTTGTTAGGCCTTATGAGGCCTACTGAGCACGTGTTGCTAAAGACAAAGGGAAGCTATCTAAAGTGTATCAGGCCTGGTCAGGCCTGTTGAGCACGTGTTTTCTCAGTAACAAAAAGATTCCACTCTCATAACATTACCAAACTCACTGAAACCTTGATAAGGTCAAAATGTATGATAAGGAAATTAAAGTGTTAGTCAGAATAAGAGAGAGAGAGAAGCATGCGCAGCCTATCTATTAAACAATTGAGAGAACATAGAACCAAAATAAATCAACACGCTGCGTGTCTAATAGTGTAATGAATAAACCTGGGTTTAAATTCACACTATTTCAAATAAAAGCAAATTCCTAAGACTATCTTAATTATGCCCAAATGCCAAAATCTTACTTAATCCTGCCTTTAGCAAGATATGAAGAACTATTCGCCGGTGTAGTCTCGGGCCTCGCCGTGGGAGCACGTGAGCCGCTCGTGATGGAGGCGGAGAAAACTTTCTGGTCCAGCGGAGCACTTGGGTGGTTCCCGTGGAAAGCAGAGGATTCTTGGTCCGAACCTCAGCGTTCGTGAGGAAAAGTCTCTGATCAGAATAAGATGCACAGCGCTTTTGAGTTAAAAAGGATTCAATCGCTTCTTAACTTTTAACTGCCTGGGCTGCAGTCGTGACGTCACTTCTAATGCAAGTAAACCGGTTGTAACTCAGGTTGAGTTTAAAGATCGCGCGACTGTAGAGTTTACCTTTGCCAAGGGTAAGAAAGAAAATCGCGCCGAGTGATGGATCTTGCAAGAAAGAAGACGTCTTTCTGGGTGGAGAGCGCCTCTTTATACGTCCAGATTCATCGGAAGCCAGACGTGAGAGACAAAGATGGTGGAGCTTCCACTTGGATTTATGCGTGCATGGCAGACTGACGTAGGTGATCCCGCCCACGCGTGACATAGGTCACACGGAAGTTGCCTGGGAATTGTAGTTCTGACACAAGATGGCGGCATGATACCTACACTTATGACCAGAACAATACCATCCCCACAGTCAAGCATGGAGGTGGGTCATTGATGTGGGGCTGTTTTTCTGCGGTAGGAACTGCCAGTCTTGATCGTGTACCTGGCATCATGGATTCCCAGAAATACCAGGCCATTTTAAAGAGGAATGTGGTGCCTTCTGTTGACAAATTAAACCTTGGTGATCAATGGACTTTCCAGCAAGACAATGATCCCAAGCACACCTCCAAGTCAACCAAAGCTTGGTTGAGATGATGATCCTGGAACATCCTGCAGTGGCCTTCTCAGTCACCAGATTTAAATCCGATTGAAAATCTTTGGTGGGATTTAAAGAAGGCAGTTGCAGCACGGAAGCCATCAAACATCACTGAGCGAGAGGCTTTTGCACATGAAGAATGGGCAAAGATTCCAATTGAGAGGTGTAAGAAGCTTGTCAGCACTTACCGAAAATGTTTGTTAGAAGTTATAAAAGCTAAAGGATGCTCCACAAAGTACTGAAGCTGGGAGTTGAAATAATGGCCCTTTTCCACTACCCTTTTTCAGCTTGCTTCAGCCCGACATGGCTCGCGTTTCGACTACCTCAGAGCAGCACGACTCAGCTCGCTTCAGCCCTGCTTAGCACCCAAAACTCGCACGGTTTTGGAGTGGGGCTGAAGCGAGCCAAACCGAGCCGAGCGGGGCTAGGGGCGTGAGGAGACACTCCCCTGTGCACTGATTGGTGAGGAGGAGTGTCCTCACATGCCCACACACGCCCCGCGAGCACGCTGGGATCTGTAAACACCGTAAACCCGGAAGAATAATAATTACGAGAATTTCTGAAGCCTTATGCGCCTCGCCTCATCTATACGCTCTTGCCAGTATCTGTTGGCGTTGTCGGTGACAACAAGCCACAGCACCAAGACCAGCAACACTAACGACTCCATGTCCTCCATGTTTATTGTTTACTATCCTGGTCGTGAGACTACCGCTTAAAAGGCCACTGATGTCACTGTTTGCGCCACCTAACGACATCACGTGACATCCACCCACTTTCGCTAACTCCACCCAATGTGTCCACCCACTTCCAGCCAGCACGGTTCAGCGCGGTTGTAGTCGAAATGCAACTCCAACAGCCCCGCTCAGCTCGACTCAGCCCAACTCAGCACCGCACGGCTCAGCCCAACTCAGCCGCGTTGGTAGTGGAAAAGCGGCATAATAGTGCACATGCGTTAAAAGATTTACATTTTCATTTGAACTTCAAAGTTAAAACTTCTGTTGTCAAAATACCCAAATACAGTTAGGTCCATATATATTTGGACACTGACACAAATTTTGTTTTTTTTACCTGTTTACTGAAACATATTCAAGTTATAGTTATATAATGGACATAAAGTCCAGACTTTCAGCTTTCATTTGAGGGGATCCACATTAAAATTGGATGAAGGGTTTAGGAGTTTCAGCCCCTTAACATGTGCCACCCTGTTTTTAAAGGGACCAAAAGTAATTGGACAATTGACTCAAAGGCTATTTCATGGGCAGGTGTGGGCAATTCCTTCGTTATGTCATTCTCAATTAAGCAGATTAAAGGCCTGGAGTTGATTTGAGGTGTGGTGCTTGCATTTGGAAGATTTTGCTGTGAAGAAAACATGTGGTCAAAGGAGCTCTCCATGCAGGTGAAACAAGCCATCCTTAAGCTGCGAAAACAGAAAAAACCCATCCGAGAAATTGCTACAATATTAGGAGTGGCAAAATCTACAGTTTGGTACATCCTGAGAAAGAAAGAAAGCACTGGTGAACTCATCAATGCAAAAAGACCTGGACGCCCACAGAAGACAACAGTGGTGGATGATCGCAGAATAATTTCCATGGTGAAGAGAAACCCCTTCACAACAGCCAACCAAGTGAACAACACTCTCCAGGAGGTAGGCGTATCAATATCCAAATCTGCCATAAAGAGAAGACTGCATGAAAGTAAATACAGAGGGTTCACTGCACGGTGCAAGCCACTCATAAGCCTCAAGAATAAAAAGGCTAGATTGGACTTTGCTAAAAAACATCTAAAAAAGCCAGCACAGTTCTGGAAGAATATTCTTTGGACAGATGAAACCAAGATCAACCTTGACCAGAATGATGGAAAGAAAAAAGTATGGCGAAGTCGTGGTACAGATTATGATCCAAAGCATACCACATCATCTGTAAAACACGGCGGAGGCAGTGTGATGGCTTGGGCATGCATGGCTGCCAGTGGCACTGGGTCACTAGTGTTTATTGATGATGTGACACAGGACAGAAGCAGCCGGATGAATTCTGAGGTATTCAGAGACATACTGTGTGCTCAAATCCAGCCAAACTGATTGGTCGGCGTTTCATAATACAGATGGACAATGACCCAAAACATAAAGCCAAAGCAACCCAGGAGTTTATTAAAGCAAAGAAGTGGAATATTCTTGAATGGCCAAGTCAGTCACCTGATCTCAACCCAATTGAGCAGCATTTCACTTGTTAAAGACTAAACTTCAAACAGAAAGGCCCACAAACAAACAGCAACTGAAAACCGCTGCAGTAAAGGCCTGGCAGAGCATTAAAAAGGAGGAAACACAGCGTCTGGTGATGTCCATGAGTTCAAGACTTCAGGCAGTCATTGCCAACAAAGGGTTTTCAACCAAGTATTAGAAATTAACATTTTATTTACAATTATTTAATTTGTCCAATTACTTCTGAGCCCCTGAAATGAAGGGATTGTGTTTAAAAAATGCTTTAGTTCCTCACATTTTTATGCAATCATTTTGTTCAACCCACTGAATTAAAGCTGAAAGTCTGAACTTCAACTGCATCTGAATTGTTTTGTTCACAATTCATTGTGGTAATGTACAGAACCAAAATTAGAAAAATGTTGCCTCTGTCCAAATATTTATGGACCTAACTGTATGTATCAATTTTTTGTTTAAGAGTTTTTTTGTCATTATCTTTCATCCACATCACTATAACGTCTTTTGAGGTGAGGGGGTTGAATATTTGATTGCAACTGTAATATATATTATATAAAAAAATGCACAGACACACAGGGTGTCCTAGAAGTTAGGGGGCACTCTGGAATAATAAGTGTAGATCAATACGCCCCCTAACTTCTGGGACACCCTCTGTCTGTCTATATACAGTACCAGTCAAAAGTTTGGAAACACCTTCAAATTCAATGTTTTTATTTTTTTCGTCCATTGTAGAACAATACTAAACTCATCAAAACTATGAAATAACATATGGAACATATGGAATTTATGGTAAACAAGTGTTAAAAAAACAACGTTTCATCTTTTAGATCCTTCAAATTCGTCACTATTTACCTTGATAACAGCTTTGCACACCGTTGGCATTATCTGAACCAGCTTCATGAGGTCGTCACCTGGAACGCTTCTCAATTAACAGGTGTGTTTTGTCAAAAATGGAATTTCTTGCCTTCTTAATGCATTTGACCCCATCAACCAGTAAAGAGTAAATAATAAACATACATACAGTAAACAGCCCTGTTCGACAACTGTAGTAATCCATATTATGTCAAGAACCGCTCAAGTAAGTAAAGAGAAATAACAGTCAGTCATTAAGACATGAAGTGTCTTTTAGTTAATTAAAATAAAGAAAAAAAAACATCAAATTTGAAGGTGCTTCCAAACTTTTGACTGGTAGTGTTTATAAAAACACAGCATATTTTATCAGAACCTGAAATGTAAAAATCTACAAAGTGCAAATATTTTCTGAAGAGAAATGTATGTAGCTTATATTTGTGTTGCTCTAATAAAGAATCTAAAACTAGAATTGTTTGTTTTTAATATATTGTACATCACATACTAAAAAGTGATCATATTTATTGTCAATTTTCCTTTCTAAAATTTCCACTCACAGAACTTCACTACTTCCACAGAGTGTCTTTAAACAGCGACTTTTATTCTTAAAATCTCACTGACGCAGATTTAATTTATGAAGTTATCCAGATGAAACCGGTTTAATCTGAGGAGTGGGTTTTAATATTAGATGTAGATTATAGATGTATAAATATTAGATCAGAACCAAATTAACTTTGTAGTTGATATTACAGGATTCAACAACAGCAATAAATTACCATCATCACCATCATTTTATAATAATAAAAAGTTTGAGAACATTAAAACTTCCAACCCTGCAAAAAAGCTCTCTCTCTGCCAGTGTCTCCCTCTCCCAGTCTGTCTTTCCCTCTCTTCTAGTCTCCATCTGTCCCACTCTCCCTGTCTCCGTCACGTTTTTCCCCCTGTCCCCCTCATCCAGTCCCTCTCTCTCCCTGTCCCCCTCATCCAGTCCCTCTCTCTCCCTGTCCCCCCGTGTGCACGCGCATGCACACCTCTCTCTCTCCCCCTCCCGTGTGTGTTTCTCTCGCTCTCCCTCTCTCTGTCCCTTCCTGTGTGTGTGTGTCTCTCGCTCTCTCCCTGTGTGTGTCTCTCTCTCCAACATGCGAGTGTGAACACACATTGCACACACTCCACTTTGTCCTGACTCGCCCTCTCTCCCTTCAGCCTCCGGGTGTTTGCTGATGGAGAGATAAAGAGGAACACAGAGAAAATAAAAAGCAGTGAACTCAAATGTAGAAAACTGAAACTCTGAATTAAACAGCAGTCAGTGTTGATTCTGAGCTGTACGAGACCTCAGCCGGTGTTAATTCAACACTTCTGACTGTGTGTGTGTTAGTTAATGGGTGGACGAGCTCAGGAGATGCAGTTGGGGTTTATTTCCCCACTCAGAGTTTGGAGCTACGGAGTCGCTGCACAGTGAATGAGGTCATGGTGAATGATGTCATCGGAGACGTCTTCATAAAAAAAATACTAACATCATCATGATTACTAACAACAGTCACAGGAAAGTATTCAAGTGTGTGTGTGTGTGTGTGTGTGTGTGTGTGTGTGTGTGAGATCATAAGAGACTCATGTCTGCTGGGTCATGGAGGCACACACACACACACACACACACTTATTTTAAGGAAGAGCTTCAGAGGAAACTTTTCCAGGAGAACGAAAACTATGTGGACATGTTGGGACGTGCTGCGTTCAGGTGCATACAGCAGCAAACAGTTCAGTGTCGGTGGTCAGGTGTGGAGCGACAGGATACATTCATGAGACAGAGACACGGCGAGACAGAGACACGGCGAGACAGACTTTAATTGATCCATTCCAGTTGGCTTAGAAAGGTGTTAAATCACATGTTCATATTGATTGTTATTTTCCATTTCCTCTGTGTTTAAATGTACTTAATGTTTACTTAACACTGATTAATGATTATTTCTTGATCTTTCTTCATTAACAGTTAATTCACAGGGACCAGGCAAACACTCCATTTAATTTAGTGGAGGCTAAAATCTGAACAGATTCACAAACAATGACCCAAGGACACTGATCACTTAACCAGGACACACCCTTGATTCATGAAGATAAACAGATGATTCAAAGAATCAACTCTGCCATATGACTCTTAACTTCCTGTTTGTGTATTGTTAAAGTTGATGTTAGCTGAAAGCTAAAGTGTGTGTTGTGGTTTTGGAGTCAAAGCTTGTGCTGTGGATCGTGGAACTGGTTTCCCAACTTCACACGTGGTGCGTGTGGGAACGAAGCTTTGGAACAGCACACGCGCGGGATAAAGCGGCTAGAGATAATGATATATATATAAAAAACCTAAACCCTCTCTGACACACAGAAGAGTGTCGAGTGTCTCTGCAGTGACCAGAAATGAGCAGGATGTCCACAGTGAGGAGTGAGGGAGTGCAAGAGACGCTCTGCGGGTTTGGGGAAAAAAAAAAAAAAACACACAAGAGAGCGAGCGCGGATCTTCCCTTGTGGGTTTTTGATTTTGCATATTATAGCTTCCTTCGGCAGTGTTTCGGGAAAACAAATGAGTTTGAAACCGGAGCAAGACACGCAACACTGCGCTCACAGCGTCAACATGTTTATATTCCACCTGAGATCAGCTTTTGTTCACACTGCAGTGCCGATTTCCTAAAGGAAGGGGCTTCTGTTCCACAGGATGGAGAATAATGAAGTCAAATACAGGATGCTGGACATATCTGTGTGTGCGTGGGGCTAATCATTAACACACTGACTCTCAGGTCTGAACATTTAATCACTGAGCCGTCAGCTGTGTGTTTAACGATCAATTCATCAGTCAGTGATCACGTCACTCTTCCTCATTAACGTCATCAAACTGTCCTGAAAACACGCTTTCAAACACAGACCCGTCGTTAACTCACCAACAGAACCCTGTTCACGACAAAACGGAGCAGAGAAAACCAAGTGCACTTCTGAAATCAACACACTGCAGTAAATGACTCCTCCACAATCTCCAGAATTCCACAGGAACCCGAGTTTAAACCTCAGCTCCACCTCAGGCCTCCTCACGCAGCTTGAGGTCCAACGCCTCGGTCCTGACGACGTTCGCGGGGTTTATGGAACGTCTCTGGAAGGAGTCTCCAGTGTGAGAGCTGTGTAACAGTCAGAGGTGAAGCTGGAACTTTAAGGTTCTGTCCACATGAACAGGTTTTAGTTCTGAAGTGAAAGTGATCGAGTGTTTTAATCTCCGTCCACACTAACACGCCAGAAAATGCATCACATGACTATTCACGTTCACTGGGCATGTACGAGTCGCTATAAACAGCTGATCCACTTGTTTTGTTTTACCCCAGGAAAGGGTCACGTGACATACAGCAGCGTGACGAATCAGGGAAGGGAACATCGTAACAGACGAGACCCAAATCAGGAGGTGAACGTCAGCATCTGCATTTCGGCTCCATCCGGACTGAACCCACAGCGTTTACAATAGACTCCATTTTTGGGGCTCGAAATCTCCGGAGTAGTGTGGACTAGGGTTGGGCGGTATCCAAATTTTGATACCTTTAAACCGTCTCTGTGTTTTCCCGGGGTATACGGTATTACCGAGAAAAAAATAATATTTTGTTTCGGCCTACTGTGTAACGTGCGCCTATGCCTCAAATGTACTATTTAAAAGCAGCATAGCGAATTGTGTGCATTGTGGTATGGATTAAGCAGCAAAGCGAATTTTGTGCATTAAGTAGGGTTGCCACATCTGAGTTGTAAAAAACCGGGACACATCGGTCGGCAGCCGCGCCTGCGCGCACGTACGAGCACGGGGGTTGAGGGCTGCGGACACGCACATCTACGATGCCTTATGTGAATGTTCACGTTTAAAAATAAAACAGTTCAACTGGTGCAGTTAGGCGTTTAGTTAAAATTAATTTTGTCTTTTTAACCCTTAAATGGGCACTACCACAAATATTATTACAAAAAATAATTTCATATAGGAATGATCTTATTTGGACGCCAATTTTTTTTTTAAACAAATATTTAATAGTAGGCTAACAGCCCCCTGAAGAGTCTCTCCTCCCATTCCGTTTCCAAATCAAAATAATACAAATATAATCAATATAATTTCTCTGTCTGCTTCGTTGTTGTTTTAGCCTTTTCTCTGGAGAACTGAACTTTAAAAGTTAGACTATAATCATACCAAATAGCCCTAATCCTTTGTTTTAATCACAAGAGAGAGGTGCTGTGTTATTGGGACAACTGATTTATTCATTTCTCACGCCAGTGTTCAGGCATTCTTTTTTGATATATTTAATGATTTATTTAATGATTCATTTATTGATGAAATTGGCCCAGGCTTTAGAACCAGCCTTTATCAGAATCAGAACATAGGAAGTAGACAGCCAGCCTACTCGCGCACCGACCAAGGGAACTCTCACCTATTGTTTGGTATTACGGTATTCCAGTAGCTTTGATTTCGCGCGGCCGCCGTTGTATTGACCACGATCACCTAGCAACGGCGGCTGGCTGCGTGCGCAAACATTCGGTGAGGCCACACAAGCAGCTGCCTACAATATGCCCGCTTACGTGAAAACTATTAATATGTTAAGTGGCTGCGAGAAACATTAATGATTTGTGTTTATTTCAATGGGGGATAATGTGAGGAAGTAAAAAACCAGGACAAAACGTGTCCCGGGAAGGTTATTCCATTTTCCTGGACATTTTCCATTTTCCACAAAAAACCGGGACAATCCCGGAAAAACCTGGACGTGTGGCAACACTAGCATTAAGAGATATTTCAAAGCATCACGCAACTCTTCCTTCATCTTGAAAATAGCATTCAACTGTCGTTTACACGTCTGCGTTGAAACGCCATTTGCAGCACTATTTCACCTACTCCATAAAAAAAAAGTACACGATGAGCAGGATCATACCCTTTCAAGCATGGGAAATAAAAAAAAGAAAAAGAATCAACCAACACCCCGTTCAGACTGCGCGATAAACCATATTCTTCAGCGCAAATGAGGGGAACCTAATTCAAATGCGTGATAGCTGCACAAGGCAAAATCATATGGGCCCACGTCATGCCATGGCGGGGAAATTAATAATCAAATGGCCTTACCTTGCTTAAAACGTTGTCTTGATCACATAACTCCTTACAATTATTCCACTTAAATCCATACGGTTTAACACACCCAACAAAGATAGCAAGCGCATTGCTAATTCCCACCAGAAACCGAACAGTTTACGCTACGATGTTTTCTTCCGTTTCTTCAGTAGATGACATTTCAAACGTTTATTACCCACATCCCAAATGTCATACGTTATATTATTTTACCTTGTTGTTACTCATGTAACCTACTCAAAACACAACTCATTGGAGAGATCTCGTGGAAGTGGAGTACCCCAGGCTATGGTGTGCCTTAGGGGACATATTAGATTTTTCGTTTGGTTTGAAACCAAAATACTGCCACACTGCCGATGTTGTATTTTTTTTTTGCCACTAACTCGTTATCTTGACTTGCCATCTTTCAACCGCAGTCTCAGTCTCTCTTTTTTTTTTTTAAGATAGGACAGTGTAGAGAGACAGGAAATGAGCGGGGGAGAGAGAGACGGGATCAGGAAATAACCTCGGGTCGGAATCGAACCCGGGTCCCCGGATTTATGGTACGGTGCCTTAGCCATCTGAGCCATGACACCCCCGCTCTCAGTCTCTTGCGAAGCTTTCTGTCAGACTCCAAAATGTCACGCAGGGTTGCCATGGTAACGACATAAACAACCCTGCACGCGATGAGAACTTCTTTAGGAAATTGATAGAATTAGTGAAAATACGATCACACAGTTATTCGGGATGATCTTCAATTTATTATTTTATATTATGACCTCATGTACTCCATATTTATTTAGATATTATATATTTTTTTAAATGACGGTAATGAGACCGATACCGTTGGTACTTTTGGATACCTCGGGATACCTTCTTACCGTAATACCGCCCAACCCTAGTGTGGACACCAGCAAAAGTGATGAATGAATAAACGTATCGATATCAACGCAGCCTCACCAGCTTTTCCAGGACAGAGGAGTTTACGCTTCATCATCACGCTGTTTCCCGTTAACACACAAGCTGCGGGGTTTTTGGTCATCTTCACTTCAGGACATTTAAAAATAAATATATATATTAAAAAAAAGACGGAGGCTGGTGAGCGAAACGTCACGTGATGATTACTTTCCTCCTCGTTTCTAAATCCTGTGTCACGTCGTTTCCCTGAGAAGTGCAGCTTCATTTCTCCTTGAAAATTCACAGCCTGCACCTGGAACAAGGAAACTGCGACCTTTGCAACATTAGCAAACATGTTTACACACAGAGTTTACACTTTATCAGGTTCGTCTCCCACACAGATCACTCTATAGGGCTACAATCACTGGCTGGAGCCCGTCTGTGACTCTGCACAAAGTATTGGCTCCCCCTGACCCATGTCCATAGAGCCAGTCCTGTCCAGCGACCCCCTCCGAGCAGACTGGATTGGGAGCCGTGTGAGAGGTGTGGCTGATAAATTACATAACTGTGTACAGAAGTCAATCTCTCTCTCTCTCTCTCTCTCTCACACACACACTCGATGTGCTTCAGCACAGAACTTCTGGAAAGTTCTCTGTTTGATTTCCATGGCTGTGTTTGAGCAGAACATGTACGCCCTTATTTACATTACACACATTGCAACATGGCTCCAGGCTCTCACTGCGCTCTGCTCTGAACAACACAATCAACCCGAGTTCCAGAAGGTAACTTTTCTCAGGCCCGGTTCTAGAACAGTATGGTCCGTCCTGCATGGACAAATCCCTGCAGTAAAACTCTGCAGAACCAGCAGGGCTCCTGCACTTTACATGTCACTGGTTCCGAGAGCTGATTAGAACCCAGTCTGTCACTCGAGTAGATCCTGTGCTGATCTGTGTAAGATCACCACATGGAACCCTAAGCCTGTCTTGTCTTCCTGTTTACACACATCTGCTTCCTCTGTGTCTTTCACATTTTTTCCATTTCAGTTCCGGCACCAAACACCATCAGGCAATAATATTTCAGCATTCCAGAAGACAAAAGCTCCGGGTTCTACACCACCATTACCATGACACCACATCCTTAAAAAGCAGCAGGCCAAAGCTCTAGAATGTAAGACATGAAGGACTTGTTCTGGAACACAAGCTCTCCAACCCAAAAGTCCAGGGTTTGTATTCTACACAACAATTCAGGGTTCTTGAATACACACAAAGTTAATAAAATAAATGCACCAACTCAATCTTGGACCACAGCAGCTCCAGAACCATACTGATACAGGGTTCTGGAAGGAAACCCTAGATTTAGTTCTCAAGAAACAACATCCCAGTACAGCAGAAAACATTTTAAATTGGTCCCGTTGAAGGTTCTGGAGTGCAACAAGTGCTCAAAAAACATTTTTGTACAATTGAAAAACAGCTCAGGGTTCTGGAACACAAACAGAAGTTCTTAAATGCAAAACCTCAATGTAGGACCATGCACAGCAGATGGAGAACTCTAAACAGCTGCCCTCAAGAACCAGGAAAATGCAAGAAGTAAAAGATATTGGGAACGAAACCACTCAAGATTCGAGAGCACAACAAATCAGGGGTCTAGAGAGAACACCACCACGTTCTGAACAGCAACGTTCAGTACAAATCTGTGAACAGAAGAGTCGAGTGAACACACAGGTTCTACACTGGTGAGAACACAGAGCAGCTCCGCGTGAGGGACGGGTTCTGCTGCCCCGCGTGAGGGACGGGTTCTGCTGCCCCGCGTGAGGGACGGGTTCTGCTGCCCCGCGTGAGGGACGGGTTCTGCTGCCCCGCGTGAGGGACGGGTTCTGCTGCCCCGCGTGAGGGACGGGATCTGCTGCCCCGCGTGAGGGACGGGTTCTGCTGCCCCGCGTGAGGGACGGGTTCTGCTGCCCCGCGTGAGGGACGGGTTCTGCTGCCCCGCGTGAGGGACGGGTTCTGCTGCCCCGCGTGAGGGACGGGATCTGCTGCCCCGCGTGAGGGACGGGTTCTGCTGCCCCGCGTGAGGGACGGGTTCTGCTGCCCAGAGCTGCTCCTGTTTACTACCACAAACATTTTAACTCCTGTTTTTATCATATGGGAGGGTTTTAAACTTTATACAGTCTGACAGTCTACTGCACAAACTTCAAAGCTCTACTGCAGCGCGCGCACACACACACACACACACACACACACACACACAGAGAGAGAGAACCTCCAGTACTCTGAACTCAGAGCTTCTTTCTTGTTATGATTCCTTATAGTGCTTATTAAAAAGACATCACAGTTTGTTCTTGCAGTCATGTGTGCAAGTGTGTGTGGGGCCGGGTGTGTGTGTGTGTGTGTGTGTGTGTGTGTGGGTGTGGGGGGGGTTATGGAATTTATGCCTCCTGCATGAAGCAATGCAAGACAGACTTTAAGGTGTGGTCCTTCTACTAAACCCTGCCAGAGTTACAGCAATGAGATGATAACACACACACACACACACACACACACACACAGCCAAGGAGAAATTCCTTATAACCTCTCAAGGTTTATGTTCCCACTTGAGAGTCACGTCTCAGCAAAGTCACAGGAAAATGTTCCATACCGTTCTGCTCACACACTACCTGAGAAGTGTGTGTGTGTGTGTGTGAGAGAGAGAGAGAGAGAGACACAGTGGGCTGTTACTGACCCTGCTAATATTAATGAGAAAGAGAGAAAAAGTGACAGTCGGCATGTCAGAATCAGGATGGAAATCCCCATCATCTATGAAAACACACACACACACACACACACACACACACACACACACACACACACACACACACACACACTATACCAGCCTAGCTTCTTGCAGAGGTCAAAGGTCAGAGTGATGAGTCATACTGTTCAAATGTGACGCCCACAGAAAGCAAACACGCTGCAGGGCATTGTGGGAAATCACAAACCAGATCGTTCTGTTGTCTGGGTGTTTAAATAAACAGAAACCAACATTCCCACCGCTGCTGTGGAACGTGTGTGTGTGTGTTTTCTATAATTTACCTAATGCGCTCGCAGTCTGAACTGCACCATGACGATAAACACTTTAATGCTTTATATGTTCTGTGTGTTCTCTACAGGGCTTTGAACCAGAATTTTTTTCCTATTGGTTCGTTCCGAACAGAAACGGAATTTTAACGTTTCCGGTTTTAGGTTCCACCATTAAATAGACGTTCCCGAACCGGTTAGAACAAAAAAATTTAGTTCCCGGAACGGTTAATTACGTTCCCTGTCAGCTGTTTAACAAATGGCTATAAAATGATGTCTCTGTCTCATCCAGCTTAAGCCAAATGTAGGCTAATTCTATTACAACCTTCATTAAATAAGACAAGAAATAATTCAAAACAATTATTATTTCAAATGTTGGCGATTTGGATTCTCAGTATGTCTTCCCATCTACACAAACAGAAAAAGTGCCAAAAATGAAAGAGAATTCGTTTAGTGTGTTACCAAAGGCAAGTCAGGCCCTATGCACTGATAGGCTAACAGAGGTTAACGTCATTTAATGTTCGCGAGCCTCTCATTAACGTGGACAAATATATTGATATCATGTTTGAAATTGACGTTTTTGAATAACGATAGACTGCAATATTTACCTCTTATTTAAGATGTGGAGGCGTGATAGTAGTCCACCCTCCCGCTCTCTCCATTCAGTCAGCGAACGTCACACAGGAAGTGAACCCCAGCGGGTCATAGAAACTTGCGCAGGAGAAGAATGACTTTTTTATTTGTAGGCTACGGAAACTTTGAGGAACGAAATAAAAACTGGTATTAACCGGTTACCATTATTTTTAATAAGTGTTCTGTTCCGGAACATAAAAAATAATAAAGTTTCTGGTTTCATTTCTGTTCCATGTGAAATAGAAAAAAGTTCCCGGTTTTCGTTTTCGTTCCTTGAACCGGTTCAAAGCCCTGGTTCTCTATGCTGTGGGTTCCTGTGACACACTCAGCATTTCCCGCTGTGTAGCTCTACAGTTCCTCATCAACACTTCAGAGCTCCAGAATGTAACTGCTCAGGGTTCGAGAACACAATTCCACCACCTCAAACAGCTCCAAGTTCTCGAAAACCAAACCCCAGGGCTGGAGGACGCAAGAGGTCGAGGCTGTTGCACTCTAGAGCCAGAACAACTCAGGAACAGAACAAGGAGTTCTACAGAACAAAATTCCAGAGTTGCAGAACACATTCTAAACCATCGTCCTCTGGTTCAGCTTTCTGGAATGCAGAGTGTTCTTGCGCAAAACTGAATAGTTCAACGTCCTCCAACGTGATCTGGCTCAAGGTTCTGGGTTTAAACAGCTCCGGGCTCTAGGACACAAAAATAAGTTCTTACATGCAACAGCGCAATATAAAACCACAAAAGTTCTAGAACCTGCCACTGCTGCACCCTGGAAAGACAACAGTTCAGGATCTTAGAGTGGAAAGGGAATGAGTTCCAGAGTGCAACACACCAGAGTTATGGAACAACCTGATAATGAGGACGAGAAAATAAAAGCCCTGAGGTGCAGCGTGCACAAGGCCAATGTTCTAAAGTGCCCCAGTTCAGGGTTCTGGAGTCCAAGTAGTTCTTAAAGTCAGCAATGGAACAGCTCAGGATAGTTCCACACTCTGAGCCTAACAGACAGGATGGGAGGGACGGCCTTCTTCTGTCCTGTCAATCAGACACACTGTCCAATCAGAGGTGATCAGCTCGTGTGCAGAAAGCAATGTGGGGAGGCCCGAGATGGTTTGGGGAGATGTGAGGAGGCCTGAAGTGGTGTGAGGAGGTTTGGGGAGATGTGAGGAGGCCTGAGGTGGTGTGAGGAGGTTTGGGGAGATGTGAGGAGGCCTGAGGTGGTGTGAGGAGGTTTGGGGAGATGTGAGGAGGCCTGAGGTGGTGTGAGGAGGTTTGGGGAGATGTGAGGAGGCCTGAGGTGGTGTGAGGAGGTTTGGGGAGATGTGAGGAGGCCTGAGGTGGTGTGAGGAGGTTTGGGGAGATGTGAGGAGGCCTGAGGTGGTGTGAGGAGGTTTGGGGAGATGTGAGGAGGCCTGAGGTGGTGTGAGGAGGTTTGGGGAGATGTGAGGAGGCCTGAGGTGGTGTGAGGAGGTTTGGGGAGATGTGAGGAGGTTTGGGGAGATGTGAGGAGGCCTGGCTAGCAACAATGAAAAGGTATAAAAATTATGTACATAAATATCACCTTCAGCCAGAACCAGAAATGTTTCTACATTTTTACTGAACTCTCATCAGGGTTCCTACACACTTTCCATTTCAAAATTCCAAACTTCTCCAGACGTCTCAGGAGATTTTTCAGACCATATTTGATGTCCAAGTACAAAATCCAACCACTAGCATGGATGTTACATTCACACTGTGTGCTACGATGTTGCCAAATCAGACGCGACACCACGCAGACCGAACAGACGGCTAGGGTCAGAGCAGGGCAGCGAGCTCTGGATCTACATCAAACATGACTGGTGCACCAACCACACTGCAGTAGACAGCTATCATTCTCCAGATCTGAAATCTCTCCTGCTTAACCTTCGGCAGTATTATCTGCCTCAGGAGAATTCCGTCATCATCCTCCTCATGGCTGTGTACATTCCCCGCAAGCTAACGTTAAGCAAGCGCTAACACAGCTGCATTCATCCATCAGTAAACAGCAAGATGCTCACCCTGATGGTACCTTCATCACTGCAGGGAATTTTAACGAGATCAACTTACAATCTGTGCTCCAGAAATGTTTATGAGAACATGCAGTGCCCTACCAGGGGCTCAATCACTCTGGATCAAGTGTCCACAAACATCAAAGACTCATCCAGAGCTTTCCTCGGCCCTGCCCTGGGACGATCTGATCGTCTTTCACACCAGGACACAGACCTCACATCCACAAGACCAAACCTGCAATAAAGAAAGACAATCAAAATATGGCCAGAGGACGCCATCTTACACCTCCGTGACTGCTCTGTACCCAGCGGGAGCTGTTTACACAACAGGCTACCCCAGCACACAGGTGGCGCTAGAGGAACACAGACACTCCAAATCTGGAGACACTACAGCAGATAGTCACCAGGTCCAACCTGAAGAAAGGCATCAAACAGGCTGAATACATCCGCAGACAATGTGGAGAAGAACACCACCACCACCGTTTCAACACTGCTGGCTGCTCCAAACACCATGAACACACTCTGCCTGGACCATCAATTTATTTTTTAGAAATTCTGAATTTTACATTTTAGAAAACAGAATTGGGACAATAGTCTGGAAATACTAATTTTGCCCCCCCAAATCCAGACCTGGAAATGACTAAAATCAGTTCCATACCGTGGAGGAAGGAACACCATCTTGCACTGTGTTAGAACATGTGCTGTTGGGGCCTGGGGGCGGAGCCTCCATTTGGGATCATCATTAGGACACCAGACAACCAATCAGCAGCACTGCCCACGCACGTGCACACACCAATGCTCCGGAGGTGCTTGGGCAAGCTTCCACCCCAGGGCATTACCAGTGTTCCCTACACCAGGGGGCGCTATGGAGACATCATACATCCAGAGTCACTCTCGATCAGGTGTCACCCAGCAGCTCTGACAGTAACACATTACACAGTGTGTAAACACCTGGAACCATGAAATCACCTCACAACACCTGCATGAGCAACATCTGTCCAATAAGATCCAGCCACCACGGGTAAACCCCACCCACCACAGGTAAACCCCACCCCCACCCACCACAGGTAATCTCCACCTCCACACAGCTAATGCAACATTTTGTATTTACACGTAGTAAAATGGTTGACACTTTTTTTTTTGCACAAAACAACATCCAGGTGAAGCTGAATCCCATCAGGGTGTTCAAACTAACGAGCACAGAATAAACACACCTGCGTCCGGTGTGGAAGTAAAGTTGGCACTGACTGGCTGGATTTAGACAGGTGTGACCTGTGTTAGATGTAGGTAAAGGTATTTACCTTTGGGTGGAGTGAGAGGCACGTGAACAGGCGTGTGTATTTGTGGTTGGTGTCGGTCTCTATGATGTTCATTAAACACAAGTGTTAGGGTGAACGTGCGTTCAGACAGCGACCTGTGTTCAGGTGCAATCAGCCCAGGGTTTGGGGTTTTCTCTCCATGAAGCAGGGCTTTTCAGGGTTGTGTGTGTGATGGACAGGTGGTGTGGCTTACCTGTGCTGGTGGAAGGCACTGGGATGGGCACAGGGAGTCCAGGTATGAGCAGGTCGATGTTTGCGTCTTTGCTTAGACGGAGAGCTTTTCTGCGCCGGAACTTTAACCAGCTGAACGCTCGGCCAATGGCGTTCCGCCTCCGGGATCTTTTGCCCCGCTTACTCTGTCGCTCCTGGGCAAAAACCTCCAGCACGTCCTGGGGAATCAAATCACCCACTGACTCACGCCCACTCGACATTACGCCACCTGGTGGAGAAAAATCAGCAATTCATTATAATTAGTCTATACATTCAAGTATAAACGATAAGATACACCCCAGCGCTGCGGAGTTCTGGACTCTGATTGGTCGTCAGGTGTTGATTAATTCTCTGTAACAGCAGGTCTGACAGTAGTGCAGCTCCACATCACAGGTTTATATTCACACGCTTGTTCTAAGGATGTTATGGTTTCTATAGTAACAGCTTGTTCACAAGGACGTGGACCTTTAGTGAGTGGTGTTTGCTGCCTAGTCAAGTGTTCAGCAGCCACAACAAAGCTTTTACAGTTAGCATGAGAGACGGCTGCTCCCTGTGGCAGCGTCCCGAACCGCAAACCAAACTGTGTGTGCGCGCGCACGTCAGACACACATATGTCCAGGAAATGCAGTTTTTGCATTGAGGTGATCTCACTGAGGGAACATCATAAACTGTGTGTGATTTTGAACATAACTAGTAGTGCTTTCTCAGGTTTACAGTCTTTTGTGGTGTGTGTGTGTGTGTGTTGAAAGCTTTTTAATCCTTCTTGAGCTTGATACCTTTCCACACCCTTTTCCCAAACAATGCGCGCACACACACACACACACACACACTCTCTCTCTTGCTCTCTCTCTCCACTTCTGTCCTGTCTATTTCTCTTTTGTTCTCTCTCTCTCTCTCTCTCTCTCTCTCTCCCTCTCTCTCTGAGAATATTAATCTAATGTATGAGAATTTGTCAGGGCATGCTAATGTCTCTTCATTAAGTGTGTGTGTGTGTGTGTGTGTGTGTGTGTGTGTGTGTTAGTTAAAGGGTGGAGTGTGTGACTGTGTGCTTAGGAATGAAGGGAGAGGCTCCGTGCTGCTGCACGTCCTAATTCACATTCTGTGTTAAAATTGTACAGTCGATCCTCTGCAAGTAACTGTGGCACTGACACACACAAATTATAGAGAAGACAACAAAAAGACATCAAACAATGACGTATTGTGAGTTATGCTACATTTACTAGCGTGCTAGCCGGCATGTTAACGGTCCTGAACATAGCCGAATGTGAAGAAGAGCGTTTCAGTGATGTTACAGAATCTGAGGGAACCTCAGCAGGAACGAGCCTGATACCACAGCAACACATTCACACACTTTCCCTGCTCTTTAACTCATTAACTAATTATTAAGTCTTATATTAACATGAAAACCACCCAAGTGTGAAATCTCATTCTCTCACACTGTCCACCAGCCCAAACCCCCTCGCAGATTTCCTCTCACAGCTCATCGCTAACCGCTTCGTTACACTCGCTAACGATGGCCCACGTCCAAATCTTCGCCAACTCATCATCATTTCACTTTAGGGAGAGTGTAGATGTTTGTTTAATCAGTTCAGGGTTAATGCTCACTGAAGCCCACCACTGAAGACCTGAGGTGACATTCTGAATCCAAAAAAAGACAGGAAGTGACAAAAAAAGAAAGAAATTGGCATCAGTTAGCATCTCACTGACCTGTACCAAAGCTTTAAAGATTAAGTTAGCAATCCACTGACCTAAATAATAATAATAATAATAATCTCATCTCATTATCTCTAGCCGCTTTATCCTGTTCTACAGGGTCGCAGGCGAGCTGGAGCCTATCCCAGCTGACTACGGGTGAAAGGCGGGGTTCACCCTGGACAAGTCGCCAGGTCATCACAGGGCTGACACATAGACACAGACAACCATTCACACTCACATTCACACCTACGCTCAATTTAGAGTCACCAGTTAACCTAACCTGCATGTCTTTGGACTGTGGGGGAAACCGGAGCACCCGGAGGAAACCCACGCGGACACGGGGAGAACATGCAAACTCCGCACAGAAAGGCCCTCGCCGGCCCCGGGGCTCGAACCCAGGACCTTCTTGCTGTGAGGCGACAGCGCTAACCACTACACCACCATGCCGCAATAATAATAATAATAATAATAATAATAATAATAATAGAAAGGTTTTAAAAATGTACAGACACCCAGTTAGTGTTGATTTATACCAGGAACTGAATTAAATTTCAGTATATTTAAAATTCAAATTTGACTTTAAAAAAAAATTTCCCCAAAAGGTGTATTTAGCATCAGATAACGGAGGATAAAGAATGTACCGTATTTTCTGGACTATAAGCCGCTACTTTTTTCCTAGGTTTTGAACCATGCGGCTTATACAAAGGTGCGGCTATTCTGTGGATTTTTCTTCCACCGCTAGGGGCGCTCTAACCGGAAGTAGAATCAAAAATAAGATAGACGAAAAATCAATGCAAAGAAGAATTAGCAGATCTTTAGCAGATAGAACACGCACGACAAATTACTAACTGGTAATTATTTTCAAATCCAGCGAAGATGATTAAAGTGACTTGTGGTTTCAAACACAGGAGAAATGAAGGTAAATAAATACCGGTTATTTTCTCTTGGTTCTGTTCCGTTTTAATCAGCAAAGTTGCTGCCGTGTTAAAAGGCACTGTTCGGAAAGAATCTGTTCAGGTACATACATGTACATTTACAGTACAAAATATCATTCTGTACATGCAGTAAATATCAACATAGATATCTGCGGCTTATAGCCCGGTGCGGCTTGTATATCTTTTTTTTTTTTTTTTTTTTTAAATAGAGCGGATGCGGCTTATATACAGGTGCGCTCTATAGTCCAGAAAATACGGTATTCCAAATGTTTTTTTTAATTAAAATAAATTTTAGCACGAGTTTTAGTGAACTACAAAATATAAGGGGACAAAAACCCCAGAAGGACCAATAAATAAAAAAAAAATAAAAATAAATAAAATAAAAATGGTGGAAGTTGAACACTTTTATTCACGTCGACCAATCAGATTCTACCACTCTGACTCGCTCTGTCACCATGGAAATCAACCAAAACAAACAATCTGCAGCAACATTCGGCACCGTCAGCCTTTCATCCTTTGTTTCCTTCCAGCACACAGAATCTGGGCTCCGTCCCAAACACTAGGGCTCCGAGTCAGTGATCTTTCTAAAATTTCAGAATATTATGAAACGTCTAGAACCTGTCGAACCAATCCAACCCAAAATGGCTTCCCAACGGGGGTTTAATTAACACATCCCATGTGTGTAGCTTCCCTGCGTCACATGTGTGGAGTGTGTTGATTATGGAAGTGCGCTGTCATATGCTAACAGCTAATTACCCTGTTAGCATGCAGGCTGAACTGAATAGACTCCAGCAGTTCAGAGGTGATGTACCCCGACCCTCACGTTAGCGTCCCCATGTTGTGGGTTAGTCGCTAACACACTAACTCCGTTGTGATAATATTGTATGCTAACTGCTAATTACCTTATTAACTGGCATTGTGTTGTAGTTAACTATGAAACTGTAAGGTACTGGTGACACAATTGTATTTTCTTGTGAAACTTAAAGTTTGGAAGGAAAAAAAAAAACTATGAAACACTTAATTTTAACGCTCATTTTATCTGACCATCGACGGTGCTGCAGTCAAGAGGGTGAGCAGCACCAAATTCCTCGGGGTGCACATCACTGAGGACCTCTCCTGGTCCAACAACACCGCATCGCTGGCCAAGAAGGCTCAAACTCGCCTCTACTTCCTCCGCAAACTGAGGATTGCACGAGTCCCACCCCCCATCATGTGTTCTTTCTACAGGGGCACCATTGAGAGTGTCTTCACTGGCTGCATCACTGCGTGGTATGGAGGCTGCAGTGCCTCCTGCCGGAAGACTCTGCAACGCATAGTGAACACGGCCAGCAAGCTCATCGGTACTCCTCAGCCCTCCCTTACAGACATCTATCACTCCCGTCTCACCCGCAGAGCCATCAGCATCGCTGGTGACACCTCCCACCCTTCACACTCACTCTTCAGCCTCCTGCCCTCAGGGAAAAGGTACCGGAGCCTCCAGGCCCGCTCCACAAGACTGCTGAACAGCTTCATCCACCAGGCTGTCAGGATGCTGAACTCTGTCCACTACCTACCCCCTGCCCCTGGACTGTAACACATTCATTCACACAAGAAAACTCTCTCTGATCCGTTTGCACATCACACTACAATCATTTGCATTACTGCTGTATCTGCTGCTATTGCTCATTTACACTACTGTTCATATTCATCTCATAAACTGCTCTTCTAAGCACCTTCTCCATTACAGATACTGTACTGTATTTGCACTACTGCTATTTTGTACATTGTTTGATTTGAGTGTATTTTTACCTACATTATCTATATTTTTTTCCTTAATTTGTTTGTAATCTTTATCTGTTTTTACATGTAAGGTGAGAGAGAAACGGCATTTCGATTCTCCTATATGTCCTGGATATATAGTGAAGTGACAATAAAAAAAATCTTTGAATCTTTATTTATTTTAAAATATACACAACACATTGCTAATTTATAGCATAGAAAAATTTCTTTAACATGCTAACAATAAAAAACTTGTGCGAGAGAGAGAAAAAAATTATATATAAAAGTGTGTGTCCCCCCACCCACAATGAAGCACATACAACCACACACACTCACTTCAGGTTAGCTGTGGCTAAATTACAGCGTTGTTCCAGCGTTGATAATTGCAGCAACTAAACACCACATTTTCAAATTACTGCTGCTGATGCATAAATCACACAGTAAGGCTACACACACACACACACACCCCGCACGCGCTTTCCACTGATTAGTACGTCTCCAGTGAGTCTCGCAGCTTTATCTGAAAGAGCTGGAGAGGAGGGAGGAAAAAAAAAAACACACACACAAACCTACAGTTCCCAAGATGACAGCAGATATGAGCTCGAACTCTTTCTCACACACGCACAATGCTATTGTATGCACTCTCAGAGAGAGAGAGAGAGAGAGAGAGAGAGAGAGAGAGACACACAGAGCACAGTGGCACCTGGGGATTTTTTTAAATTTTTTTTTAGAAGTCTTTATTTGACAGCTCTGTGTAACGAAGGTAAACAGTGTTCTAGTGATCCGTTACCGTCTCAGGTGGAAATCCGGTTTCAGTGCAGATGGCTGCATCCGGGGAAGCCTATTTTTAACAAATATCCTAACCTTTAAAATGGATGAATTGTTAAAGTTTTATTTTTAATGTAAACGTGCAGAGGTACATCATTAAAAAAAGGGTTTATTTTGGGGTCTTGTATGAGTAAGCTAAAATAATTAATTTGGGTGTGGTTCTAGTTGTCCACATTTGTCAACATGTCCTCTGGTGCCAACTGACTCGCTCGACAAAAATGTCTGGAAAGAGCCGAGCAAATTTTTAGTCAATATTTGCAAAAGATTTGTTTTTCACGCTCATCTTAGTTTGTTTGATTTCCATGAAATTTGGCACACACCATGTACAGACCATGCTGATAAAAAGTTGCAAAAAGAATTTAGATTCATTAAACCATTTCAAAGTTATGAGCTAATGAAATTTTAAAGCGTGGCCCCACTGAGACGGGCCAATACCTTGTGATGTAAAAGACAGAATTTCATGAAACTTAATCCACTTAATCACTATAACATTCCATGGAAGTGAAATTGTGTGACATTTTGTCCATGGGGGGCGCTATAACAAACACTGCAACATCTTCAGAACTGCTGAAGCAAAAAATTGTGAAGTTATGTGTGGTATGTGGTTGGACTCGGTCACTTACACTGTTCAAGATGTTGAACCACTTCAAATTCCAATATTATTACTTCTGCTGTCCTGCTTGGACCCCAATGATCGTCACATGCAACATAATAATAATAATAATAATAATAATGTTTAATAAACTTAGTTGTGTGTTTGTGGCTGAAGAAGAAATGTGTTTCCTGTCTTAAGTCGAACATCATGTTCAGACTTGAGGAAATGCAAACCATTTAAAAACACACACGAGTTACTGAATAAAATATTTACAGGTGTAATTTTTTAATTTCTAGTTGTGCTTTATGCAGGGCTCGACATTAACGCTTGTCCGGGACAAGTGATCCTTTATGTCGGACAAGTTCATCGTCTCAGTTACTTGTCTGATCGGACAAGTGCCAAAATACGCCGATATTCGGGTTACATATCAAACTTATCAGTTTATTCACATGATTTCCGAAGCATCTCACTCGACATATTGTTTTGATGAATCGCCGGATGTTTCTATTCGGAAAGAGCGATGTGCGCATGCACAATATTCCACTTGCGAAACCGGCCAATACTGCTTCATGTATTTGAGCTGAAAAGTAAACGGTCGTTAATGATTGGTTTTAATCGTGTCATACATGTGGATTTGTTGACATTTCTGTTGGCGGGATCATTATTCAACTGTATATTTACGTTGAGTGTGTGGTAATTTCCAAATCTTTGAATTGTTGTCGATGGTGTTCGTTATATAGCCGAGCATGTGTGGCGGGGAATGTGCGCCTGCGTGCGTGTGGATTGACGGAGTGAGGTAGCAGTGGGGAAAGTTATCTATGAAATACCAAGCTGTCAAATGGCTGCTAATTAGGTTACTGGCTGTATTAATTAACTAATTAGTAATGGGAGTTTAGGGATTTGAAACATGGGGCTCTATAATTTAGATATAATTATGGATTATTTGAAATGATTAATTAGGCCATCCTTAAAAAAAAAAAAATCCGTTTCCTGTCCACCGGGTGAGCAAAAAAATTTTCAGTCGGGAGGGATTTTTTTTTATTATATATGGATGGATAATGCTGTGTTTGCTTTTTCTTTCAGTACTTTTTTATTACAAAAGCAGACATTTAATAAAATGACAGTTTAATCAACTGAAACTTGTACAAAAACTTTAAGTTAGCATTTTAAATGCTGACTGCAACATTTGCAAAACTTTTACAAAGGTACTTAAAATGTCCGACACACGGACTTTTTGTAGTTCTAAATCGAGCGTTAGGCCGAGTTCGGATGAAATTACACTATTAAAATGATCACTGAATGATTTGTTTTTCTGAATCTTGACTATTTTGTTGTTCGCTAGAATACCATTTTGCGATTTCACACTTAAGCAAATGTTTGAAAACTCCGGATCTCCTTCCTTCATGGTGGCTGCCATTTTTTTGTGCCGCACGGTGCATGCGCAGAGCTGATTCAGTTCTATATTCTGCGCGGAATGCAGGGCTTTCCACAAGCGCCGGCTGCCACCATACAGCCGACTACACAATTAAGTCCAGCCGGCTACTTTAATTACTTATTTTTGTAGCCCACAGGCTCTAAATATTAATTTTCGATTTTAATAAAATTAAATGTTTATCTAACGGACTGACAATAATGTCAAACTGAACCGCACTCATTTAAGCTGTGATTCGCGCCGTTTGTACCGATAATAACCACAAATTCCCCGCCAACTTTGTTGATCGGGGAGAGTAACTCATCCGCGGCCCCGACATGCGGTGTGTGCGTGCGCACTCGGCGGAGGCAGTAGTGTGTCGGGGCTGTCGGAGGGAACAGAAGCAGAGATGATGCTTATTTTGTCTCCGGTAAACCAGTCTTCTCTCGTTCAATTACGTGCTGGCATCAAAAGACACCGTTGGTTGTAAATGAACCCAAACTGAGTGGTTGGAGTGTATTTTCATACACAAATGGAGGAATATTCGCTGAGTGTGTAATTGTGTAGCCCCACTGCAGACCGTTGTCGTTGTTAATTCATAGCATGCTCAGCTGCGTGAATGTGTCATGCACCGAAAATAAGAGATTTATGGCCCTTTTCCACTACCCTTTTTCAGCTCGCTTCAGCTCACTTCAGCTCACTTCAGCCCGACACGGCTCGCGTTTCGACTACCAAAAACCGGCACGACTCAGCTCGTTTCAGCCCTGCTTAGCCCCTAAAACTCGCACCGTTTTGGAGTGGGGCTGAAGCGAGCCAAGCCGTGCCGAGTGAGGCTGGGGGCGTGAGCAGACACTCCCCTGTGCACTGATTGGTGAGGAGGAGTGTCCTCACATGCCCACACACGCCCCGCGAGCGCGCTGGGATCTGTAAACACCGCAAACCCAGAAGGAGGAGAATTACGAGAATTATGAAGCCTTATGCGCCTCGCCTCATCTATACGCTCTTGCCAGTATCTGTCCGCGTTGTTGGTGACAACAAGCCACAGCACCAAGACCAGCAACACTAACGACTCCATGTCCTCCATGTTTATTGTTTACTATTCGGGTCGTGAGACTACCGCTTAAAAGCTCACTGAATCAGTGACATACAGAGCATCGTGGACGAGTTCGCGGAGCACAAGGCTCGTCGTATGCCCTTCAAATAATGCGCGCAGTAGGCTATTGATGTTTTATTATGAGCCATGTACAGTATGTCGCCTAATGTTTTTTTGTTTCTGAGTTACATGTTCGTTTGAAGGACTTAATGTACAAAATAACATAGTTGCACCCCGTAGTGCTGAAATTGGTAAACAGTGCATTCAGTGAGGTTTGCACCGCCCTCCTTTTATTTCTGACTCTTCCTGTCACCGTTGCAACCTCTGAGCGCTCATTCGTATGCCCTTCAAATAATGTGCGCAGTATAGGCTATTGATGTTTTATTATGAGCCATGTACAGTATCCTAATGTTTTTTGTTTCTGAGTTACATGTTCGTTTGAAGGACTTGATGTACTAAATAACATAGTTGCACCCGGTAGTGTTGAAATTGGTAAACACCGCAGTTGCGGACATTTTGTAGCCTAAAATGATGTTATGATAAGCTTTAATAAAAGGCCCGGTCATTTGCCCCGCCCCCGGCCCGGCTCTGACTTGTTCCGCCACTGTCACTGATGTCACTGTTTGCGCTGCTTAACGACATCACGTGACGTCCACCCACTTTCGCTAACTCCACCCAATGTGTCCACCCACTTCCAGCCAGCACGGTTCAGCGCGGTTGTAGTCGAAATGCAACTCCAACAGCCCCGCTCAGCTCGACTCAGCTCGACTCGGCACGGCACGGCTCAGCCGCGTTTGTAGTGGAAAAGCGGCATTACAAGCCAGGAACGCCTCATGATGTAATACGCAAGAAAAGAAAGAAGATTTACTGCCATTTTACTTTGTATTTGAGTAAAGTGAATAAATAAATGGTCTGTGGAAAATACATTTAATCCTGGGAACTGCGTGCACAGGAGTTTATTTTGTGTTTACTCCCCCCGGCTGGCTACTTATTTGTCATGGCTGGCTAGTATGAGCCTTAGTGGAAAGCCCTGGGAATGCGGAAATGTCTAGTTCGATTTTACATTTACGAACCCGAAAAAATGTCAAAAAAACGGCGTTAAAAAAAAAAAAATTTCAACCGCACAAACGGCACTCACCCGGCCGGTGGACCGGAAACAGAACATTTTTAATAATGGCCTTATCTTTTTTTGACCATTAAATACCATACAGGAGCCACACTGAATAATTAGACAACAACAATTAATCAGTGGAGGATATATATTCAAGGTTAATAATTTAAAAAATGAAATATAAATTTTAATTTTCTGGTTTTCAATTTCTCATAAATAAATTAATGATTGAAGGAGTCCAATTTTTTCTGCAGTGAATAGATTTTTGTCCAAACTAGTGATATCTCATCAAGTCAAATTTTATGATAATGTTAGTTTTTGTGATATTTGTTCCTGAACTGCAGAGTACTGATCTGTGTATATATAATGGTTCGTGTTTCTGGATCTCATAGTATAGTTATTTTGTTCTTAAAATTATGTTCATAATTTCTACTCTATTGGGATATATTGCTTCTGAACTTCAGCAGAATAATTGGTGAATTATGGTATCAATCAGTCTGTTTTACTATATTTTTGAACTTTTGCCTCAGTATATCAAGTATTGATTACTTTTGATTCATAGATATTATGCATATGTTGTGAATTCAGAAACAAATGCAATAAAGATTGTTGGGTTACAAATAGTTTGTGGGTTTTTTTTCTCAAATATTTCTTCGGACAAGTCAACTTCACATTTGGACAAGTAAATTTCCTTTCAACTTACCCGACAGGACAAGTGGTTTCAAAAGTTAATGTAGAGCCCTGGCTTTATGGCATTATTTTACAGCCCCAATTCCAAAAAAGTTGGGACCCTGTGTAAACTGTAAATAAAAAAAAATTGTAAAAAAAAATGTTTAAAGTGATTTTTTTTTTTATTTTGCAAAATCATGGAAACTATATTTCATTGAAAATAGTACAAAGGCAACAGATCAAATGCTGAAACTGAGAAATTTTATTGTTTTTTGAAAAATATATGCTTATTTTGATGTCAGGAACATGTTTAAGAAAAGTTGGGACAGGGGCGTGTTTACCACTGTGTTGCATCACCTCTACTTTTAACAACACTCTGTAAACACTGGGGAACTGAAGAGACCAATTGCTGTAGTTTTGAAAGAGAAATGTCTCATTCTTGCCTGATATACAATTTCAGTTCCTCAACAGTTCGGGATCTCGTTGTCGTATTTTGCGCTTCATAAACGCGCCAAATGTTTTAAATGGGAGACCGGTCTGGACTGCAGCAGGCCAGTTTAGCACCTGAACTCTTACTACAGCGCCATGCAGTTTTAATATGTGCAGAAAACGGTTTGGTGTTGTCTTGCTGAAAGAAGGAAGGCCTTCCCTGAAAAAGATTTAGTCTGGATGGCAGCATATTGCTCTGAAACATGTTTATATCATGCAGCATTAATGATGCCTTCCCAGATGTACAAGCTACCCATGTCACAGGGCCTGAATTTCATTTTTCAGTTTGTAGGGAACGCTACTTGCGGGCTTGAATAGCTTAGGTCTTACCTTCTGCCACTACTCAGATTGAAGATCTCTACAGTATGTAACCTTTTGTCACCATTTGAGGGATCCTTTTTAGTAGACTTTTCATTTTGATATCTCCAAATTTGGATAGCATTGTCAGACAAAGGGTGGATAAACACAAGTATTATTCCCACCAGCTGTCTAAGATATGGACTGTTCAGTTTCGGGTGGAGGGTAGAAAACCACCACAAAATGAAAGCGATCCTTTACAGCATGACATTGCTGACTGACTGTATTATGCCATCAAACACCAATAGCCGTTTTCTAGCAGTGCGAGTAAGGCTCTAGGAAGAGTTTGGAAGGTTGTGTGCCTTTTAGTGAAACTAATTTTACAACCTCCGTAGTGTTGCTTTGCACAGCTGCTTCTTCCTCATCTTCATGCACTATTCTTTAAGTGTCACTGCTTCGTTTAATTATAAAAAAAGAAAAAAATCAGTCTGTTCTTAATAGCACTCAGTGAATTTATTGACACAACAAGTCTAACTTAAAATCTAACTTAAACCAGTCTGCTGACTTTTCAGGATTCTCTTAACTACGTTTGTGTTATTTGTCTCTTCTTTTAGTGGCCATCTCTTTAATCAGTGACCTTTGCTTTTTCCTTTTATAACATTTTATCATTTTTATCAACTTTTATATCATTTTTCTATTCTCATGTCTGATCTGATCATCCCTGCCCTCTGTTTAATGTCTACAATTAAAATAAGAAAACACTATCAGACTGTTCTTAACACTGAATGAATTTACAAACTTTGTTTCAGTCCACATATAGAACGTTAACGTGACAACAGTCTTTGTTGACTTGTCAGGATTCTCTTATACCATATAGCCCTGTCTCCTGTGTCATATGCCATCTTTAATTTAAAAAAAATCAAATTGTTCTCAACACTGAACAATTCATCTTTGCTGAGTGCAGGATGTAGTCTTTCCTACTCTTTCTCCTAGTGGTCCTCCCTTTTGTCAGCATCAGTGTCCTTTGCTTTTCCTTGTAAATACTTTTTTCTTATAGCCATGCTCTGATCTAATCCCCTTCGCAACGTCCACGTTAACGTTAGCGGTCTCGTTCTGTGTATTCTCAGCAGTATTCTCAGCAGTAATCTCAACGGTATCACTCGCACTGCTATTACCACCATCGGATTCAGGAGTTTTCCTCGTAGCAGGGGAAACTCCTGCCACTGCACTTGTACGTTTTAGCCAGCGGTCCAGGTTTGTTTTACAGTCCAAGAGAGGAAGAGTGCGCACGCTGTATCTGTCTGTGTGTCTGTGTGAGAACTGTCTGTGTCTGCTGTTTTTTTTTCTAAGTAGGCTACGGGGGGAGATAAGAGGGGGGTCAGTCAGTAAAAGGAGGGTTCAATTCAAGTAACCTTGAGAACAGAAGGTAGTCGCGCATTCACACTGATCCGTTATTAGATTGACGTTGTCAGGCAATGCAGTAATGTGTGCGGGAATCTCCCGCGTTAGAATCGTTAAAGGTGCGGGAATTAAAAAAAAAAAATATGCGTGATACCCGCAATCCCGCGCCCAAATTCAGGCCCTGTGTCATGTGCACTAATGCACCTTCATACCATCACAGACGCTGGATTTTGAGCTGTGCACTGATAACAAGCCGGATGGTCCCTCTCCTCTTTAGCCTGGAGGACGTGATGTCCATGATTTCTAAAGAGAATTTTGACTTTTGATTCGTCAGACCTCGGGACAGTTTTCCACGTCGCCTCAGTCCCAGAGGAGGGGGCGGGGTTTCTGGATGTTGTTTATATCTGGTTTTAACTTGCGTTTGTGGATGCAGTAATGAAGTGTTTTCACAGACGATGGTTTTCTGAAGTGTTCCTGAGCCCATACAGTGATTTCCACTACAGACACGTGTCTGCTTTTAATGCAGTGTCTCCTGAGGGCCTGAAGATCACAGACATCCAATGTCAGTTTTCAGCCTTGTCTCTCGCATACAGAGATTTCTCCAGATTCTCTCAATCTTTTAATGATATTATGGACTATAGATGATGTGATCCACAAATTTTATGCAGTTTTACATTGAGGAACGTTATTCTTAAATTGTTGCACTGTTTGCCCATGCAGTCTTTCACAGAGCGGTGAACCCCGCCCCATCTTTACTTCTGGGAGACTCCGCCCCTCAGGGAGGGTCTTTATATACCCAATCATCTTATTGACCTGTTGTCAATTAACCTTATTGGTGTTTTTTTTTTTTTTTTTAAGCATTACACAACTTCAGTCTTTTGTTGCCCCGTCCCAACTTTTCTGAAACATGTTGCTGACACCAAATTCAAAATGAGCAGATATTTTTCAGAAAACAAAATTTCAGTTTCAACATTTGATATGTTGTCTTTGTACTATTTTTAGTGACATACAGTATTTCCATGATATGCAAATCATCATATTCTGTTTTTTAATTACACCTTACACAGTGTCCCAACTTTATGGAACTGGGGTTATGTTTATTTAACGATACATCTTTATGTACACTGCTATATTTTATCTGATTTATTACACGTATAATAAAACATTCCCAGCATGGAACCCTGAGGAATGCCATTATTCCAAACACAGAATCACATTTAAGCTGCAAAACTACACCTATAGCTCCAATCACTTCTTTTCAGTTTATTTCATCTCTGTGAAATTACCTTCAGATAAATTTATATATTTTTTAAAAATATATATTATTTATTATATTATACTGAATATACAATACTAACAAAAAAATTCAACAAGGTGAAATTGAAAAAGTGATCATTTTGATGCATCAGCACCATACGATCATCTCCACATCCATTTCGGCACATAATTACCAACTTGTCCATCTGTTGCGGTGCAGAAAGTATTGACACCCCTCTACACCAATCAACCAACATAAAGCATAGAGAAAATACTAACATACGTTGATGTAATAATTATATTTTCCCACAAGCCTTCATTTCTACTGTAAATCACTTCATGGATCATTAAAAACACAGAGTACCAGTCAAAAGTTCTCACACCCCTTCTAATTCAGTGGTTCATCTTTATTAATTAAAAGGTCACTTCAAGTCTTAAAAGTAATGATGGATGCCGTTTCTCTTTACTTAGCCTTATTCCACAATTGTAGTAATCCGTATCAGGTCAAGAACTGAACAACTGTTTACTGTATTTTTATTATTTACTGTTTGATCTCAAATGCATTAAGGTGGCAAGAAACTCGTCCACTAATGACCTTTTGATGAGGCACCTGTTAATTGAAAAGTATTCCAGGTGACTCCCTCATGAAGTTGGTTAAGAGAATGACAATAGTGTACAAAGCATCTTCAAGGGAAACGCTGGATACACTGAAGAATCTAAAATCAAACATTGGGTTTTTTTAAAACACTTGTTTACTACATAATTCCAGAGGTGTTCCGTGTCTTTTTTCATAGCATTGATGTCTTCAGCGTTTTCTCTACACCGAACAGTCACAATGCAGAAACACCTGTGAATGAGTAGAGTGGGGTGTACAAACTTTTGACTGGTACTGTATGCACACTAGCGAAAGCCCCTCCGGCTGTACTGGTGAGCGTGCCCTGCTCCGCTGAAGGATGCGGTCTGTATGTAGTGAAAGTCTGAAATGTTTTTGGACGTTACTAAAGTGTTTAAACTGCAACTGATTTTTATAAAAAATCACCTCACAAACAAACATTCAGTGAAAAAATGGAAAGATGGAAATTGTTGGCAAAATGCTGCGGTATAAGAGGAATAAACACTTGGGGATGTGTGGAAAATTATCAGCTGATTAGTTTCCTGGAAAAGCACATTCCCAAGTGTTTTATTCCTTAAAATTGTAATGTTAGAATTTTCTCTCGAACAACAACAACAATAATATTTTAAGACACAGTCGTTCTCCTTCATCACACACTGCATCAGGGCTTTAACTAGTGTTTTAGGGTCATCTAGGTCTGTGTGTGTGTGTGTGTGTGTACATACACCGTTTTTCCTGTTGCCTTTGTCCAAGTGTGTTGAAGGGAAATCAGACACACCCATGCAATTTTGAGTTTTTTTCTAGGCAAGTGTACACACACACACACACTCTTTGCTCCACTTTTGTCCTGGGTGTACACACCAGAGTGAGTTTTGCAACTGTGTTTTTGTGTCATGAGCGAAGCATCAGATATCAGTGTGAATAAAAAAAAACCCTGAGGAAGTGTTTCCTCTGAGGACCATGAAATGCGATCAGTGAGTTTGTTTTTTTTTTATATATAAACAGAAAAGTGTGTGTGTGTGTGTGTGTGTGTGTGTGAGTGTGAGAGAGAGAGAGAGAGAGAGAGAAACAAAATCAATAAGTCAGTGCTTAAATCCCTTCTGTGGAAATCCTCAGATTTGGGTCGAAGGTGAGAAGTTAACATGATCCAGACCACCACGGTTAATCCGCTGCCTGTATGTGTGTGTGTGTGTGTGTGTGTGTGTTCGCTCGCTGTGCAGCAGGATGTGTGTAGAGGACAGAAGCTGAATTCCACGGATGAGAAAAATTATTCTGTCATTTTATTATCGTTCCTCTTCATTGTCTATCCTTCATTCTGAATCCCCCCCTCCTCCCCCCAGGGCTGGAAAACTACAGTGTATTGTGTTTGAGAAACGGGACATTTGGGATTGTGTGTGTGTGTGTTTTGTAAAGCTGCACAATCCACTTTAGAAAGCAGCCTGAATTAAACACAACAAATATCACCTGCATGGGGCACAGGGGTGCCAATATTTTATGCAACACAGTATTTGTGCTACAGGTTGTGTGTGTAACAGATGCAGGTCTGAGATCAGCTTTAAGTCATCAGAGCCGTTTCTCACGTGTTTAAAAGTTTGTTCTGCAAGCTGACATTTACACCTTGAGAAGACTTTATTCAGAAACACGTGAATAAAACACTCCGTCCTGATTTCTCTCTCTCTCTCACACACACACACTACTGATCACCAACCAATCATCACACGCACAGTACTGATCACCAACCAGTCATCACTCTCAGCTCACTGATCATGACAAATCATCAGAAATGACTTGCTACGGATCGTCAGTCACAGTTTCATCACTAAGAGCTGATGCTCAATCCCAGCGCGAGCTGTACGCAGCGTACACACACAGTGGGCTTTCAACTCCTCTGGAACTCTGATTACACACTGAACGGAGATTTCTATTAAATTTAATTCTTGCTGGTCATTTTTCATTTAAAGTCAGTGTATAAAAGTGATTTGTGGGCGGGGCTAATCCCAGAGTTTCTGGGTGATATGTATTTATTTACTCCTGAATGATGTCACTGTAACTGTCCTTACACTCGCTTACGTGAAGCCTAAAGGCAGGAATTTCAGATCTGTATAAAACCGTAGTGCACAGCTGCCTCCACAGGATCAGCGTCCCAATACGGCTTCCAGCTGTGGCCCAGGGGTGCACACTTTTCTCTCTCTCTCTTTCTCTCTCTCTCACACACGTGAAGCTGCTCCAGCTGCATTGACAATTTATTAACTAGCGAGGATGCTAACATGCTAATCCACCAGTAGAGCAGCTTCCTCAGGAGAAACTGAAGGTGAAGTTCGTCTGGTTTCTGTTTCATCAAACCGTTCACCTGATACTTTAAAGTGCAGCAATGCCTTCTGGGTAAAAGTGCCTTCCAGAAACCTACAAAGCATGATACACACAAACGCACTCCAGAATACACATGAACACTCCAGGAAATAAACACACACACACACACACAAGAATAAACATTAATTTATCTTTTAGCTTGAACCAGCAGTTAATTGTGTGGTCCTGGCGGATCCTGGATTTGTTTACACACACACACACACACACACACACACCCCACCTCCCGCCCGCCGCCACTCTGATCTACTCAAACACAGTTTGATGTTTTCGAGCTCCACTCCTCCATGATGCCGTTATGAAGCCATGGTTCAGTCAAACCCGGTCATGATGTTCTCTGCAGGTGGGTGGGTCTTTCCCCAAGCTCAAGCCCCTCCCCCTGTGTGGTGCACTTCCAGTGATCAACAAATCAAATGCCTTTTAAACAGTGAATCCAGGAGCATGTGAAGTTGAACAGTTCTCGTCTGCTGATCCGAAAAAAACAAGCAGTGAAACCATCACTCACTCAGTCTCGATGGGTCGCATCACGTCGCCATTCCAGTTGTTCAGGCACCAGATTTTTGGCATCACTTGCATCTGGTTCATACACAGAGAAGACAACATGCAGCACCTTCTCCTCACTCACTCACACCACCACAGATACAACAAAGAGTGACATTTCCCAAATCTCCTCCAGCTGGATTTCCACAGGGCGCGTGCTCTCTCTCTCTCTCTCCGTGTTATTCCTGATGCAGCGTCACGGCTGAGGATTACCTGAGCTTCCTGAAGACGTCTTGGTTGCTAAGGGCGTCGCTAGGGGCATAACTTGGGACTGGGCAGGTGTTTATGAAAAATTTCAGCAAAAGTTTTCAGGGTCGTTTTCAGCCTCAGAAAGGAAGGAGAAAAAAAAAAAACCACTCGCAGTTGAAATCAGACATCACACAAGTCCTTTAAACACACACGTGAATGGGAGCAGGATCGGAACACAGCTACAGGATCACTTCTGCACACCATCAGCATCAAGTCCCTCTGCAGACGAGCAGAACATGACGAGCAAAATGTCTCCCTCTCTCACACACACACACACACACACACACACACGTTGCACAACTCACCTGGAATTTCAACGAGAACAAGTTCACACACGGCAGAGCGATAGGTACAGACACACCCTTCAACAACAATACACTCCCAATCCTGCTCTTAATGACTGCATCTCTGTCTCTCTCTCTCACACACAACCCTTCAGCATCTGTTTCAACTTCTCACTAATAAAAGAGTAGTTTCTGATGTCACCGTCACTTCACAGGTTTGGACACGACCCTGAGAGACCGAAACACACACACACACACACACACACACACGCACACACCATTCCACAACACTGAGAAACCCAGACCACAGAAACACTGCCGACTGCATGAAAAATCATTGCAAAACCCAAAATTAAATAAGTTGCTTTTTAATTGAAATGTATTATTATTATTTATTAACAGCACTTCCTTTAAAGTCGCAGTAAAGCCCCGCCCAGGTGTTCAGCGAGTTAACAAGGTTTAGGACACGCTGTGATTTCTGTCCCTCTAGAACCGTGAACTAAACGTCACTGCGTTGCTCAACACCCCGGTGTTCAGCTTCAAAACATCCACAGCCACTTATTTTTAGTGCAGTTTTAGTGTCTCACAGGCCACGCCCATGTAGGCTCCACCCCCAAACTGTGAAGAAGTTCATGTTCGTTAAACTGAAAACACTGCACACCCTCACTGCTCTTTCACACTTAGTTCAAAATTAGTTTACTTACACACACACACACACACAGAGATAGATGAAGGAAGTTGATTGACAGAGAGATAAAACATCTTTCATCTGAATTATTTTCACCATTTACATAATTCACAGTTCAACTGAAACCGAAACACTGTGTGTGTCTCTCTCTCTCTCTCACACAGCTTTCTGTTTCTGTTGAATTAAGGTGAAAATCCACAGCCATAAACTCTGTGTGTGTGTGTGTGTGTGTGTGTGTGTGTGTGTGTGTGTGTGTCCTTGACTGCCATTAATTACGAGCTGTTCTGATGTGAGACACTGCAGATTGATGGATTCACATCATCTTCATCACCACAGCCTGATCCTCACTCCGTCACACACTTTACAGCTTCAACACACACGAGATCAAAGGGGAATAAAAAGTTCTGCTCCGTTCTGACCCGAGTCTCAGAGACGTCACACTCGAAACACTGAAACGTGAAATCTGACCATCACACTTTCTCCCTTCAGCACACACTCCACTCACAGCTCTCACACCACATCACACTTTTAAAGCTACAGTTCTAATCTGAACGATATCCGAGCTGTTTCACAATCAGGGGAAACTTCTCAGGTCCACAGAAGTCTGAAAATTAAACCTCAGATTCTCGTGTTGCTCTGCTGCTAAAAGCTCCCTTCTGACATGGAACTGAATGGTGCAGAGTTTCAGAGCTGCAGATCCAACACTGGGCGTGTCACCGTGGGGAGGAGAGGTGGAGAGTGCATTTCTAAAACTGAACACCTCTCCGATAGTCCACAGGAGTCTTCCTCTTCTTCTCTCAGCTGCTCCTGGACTTTAGGGGTCGCCACAGCGGGTCTGATCCATATATCAGACCTGGTGTAGGTTTTACACTGGATATCTTTCCTGACGCAACCCTCCCCCATCTATCCGGGTTTGGGGCTGGCACTCAGTCTGCACTGGCTTGTACAACCCCAGTGGCTGGGGATTTTACCGAATCCACACGTCTTTGGACTGTGGGGGAGACCGGAGCACCCGGAGGAAACCCACACAGACATGGGGAGAGACCATGCAAACTCCACACAGAACGGCCCCCGTCGGCTGCTAGGCTTGAACCCAGAACCTTATTGCTGTGAGGCGACAGTGCTAACCACTACACCGCTGTGACGCCCTTTATAGTCCACAAGAGTGAGATATACAAAGTGAAAAACTGTTGAAATGTCTCTGATGGATGTTAAGGACAGATTTTCCCGTCCCATGCAGCGGTGTGTGGACACGGCGGGGACAGGAATAACAGCTGACGAGAGGACGATCCCTGTGGTTTTCTGGAAAGGACATTTTTTGACGGACTCACATTTCAACCACATGTGAAGCTCCGCTGCAAAAACAGAAAGTGTCTCACATCTGTTTCAGGTCCTGGTTTTTTACTGAGGAACAACAATAGCAGAGTCTTCTGCTTCAAAAGAGACAAAGATTTTCTTATAAACCTTTTCTAACCTCATGGTATGGGGAGCGATTTCCAGAGAGGATGTTTGACAGATGAAGGATCCTGTCTGAGGAACTTAGTTTACAAAAAAAACCCTTCCACTTTAATATCTTTCTATTGTGAATGAAAGTAGTGAATACGTCCCAAAGTAAAACAGAGTTAGTGCTTAAAAAAAAAAAACGCAGCTCTGAATTTCAGCAGTAAAATCTCAGTAGAATTAAACGAAATAAGCACAAGGTCAAAACTGAGCTGTGTTTGACTCGCAAACATATTTATAAGAACTTATAAGAGGCATTAGTGCTGTAGGTGGGGCCCTGGAGAATACAGCAGAGGGAACTCCGGTGTCTGTACTGGACCGGGTTACCGGACTGGGTTACCGGACCGAGCCGCAGGAGTTAGTTGGTGTTGTTCAGAAAGACGACGAGCTGTTGTTTACAGTTTTGTGGCTGTTTCACAGTGACCTGATTTAAGCCACATTTGTCTCCATGTGAACTCGAGCTTGGTGTCTGAGTGTGAAGCAGTTCTGCTGAAGGCCTTCAGCTCGCTCCTCCGTCTGTAGGAGATTGGGATTAGATCAGATTCGAGTCTAATCTCACGCTTGTGTGTTCAACAAAATAATCTGAATTCCTGAGGTGGCAAATTAACGTCACACCCTTTAACACACACACTGCTGCCGGGCCAAAGGCTGGAAATCAACTTCACACCTCCAGCACACTCATCCCGACTAATCCCCACCAATCCGAGACTCCTTCACTTATAAACAAACAAGCAAACAAACAAAGCATGCCTCCTGTTTTCCTGCAGAAACCCTGCAGCTGTTCAGGAGTGCTGGAGGAGTGGGGCACTGAGGGAGCTGCAGCAAGCAGGAAACAAAGTTTTACTGCACTGAAAAAAGTGACGTCACACACTTCACTACTGTAGTGAACACTAGATTTAGGGCACCTGGGCAAGGGACAAGCGATTTAGGGTTCATCGAGTGAAATGAAATAAAACACAGCCAAGTGCACAAGAACAAAAAAGCGATAACGCACACACACACACACACACACATACACACATACATACAAAAACAACACACACACACATACACATACATACATACATACATACAAAAACAACACACACACACATACACATACATACATACATACATACATACAAAAACAACACACACACACATATATACACACACACACACCCCCCCACCACCCCTGAGCCACTCACCGTGTTTCCCACAATGCGCTGGTCAGTAAGCTCGCGCGCAGTCCATGTGTCTCCAGCACTTTGATCCTCACACCCCACCGCCAGGGCTTTCTGACATAGTGAACTCACTCTCTCTTTCTTTCTTTCTTTTTCTCTCTCACTATCTCTCTCTCTCACTCTTCCTCACACGGTGAGTGCGCGCGCTCAGAGAGCCTGACTCTGCGCTGGACTGAGACACCTGAGGGGCGTTCCCTCCACCAGGTGAGGTGGGAAAGGGGGCGGAGTCAAGCTAGAACACGGAGGCGCTGCTCTCTGCTGCCACCTGGCGGACATCATGATAAATAACAACAAGAAGCAGCCTTTATCCATCACACGTTCACTCATGCCCCTTTTCCACCAAAGCAGTTCCAGGGCTGGTTCGAGGCCAGTGCTTAGTTTGGAACCGGGTTTTCTGTTTCCACTGACAAAGAACTGGCTCTGGGGCCAGAAAAACCAGTTCCAGGCTAGCACCAACTCTCTGCTGGGCCAGAGGAAAGAACCGCTTACATCGGGGGGGGGGCGGAGTTGTTAAGACCAACAACAAAGACTGCCACTTTTAGCAACGAGAAGCAGCAGCTGTACAAACGCGAAGTCATCCATTATTATTATTATTATTGTTGCTGCTGCTGCTTCTTCCGTGTTGTTTTTGCTTCGATATTCACGCCAAGGTTTATGCAAACCTAGCGACGTAACTGACGTATACAGCGACGTAATGACGTGGCTTCTCTTAGCACTGCGAGCTATGGAAAAGCAAACTGGTTCTCAGCTGGCTCGCAAGTTGAACTAGTTGTGAACCAGCACCAGCACTGACCCCGAACCAGCCCTGGAACTGATTTGGTGGAAAACGGGTATCAAACAGACTGGAGCACAGTGAAATTCCTCTCTGCATTTAACCCATCTGAAGTAGTGAACATACTAGTGCATCTCAAAAAATTAGAATATCGTGAAAAAGTTCAATATTTTCCATCAGTTATTTAAGAAAGTGAAAATGTTATATATTATAGACTCATTACACATAAACTAAAATGTTTCAAGCATTTTTCTATTTTAATTTTAATCAGTATGGCATACAGTACAAAAACATAAAAAAAACCCATCTCAAAATATTAGAATATTTCATTTCAAGTTTGAGTAAAACAGTATGAACACAGTGTATCTCTCGGTCTAGTTCAGTACACACAACCACAATCACGGGGAAGACTGCTGACTTGACTGTTGTCCAGAAGATAATCACTGATGCCCTCCACAAGGAGGGTAAGCCACAAAAGGTCGTTGCTGAAAAGGGTGGCTGGAAAAGGTGCGCAAGCAACAGGGATGGCCGCAGTCTTGAGAGGATTGTCAAGAAAAGTTGATTCAAGAACTTGGGAGAGCTTCACAAGGAGTGGACTGAGGCTGGGGTCAGTGTATCAAGACCCATCATGAACAGACATTTTCAAGAAAGGGGATACAACTTTCACATTCCTAATATCAAGCTACTCCTGAGCCAGAGACAATGTCAGAAGTGTCTTATCTGGGCTAAGGAGAGAAAGAAATGGACTGCTGCTCAGTAGTCCAAAGTCCTCTTTTCAGATGAAAGTACATTTTGCATTTAATTTGGAAATCACGGTTTTAGAGTCTGGAGGAAGAGTGGAGAGGCACAGAATCCAAGGTGTTTGAAGCCCAGTGTGAAGTTTCCACAGTCTGTGATGATTTGGGGTGCCATGTCATCTGCTGGTGTTGGTCCACTGTATTTTATCAAGTCCAAAGTCAACACAGCCATCTACCAGGAGATTTTAGAGCACTTCATGCTTCCGTCTGCTGATGAGCTTTTTGGAGATGCTGATTTCCTTTTCCAGCAGGACTTCGCACCTACCCACAGTGCCAAAACTATTACCAAATGGTTTGCTGACCATGATATTACTGTGTTTGGTTGGCCAGCCAACTTGCCTGACCTGAACCCCATAGAGAATCTATGGGCTATTGTCAAGAGGAAGATGAGAAACACCCGACCCAAAAATACAGATACGCTGAAGGCCACTATCAAAGCAACCTGGGCTTCAATAACACCTCAGCAGTGCCACAGACTGATCACCTCCATGCCACACCGCACTGATACAGTAATTCATGGTAAAGGAGCCCCAACCAAGTACTGAGTGTATAAATGAATATACTTTTCAGAAGTTGGACATTTCTGTATTGTAAATCCTTTTTTTGATTGATCTTAGGGAATATTCTAATAATTTGAGATATTGGATTTCTGATTTTCATGAGCTATAAGCCATAATCATCAAAATTAAAACAAAAAAGGCTTTAAATATTTCACTTTACATATAATGAATATAGAATATATGAAAGTTTACCTTTCTGAATTAAATTATGAAAAAAGGAACTTTTTCATGGTATTCTAATTTTTTGAGATGCACTAATACACACACACACACACACAGAGCAGTGGGCAGCTGTGCTACAGCACCCAGGGAGCAGTTGGGAATTAGGGGCCTCGCTCAAGGGCACTTCAGCCCAACATCAGGCCACCCCATGTTACAGTACCAGTCAAAAGTTTGGAAACACCTTCAAATTTGATGTTTTTATTTTTTAAATTTTTTTCTACATTGTACAACAATACTGAACTCATCAAAACTAAGAAATAACATATGGAACATATGGAATTATATGGTAAACAAAAAAAGTGTTAAAAAACAACGTTTCATCTTTTAGATTCTTCAAATTCGTCACTATTTACCTTGATAACAGCTTTGCACACCGTTGGCATTATCTGAACCAGCTTCATGAGGGAGTCACCTGGAACGCTTCTCAATTAACAGGGGTGTTTTGTCAAAAATGGAATTTCTTGCCTTCGTAATGCATTTGACCCCATCAACCAGTAAAGAGTAAATAATAAACATATATACAGTAAACAGCCCTGTTCGGCAACTGTAGTAATCCATATTATGTCAAGAACCGCTCAACTAAGTAAAGAGAAATAACAGTCAGTCATTACTTTCAGACACGAAGTGTCTTTTAGTTAATTAAAATAAAGAAAAAACATCAAATTTGAAGGTGCTTCCAAACTTTTGGCTGGTACTGTAACTTCACTGCATGTCTTTGAGGAAAACCCACACAGACACAACATGCAAACTCCACACAGAAAGGCCCTCGCTGGCCACAGGGCTCGAACCCAGAACCTTCTTGCTGTGAGGTGACAGCACTAACCACTACACCACCATGCCACAAAAACACAAAACATTCAAATGCAAATAAATGCAAAAGAGACGCAAAATAAAATGTGGATTAAAACAATATTTAAATAACAATCATATAATCTGTAGAACAAAACCATTTGTGAGTGTTTGTCCAATCAGATCAGATTTAACATGGAAGGAAGCACAGCGACTGACAGATGAATTAATTACTCACTAATTGAGTTCTTATTTATTTCACATTATAATTTTCCTGATGCTGTGGTGTGTTTTTAAGGAATTATTGTGACATTTCTTATTGTTGTTTATTTTAGAATTATTTTTAGATGATCATTTCATGAATAATTTCCTCAGGAATAATTTAGAAACATTCAAAAAAGTCAAAGAGTCCCATATATGTTTTTGTACATATGTTGGGGAGTGCCTGTTAGAGAGCACACGTGTCCTGGGCCGTCGGCATGATGGGCAGTTCCTTTCCTCACCGCCTTAACTTCCCCAGTGTTTCCATCAGGTCCCCATTCACTGCTGGGTGGACAGGAGGTGAGCCCCAGATCACCATCCAAGACAAGGCTCGAACCAGGGACCGTTCACTTAGCAGTCAAGCGCACTAACCACTTGGCCACCTCACCTCTGTTAGAAACATTACTGATGTTTAATGAATCAGCAGGTGACTTTCAGGCTTTCACAAGAAAAACAACAAGATAGAGTCATCTACAGTGGTGCTTGAAAGTTTGCAAACCCTTTAGAATTTTCTAGATTTCTGCATAAATATGGCCTGAAACATCATCAGATTTTCACACAAGTCCTAAAAGTAGATAAAGAGAACCCAGTTAAACAAATGAGACAAAAATATTATACTTGGTCATTTATTTATTGAGGAAAATGATCCAATATTACATATCTGTGAGTGGCAAAAGTATGTGAACCTCTAGGATTAGCAGTTAATTTGAAGGTGAAATTAGAGTCAGGTGTTTTCAATCAATGGGATGACAATCAGGTGTGAGTGGGCACCCTGTTTTATTTAAAGAACAGGGATCTATCAAAGTCTGATCTTCACAACACATGTTTGTGGAAGTGTATCATGGCATGAACAAAGGAGATTTCTGAGGACCTCAGAAAAAGTATTGTTGATGCTTATCAGGCTGGAAAAGGTTATAAAACCATCTCTAAAGAGTTTGGACTCCACCAATCCACAGTCAGACAGATTGTGTACAAATGGAGGAAATTCAAGACCATTGTTACCCTCCCCAGGAGTGGTCAACCAACAAAGATCACTCCAAAAGCAAGGCATGCAATAGTCAGCAAGGTCACAAAGGACCCTAGGGTAACTTCTAAGCAACTGAAGGCCTCTCTCACATTGGCTAATGTTAATGTTCATGAGTCCACCATCAGGAGAACACTGAACAACAACGGTGTGCATGGCAGAGTTGCAAGGAGAAAGCCACTGCTCTCCAGAAAGAACATTGCTATTCATCTGCAGTTTGCTAAAGATCACGTGGACAAGCCAGAAGGTTATTGGAAAAATGTTTTGTGGATGGATGAAACCAAAATAGAACTTTTTGGTTTAAATGAGAAGCGTTATGTTTGGAGAAAGGAAAACACTGCATTCCAGCATAAGAACCTTATCCCATCTGTGAAACATGGTGGTGGTAGTATCAGGGTTTGGGCCTGTTTTGCTGCATCTGGGCTGGGACAACTTGCCATCATTGATGGAACAATGAATTCTGAATGATACCAGCGAATTCTAAAGGAAAATGTCAGGACATCTGTCCACGAACTGAATCTCAAGAGAAGGTGGGTCATGCAGCAAGACAACGATCCTAAGCACACAAGTTGTTCTACCAAAGAATGGTTAAAAAAGAATAAAGTTAATGTTTTGGAATGGCCAAGTCAAAGTCCTGACCTTAATCCAATCGAAATGTTGTGGAAGGACCTGAAGCGAGCAGTTCATGTGAGGAAACCCACCAACATCCCAGAGTTGAAGCTGTTCTGTACGGAGGAACGGGCTAAAATTCCTCCAAGCCGGTGTGCAGGACTGATCAACAGTTACCGCAAACGTTTAGTTGCAGTTATTGCTGCACAAGGGAGTCACACCAGATACTGAAAGCAAAGGTTCACATACTTTTGCCACTCACAGATATGTAATATTGGATCATTTCCATCAATAAATAAATGGCCAAGTATAATTTTTTGTCTCATTTGTTTAACTGGGTTCTCTTTATCTACTTTTAGGACTTGTGTGAAAATCTGATGATGTTTTAGGTCATATTTATGCAGAAATACAGAAAATTCTAAAGGGTTCACAAACTTTCAAGCACCACTATATATCCCCCGCCCTGTACACCAAGTTTCAAGATATTATTTGTCCAGCTGAGCTAAAAATTTAAATTTCTCTTCGTATCAAAAGACACATATACATGACTTAATCAACACATACTCACTTTCAAGACCAAACCACTCATAGTTTTCAAGTTCTGCTCCGGAAACAAAACCTACCCCTAAGACTAACCCGAGAGACTAAGTCTGAAATTGTTTCCATGGAAACATGAAAAATTAAAATTTCTCAAATTTCTTAGTATGAAAAGGCACATCTACAGCACCTTGTTAACATGTTGTGGCAGCGGGGGTGTGGTCAAGCGTCGGTCTGTGACTGGAGGGCGGAGTCAGGGAAGGTAAGTGGCAGAATCACTGCACCTGATGTTGGTTAATCTGTGTTTGTGTGTCTTCCCCAGTGACCATGCCCTATATAAGGAGAGAGAGAGAGCAGAGGAAGGAGGCTCTCTCCCTGACCTGAGGACTCATGTGTGTGTGTGTGTCTGAGGGAGTGACTTTACTGAAAAGTACAAAATAAAAAGAGTTTTCTTGGGGAACTTAGTTCTGGCCTGCCGTCTTTTCTGTGCTCCATCCCTACGAACTGCTACAGTGGTGCCGAAACCCGGGAGCCCGAGCACAGGAAAAAGAACAGCCCCATGGAGTCCTCCCCCTTTGCAGACCTGGTCCACACCCTCACCAAGGCCCAGCAGAGCCAGCACCAGACGCTAGTCACCCTCCGAAAGGAGCAGGAGCACCGGTTCGAGGCCCTGGTGCTGGCGCAGCAAGAAGACCGACAGGTGTTCCGGCACCTCCTCGTGTCGACGGGGTCCACCACCTCCACCGCCGCAGGCCCTTCTCCCCTCACCCTCACTAAGATGGGCCCGCATGACGACCCCAAGGCCTTCATCATGCTCTTCGAACAGGCAGCAGAGGCTTCGGGCTGGCTGGTGGAACAGCACGCGGTGCGCCTCCTCCCCCTGCTAACAAGTGAGGCGCAGCTGGCCACGCTACAGCTCCCTGCCAACCGCCGGCTGGTCTACACGGACCTTCACCGGGCCGTCCTCCAGCGGGTGGGGCGCACCCCTGAACAACAGCTTCAGCGCTTCCGCGCTCTGCGTCTGGAGGAAGTCGGCCGGCCGTTCATATTTGGCCAGCAGCTCCGGGACGCCTGCTGGCGGTGGTTGAGGGCCGACAACCGTGACGCCGAGGGGATCATCGATCAGGTGGTACTGGAGCAGTTCATCGCCCGCCTACCAGAGGGAACGGCGGAGTGGGTCCAGTGCCACCGCCCAGCGTCGCTGGATCAGGCCATCGAGTTGGCGGAGGACCATTTGGCGGCTGTTCCGACGGCAGGACAGCGGACATCCTCTTCTTCCCTCTTCTCTCTCTCTTTCCCCCCTCTCCTCCTGTGTCTCGTCCTTGCCCCATTCCCCCACCGCGGAGGCGGGGGCTGGCCCCACCCCAGCTGGCCCGTCGCACCCGCGGTGCCCTCCCATTTTTCCCTTCTGTGTCTGTCTCCCCCCCCCTCAGGTGAGTGAGCCCCAGAGCACCAGTGCAGAGAGGAAGCCCGGGCCAGTTTGCTGGCGCTGTGGGGAGCTGGGCCACCTCCAACAGCAGTGCTCGGCGATGGAAGTGGGCACGGTGGTTTGGATCCTCGATGCGCCAGGAGCTGCCCTCGATCGGGCTGGAGCGTATCGCATACCAGTGAGTATCCAAGGGGATACACATCAGGCTTTGGCGGACTCTGGCTGTAATCAGACCTCAATTCACCAAAGCCTGGTGCAAGACGAGGCATTGGGAGAGCACAGGGGGTGAAGGTGTTGTGTGTGGACGGGGATGTTCACAGCTACCCTTTAGTGTCAGTCCACATTCTTTTCCGAGGGGAAAAATTTAGAGTTAAGGCGGCGGTTAATCCTCGCCTTACCCACTCTATAATTTTGGGGACTGATTGGCCGGGATTCGGGGAATTAATGAGCCATCTAGTGAAGAGTGGGTCCTGCCATAATTCAACAGGGGGAGATCCCGGTGTCACTTTGGCGGGAGCAGCTGTCACAGAGCCGTCTACGTCATCTCCGCGTCAGAGTGAGGAGCAGCAGGCTCCGCCTCCCTCTCAGGGAATCCCTTGGGGGTTTGCCGTTAGAGCAATCATGAGACAAGTCTCTGCGGCATGCGTTTGACCAAGTGAGAGTAATCGATGGTCAAATGCTCCAGCCAAACGCCACCCCGTCCTTCCCCTATTTTTCTATTATGAAGTATAGATTATACTGAGTGACGCAGGACACTCAGACTAAAGAACAAGTCACGCAGCTGTTAATTCCGAAGAGCTGCTGGGAATTGGTATTCCAGGAGGCTCACTTTAATCCCATGGCTGGACACTTAGGGCAGGATAAAACACTAGCCCTACTAATGGCCCGGTTCTATTGGCCAGGGATTCGCGGCGATGTCCGTAGGTGGTGTACGGCGTGCCGCGAATGCCAGTTAGTAAATCCAGCGGCCATTCCAAAAGCGCCTTTGCGCCCTCTCCCATTAATCGAGACCCCGTTCGAAAGAAATGGGATGGATCTCGTCGGGCCATTAGATCGGTCAACACGAGGGTACCACTTTATTTTAGTTCTGGTGGACTATGCAACGCGATACCCAGAAGCAGTGCCTCTTCGCAATATCTCAGCACGCAGTATTGCGGAAGCTCTCTTCTGCGTTATCTCCCAAGTTGGAATCCAGAAAGAGATTCTGACTGACCAAGGCATCTCGTTTATGTCACGTACACTGCACAAACTGTATGGGTTATTAGGTATTAAGCCAATCCGCACCAGCGTTTATCACCCACAAACGGACGGTTTAGTTGAACGGTTTAATTGCACCCTCAAAAATATAATTAAAAAATTTGTAAGTGAGGACGCACGTAATTGAGATAAATGGCTTGAACCCTTGTTATTTGCAGTGCGAGAGGTCCCCCAAGCCTCCACGGGGTTCTCCCCATTCTAATTGTTATATGGGCGTAAGCCACGCGGCATTCTAGATGTGCTGCGAGAAAATTGGGAGGAGGGACCTTCGCCCAGTAAAAATCAAATTCAATACGTTATTGACCTGCGTGCAAAACTCCACACACACTCACACACCTAACCCAGGAGAATTTGCGGCAGGCCCAAGAACGGCAAACCCGCCTGTACGACAGGGGTACGTGCCTTAGTTCGCACCGGGAGATAAAGTCCTCGTACTGTTGCCCACATTGAGCTCTAAATTAATCGCCAAGTGGCAAGGACCCTTTGAGGTCACATGGCGAGTCGGGGACATCGACTACGAGGTGAGGCGAATGGACAGGGGTGGGGCGCTACAGGTTTACCACCTCAATCTGCTCAAACTCTGGAACGAGGAGGTCCCCGTGGCGTTGGTGTTGGTGGTTCCAGAGAAGGCGGAGCTGGGGCCGGAGGTTCAAAAGGGAACATTGGCATCGCGTACCTCTCCAGTCCCCTGTGGAGACCACCTCTCCCCGACCCAACTCGCGGAGGTCGCCCAGTTGCAGACCGAGTTTTCGGACATGTTCTCACCCCTGCCCAGCCGCACCAACCTCATAGAGCACCACATTGAGACGCCCCCGGGGGTGGTAGTGCGCAGCCGCCCTTACAGGTTACCCGAACACAAGAAAAAAGTGGTTCGGGAAGAACTCGAGGCCATGCTTGAAATGGGCATCATCGAGGAGTCCCACAGTGACTGGAGCAGCCCGGTGGTCCTGGTACCCAAGACCGACGGGTCGGTCTGGTTCTGTGTGGACTATAGAAAAGTCAACGCGGTGTCTAAATTCAACATGTACCCAATGCCTCGTATTGATGAGTTGCTCGATCGACTAGGCACGGCTCGCTTTTACTTGACACTGGATTTGACAAAGGGTTATTGGCAGATCCCTTTGACTCCATTATCCCAAGAAAAAACGGCCTTTTCCACACCGTTCGGCTTACACCAGTTTGTCACACTTCCTTTTGGGCTGTTTGGGGTGCCCGCTACATTTCAGCAGCTGATGGATAGGGTCCTCTGCCCCCATGCCACCTATGCAGCCGCGTACCTCGATGACTTAATTATTTATAGTAATAACTGGCCACGGCACCTACAACACCTGAGGGCCGTCCTTAGGTCGCTGAGGCAGGCGGGTCTCACAGCCAACCCAAAGAAGTGTGCGATTGGGCAGGTGGAAGTACAGTATCTGGGCTTCCACTTGGGCAACGGGCAGGTGCGTCCCCAAATTAACAAGACGGCAGCGATTGCGGCCTGCCCGAGGCCCAAGACCAAAAAGGGGGTGAGACAGTTCCTGGGGCTGGCTGGCTATTATCATAGGTTTATACCTAATTATTCGGACGTCACCAGCCCGCTGACTGATCTCATTAAAAAGGGGGCACCAGATCCGGTCCAGTGGACGGAGCAATGCCAGCGGGCTTTCTCTGAGGTGAAGGCTGCACTGTGTGGGGGGCCACTCCCTTGACTTTTCTCTCCCCTTTACATTGCAGACGGATGCGTCGGACAGAGGGCTGGAGGCTGTTCTGTCCCAGGAGGTGGAGGGGAGGACCGCCCCGTCCTGTACATCAGCAGGGAGCTGTCAGTGTGTGAGGGGCGCTACAGCACCATCGAAAAGGAGTGCCTGGCGATCAAGTGGGCGGTCCTCGCCCTCCGCTACTACCTCCTGGGGCGCTCTTTCACCCTCTGTTCAGACCACGCGCCCCTCCAGTGGCTCCACCGCATGAAGGATGCCAACACGCGGATCACCGGTTGGTATCTGGCACTCCAGCCCTTTAATTTCAAGGTGGTCCACAGGCCGGGGGCGCAGATGGTCGGCTGCGTCCGTTCGGCCCGAGTCGGGCGGTGGGGGTATGTGGCAGCGGGGGCGTGGTCAAGCGTCGGTCTGTGACCGGAGGGCGGAGTCAGGGAAGGTAAGTGGCAGAATCACTGCACCTGATGTTGGTTAATCTGTGTTTGTGTGTCTTCCCCAGTGACCACGCCCTATATGAGGAGAGAGAGAGCAGAGGAAGGAAGCTCTCTCCCTGACCTGGGGACTCATGTGCGTGTGTGTCTGAGAGAGTGACTTTACTGAAAAGTACAAAATAAAAAGAGTTTTCTTGGGGAACTTGGTTCTGGCCTGCCGTCTTTTCTGTGCTCCACCCCTACAAACTGCTACACATGTATACCAGGTTTCAAATCCGTATGATGAATAGTTTTGGATATATGCTCCGGAAACCAACATCGCTCTTAGAAACTAAGTCAAAATCAATTTTTTATGTAAAAAGTTAAAAAATACTTTTCTTCAAAAATCCAAAGTAGCAAAAGGCACCAGTTCACATGTTGCTTGATATTTATACAAAGTTTCATGAAGATATCTTCAGTAGTTTTGAAGATATGGCCTAGAAACGAAAACGTGACCAGACGGACGGATGGAAGCTGTTTCTACATCCCCCACCAAAAATGTATGATTTGAACAGAATTGTTGATATTTTTGTTTTCTAATAAAGAGAGGAACATTTACTGTTTTTAAAGTGGATAAGAAAAGCCTTTATTTACTCAAGCTTTATTCTGTTGAAAACTTTCTTTTATTTCCTGTTCTGTTTCTCTTTTTACCCCCTCAGTGTCCACAGACTCCTCAGTGACAGATTTATTTGAAAGTTTATTAAACTTGAGTGCAAAAGTTAGCATCCCCATCGTTGGTTTCTGTTGGAAAAAAATTTGGAAATGTGCCTCTGTGACTGAGATAGTTTTGAGATTTAAATGGTTTTAGAAAACTGTCCTGGAGATTTTCGAGAAACTGAGATCAGATGCATCTCTGTTTTTTCATCACAAGCTCTCTCGGAACCATCTTCTAGCTCCTTTGAAGGGTTTACACAGAACCTATAATGCTTCCCACAGGAGGACAAGTGAAAGAACCTCTGTTTTCTTCAGCAAACTTTTTTTTTCAAAGATGAAGCTATGTAATTTAATATATTTAAAATTCTGGTTCTATTTCCTTTTTCTTTATGTTCTTCATGAAATGCCCTGAGACTCCAAACTGCAAAATTTATTTCCTTTCAATCTTCATTCCAGGTGTCTGAATGTTTTTGGATATTTGTCTTGAGCAGGTTCTCAGGCCCCTGAATTTGGTCTCCAATGAGCTCAAAGTTCCTGCATCTGCAATTAATGCTTTAATTCTCGAACAGTCTATTTCTTAATTCAGAATAAACAAAGGAATTTAGTTTGATATCTGCTTTAAATGTGTGATAATGGGACTCTCTACTCAGTGATGGACAGAATAAACTCAGCCACACAGTTCTGATCCATATTCAGATTTATTTCAGGAATCAGGACTTCAAACTGCTTTGCGTTCTGAATTTCAGTGAATTAATCATCCCTAATTCTCCCAGTTTAATCCCTGCAGCTCCACACATCCCTTCAACCTGAAGATTAAATGGACATTAATGAGCTTTCGATCAGTGTGGGGTGATATTCAGAGTGCAGAGATAACAGATTTAACACATCACAGCACAAACACACAGGACTCACGATCTAAACAAGGCCACTCAGTAAAGTCAGAAAAACAGAATCAGAAACTCTGAGAAAACTTTCACAACAGCGAGGAGTTGAAAGCGCGATGAATGTTTCGGCCACTAGGGGTCAGTGTAGCCCGCAAATCCTCTCTCTCTCTCGCTCTGGGTGTTTCATTTGTGATTTGAGTGTTTCAGCAGCAGCAGAGTTTCCCAGCATGAAACCCTCTTTAATGATTTTTCCCCCTCAAAACAATTCCACAATTTACATTCAAACATTCAAAAAATCCCACACTTTTTTTTTTGTTAAAACAGTGCAACACAACACATTGTTTTTGGCTAAAACAATGGAATGAAAACAAGTGTGATTTCAGTGATGATTAAAAATATTTATAAAATCACTCTCAGATGTGATCTGTGCAAAAAGCAGGATCAGCTGAGACACCGTTATCCTCCATCACACCCGTGTGCGTGTTTACTGCCGGAAGTAGCACACATCATCCATGGCTGCCTTGATCCTAATACGAGACAAGAAAGCATTATTACACAATTTAATAAAAATAACTGTAGTACAGCAATGATATCAGTTTAAAATATTATCAAGAAGAAAAAGAGAGAGAGGGAGAGAAAAGAAGAATAAACAGAGACGACAGACGAGGGCGCGGGAAGTGGGGCGCTGAGGGCGCTGCGCACTCCTACTGAGCACAGATGAAACGTTTTAAATCATTACTAATTTCGCCTGCATGCTTTTCACAGCCTAACTGATATGAGAACATGTTTTCTGGCAGCACAGTAAGACCGTTCTCTTTGTCTAAAATTGCGCAGAACCCGCTATCTAGCCTCTCCAACATTAAAACTGTTCTCGGGGAGAACCCCCCGAACCCCCGCTTATTCTTACATCACTTTCAAACCGGTTCCGGCGCCAAGGCTTCAGGATCTGTTCAAATAATAGCTAGTCTTTATATCTTTCCGTCACCATGGAGTGAAAACAATCTGTGAATGATGGAAAATATTCAGTTAATGTGCCTCAGGAATGGAGCTTCTTCAGAGTCTTCAGACATATCGGCCAAAATCACAGGCTGGTTCTGCTTACAGGCGTTACATGGAGATTATGGAACGTCGGGTACCGCGCTGCAGCGATGGCAAGGTATCGATCATTATAACGGTGTGTATATACATAAACCCACGACCCCCATTAACTAGGATACTGAATATGCAGCACCCCGACCTAAACTGTGTTCCTGCGCGCCTGACAACAGGAGGAGCTCTGGGAGAGATGGACAGAGGTGAAGGAAGAGAAGAACAGAGGGATGGGGAGATGTACAGTATGTGCAGAAGAGGAGAGAAGAGAAGAGCTGGTGTGGAAAAGAAGAGAAGAAATATGGAGGGAGGAGAGGAAAGAAGGATCGAGTTGAGAGTGAACAGAGGGAAGAAGAGGAGGATGAAGAGGAGAAAGGGATGGAGTGAACGAGTGGAAATGATGGCGGGATGGTGGATGAGTGAGTACCTCTGAGCCTGGTGTCCTCTCTCACACAGATTCACCAACACATACAGGTGTCTGAGAGCGTACTCATACTGTCACACACACACACACACACACACACACACAGAATGTCACACAGAAGATTCAACTGAAGCGTGTGTGTGTGTGTGCGCGTGTGTGTGTGTGTGTGTACCTGCTGATCGTGCCAGTTGAAGCAGTGTGTTTTGAAGTGTGTGACCGCGGCTCTGTAACACTCGTACTGTGTGAGCTCCTGATGCTCCTCCACCACCTGCTGAACCTCCTGGTGTGTCGTCACCACCTGCTCCACCAGCTTATGCACTGTGTTTGCCAGCAGCTCACGCACCTACACACACACACACACACACACACACCTATAGCATCTGCCCGATTAAAAACATCACTATGAAGAACACCGCTCTTCCTCCATCATCATCACCTTCATGTGGGCTCTGATCTCCATCAGGTAACCCCTGGCAACGGCAATGTCATTACTCTTCATCAACTTCCTCTTCAGGATGGACAGGTACACATCAGGGCTGGGTGTGATGTCACGCTGTGTAACCGGGGGCAACGACACAGGTTCAGCCAGCCTGGCTCCGCCCAGTGAGTTACCCTGGAACTGAATCACCTTCATACTGGACATGGTCTGAGACACACACACACACACACACACACACACACACACACACACATTAATATCAGAGGTCAGTGTTTTTTTTTTATTTGTTCACTCTGTGTGTGTGTGTGTGTGTGTGTCACCTTGTTTCCGTACTGCATGACGTGGCTGGTGTTGGTCTCCTTTTTGACGATCTTAAACTGCTTAGCAAGTGTCTCTTTCGTCAGATCCTCCTATAAACAGACAGACAGGTCAGACAGACAGACAGACAGACAACACCTTTTGTTCTTAAAGCTGATGATGTGTAGATTTTGATCAATTTAATCAACATTTTTATTTAAAAAGGCAGAAAGTGTCAAAAAAAAAACAAATCATATTAACATGAAAAAATATTTTTTATGATTTTCATCATTAACTCTGAATCTCATTCCTGCTTCCTGCCCAGGTTTCCCAGGATCGGCTCTGGATCCAAGCACCTCCTGGATGAGGATGAAGTTTATTTGAAATAAAACACGTCTGTTTTGATCTGCTGATGAAGCGTTCAGTGAAAGGTCGTGAAATGGAGGGACTGTTTCAGAGGGACGAGTCTATCCCAGTGTCTGATGGCGTATGAATACCACAAACAGCCTTTAGTGAAGTGTAAAATAAACCGGAACTACTTTCTACTGCATCACTGCAGTGTTGAAAGTTCCAGATGAAGAGCAGTGTGAAGATTCTCTCTCACCTGAACAGGGCAACTGCACCTGAGGAACGGCGGCGAGTTTGGGTCTTAGACTCGTGTCATTTTATAATATTTATATTTAATGTTTCTCACCACATCTGAATCTTCCATCCACTTAACACTGTACACGTCTCCCAGATACGTGTCTCTGTCTTCGTCATAGTAACAGGCATAGGATGACTCGTGAGGGTTCGCCGCCGTGGTGGCATAAACTGAGGATCACAGACGACATCATCATCATCATCATCAACAATTTATCTTCATCTCAATCTAAATGACCCTGACTGACTCTGAGCCCTGACACTCAGACAGGAATTATATTTACTTCTACACTCTTGTGTGAGACACTCAGACTCGTGTTGTGTAACTGATGATGAATTTTACAGTTTCACAAACTCCGTGTTCAAGTTAATTACAGCTCAGGGTTTTATTTCACAACCAGCTCATAATTTCAGTTCCTCCTTTTCTTTCAGCATTACTGGCACGATGGGTGGGTGGGTGGAGTCATAGGTCTCTCTCTCTCTCTCTCTCTCTCTCTCTCACACACACGACTGTATTTCTGATATCTGTATTTACAGCATTACAGTGAAATATTTTAAAGCCTTCAGCTCAACTACTGGCCACTAGCCCCGCCCATATTTAATTTTATTAAAAATTTTAATTAACAATCTTTAAATAACAATAAATCAATGATGATTAATAAAAGTTACTAGGAGTTATTACTAATTAATTGTAATGAATTATGCCTGCTGTGTAACCGCCTGACTAAAACTCAACAGTATGATTAAATAAAAAATTAATCAAACAGGAGATTGGAGCAGATTTGATTTGGTTATTTCTCAAACTGAATCGGTTTCAGATGTAAATGTTTACTCAATCATAAATATTTACACTGAAAACACACTCGATGTACTGTTCAGTGTGTTTGTGCTCAAACAACTCCGACAACAGCTCAATTACTGTAAGAGTATTTTAAAGGCTGAAACTTATACTTGGCTCCGCCCCCAACCCACAGCACGCTGGTTGTGATTCTGCCAGAGATCACTTTACGACAAAAGGATTTTTTGGTATTATTTTGAGCAAGCATTTATTTCTAAAAATAAATTAAATGATTTAGCTTTGATCTTTACTGCAGAATCATTTTTTCACGTGATGCCAGGGTGTGGCATCTTTTCATCTGTCAATGGCAACGAAATGCAGACACACAGCGTGACTCGAGTCACCGTGCTCGTTGTTTAAGTTTGCGAGTCCTGAAGTCACTGATCTCAGTGTTTAATGTATTGTTTAAGTGTGCCAGGTGGGTTTATGATCAGTGCATCGCTCCCTCAGACCTGCAGTGTGCTGTACTGATCACAGGTGAACTTTAATCTCAACACACAACAGGAAGCAGGTTTAACAAACCACCAGTCAGATGACAATCAGATGACTGTGTGTGTGTGTGTGTGTGTGTGTGTGTTTCTGTACAAAAAAAAAAGCTGCAAAAAAAAACCTGTCCCATCAGCATGAAACAGGGAGCTGAAGGCAGAAGTCACATGACGAACCATCAGCCATAAAACAATGAGTAAGAATAAAAGGAACTCCATTTCAAAACTCACTTTCAGGCGGACTCACGAAATCCAAGACAATACACAACGTACGGCTCACTGTGGAACAATAGCCATCAGAGCGTCCAGTCCAACATTTTACTTCTCTCAATTTTGTTCCTTTTAAGATTTTTAATCAGTTTCACACTAACAAATGTTGAAGAGATCCCAAAACACCACCAACACCACCTAACCTCATCATCACAGCAATCTGAATCACATCTTAATGACAGAATATTCAGCAGTTATTCCCTGAAACCGAGTCGTACATGAGCTGATGGGTGATGAGGCGCGCAGCACCGAGACTGAGTGGAACAGCTGTTCTACTCTTTCAACATTCACTGGATTTTGAGAAACGGAGCATTTTTATTTTTAGCAAATTCAATAAATAAAAACTTTACACAAAATGTTTGACAAAATCATTTCCAATTAGAATGTAAACAAACCGGTGAAATGACAGGAGCAATTTGTGGAAAATTCGATAATAATTCTTGAAAAAAAAAGAGACGTTCTTATCATCAAATACTTTCATTCCATATTTTGTTGCTTTTTTTTCTATTGTTTGTGGTTTTGTTTTCGAGTAGAGTTTTTATTTCGCCCTCGGTTGGTTCAGCAACACGCTCCACCATTTTGTTTTTCTCTACTCACGGTATATGAGCTGATATCTGAGTAGTAGAGTAGCCAATCACAGCGTGCGATTGTTCATATCCAGTGAATGTGGACAGAATAATCATTTTTATTTTAGTTCTGTATTTTTCTGTTTTATTGAGATTCAGTGTAACGAGGTTTAAAACAGCGAGCAACACGAACAACACAAACGACCTGATCATGTTATTCATCGTTTCCTTAAATTGCCGCATAAAAGAATGATCCTTTCCTCTCAGAACAGGCTGAGGTCACTGATCTGGTGTTACAGAACGGAATAATGAACAGCGAATCACGCTCATAGGAAAAGATCACGTGTGTGTGTGTGTGATAATATTTAAAAGAATATAAATCTTGAAAGATAAATCTTTCAAATGTTTAATTATGTATTAGTAACAGTGTAGTGTAAATACAGGCAGAGTTACAGTGTTTTGTGTCCTTATCGTCATGGTTACAGGTGTCCCACACACAGCAGCCAATCAGAAACGAGTATTCTGCTTCCTTATTCTCACTCTGTGTATCAGGAGGTGTTTATGGCGTGAAACTTACTGTCAATGTCAACCGGCAGGGGCTTCATCATGGAGCCGGACTCACACGCCTCGATGTAAAACACCATCTGTGTGTGTGTGTGTGTGTGTGTGTGTTGTATAAGGGAGATGAAGAAGAATAGAGTCTAAGTTTTGTAACTAAGACTCAGGTGATGATTTAAAGTCATACAGTGATTCTGTTCCCACCGTGATATTGATTAGTTTCCTATAACAGCACGTCCCCACGTGTTTTATTCCTCTGTATTTATTAAAGAATGACACGTCAGACTTTCTGTTTATCGTTACATTTTAAGTTCAGAGAGACAATTTAGTTCCTGTTCTCACTTGTGTTATAGCAGCAATAAACACTCGTTCCCTTATCAGACTCTTTACTCTTTACACAGTGTTCCATTGTGTTACTGAGGAACTGTAAAAAGAGTAAACTCCTCCTCTGTAGAGAGAAGTCTAAACATCACCTCTGGAGAGAAGTCTAAACGCCTCCTCTGGAGAAAAGCGTAAACTGCTCTGTAGAGAAGCATAAACTCCTCCTCTCTGGAGAGAAGTCTAAACACCTCCACTGTAGAGAAGCGTAAACTCCTCTGTGGAGAGAAGCGTAAACTCCTCCTCTGTGGAGAAAAGTCTAAACACCTCCTCTAGAGAAAAGCGTAAACGCCTCCTCAGGAGAAAAGCGTAAACGCCTCCTCTCTGGAGAAATCTAAACTCCTCCTCTCAGAAACCTTACAGTTCCAGCTTCACCCCGACTGTTCCACAGTGCTCACACTGGAGACTCCTTCCAGAGATGATACACAAATACACTTATTCTTACAGACAATCAGTGAGCTGTTGCTATAGAAACCATAACGTATTAGAGCGAGTGCATGAATATAAACCTGCACTACTGTCAGAGCTGCTGTTATAGTGAACTAATCAACACCTGCTGACCAATGGGAAACGGTTTAAACCCATTAACATTTAATTAGCAATGGAGAGAAAATGGTGGGAAAACGCGCACCTTCTTATACTTTTTGTTTTTGTGCATGTACTGGATCGTGTCCATGAGATCGTTCACATAGAGCTGGGGGGAGAGAGAGAGAGAGAGAGAGCTTTATCAGTCACACACTCAGACACACTTCTGCTCTCAGGATTCCACAAAGTGTTAAAATCACTGAACCATGACATTTATTTAGAATAATGACGTTAAATTAAAATGTGACATCGCTCCATGACGTCATCACTACTCCTCTCTATTCTCTATTTTTTCTCCATAGACGTGTCTTACTGTAACTCCGTGAAATAAACTCCTCACATGTTCACATGACACATTTAGAATGATTCACAAACTGTTTTGATGATAACAGGTTTAAAAACACACGAACTGGCCAGTTCTCATCACAGCTTTCAAGTCTTGTGGGATTTCTTTCTCTGTCTGACTCACAGTGACAGTTTCATGTTCAGACTCATCAGGCGACGTAATCACACTTCAGATCACCACTGAGAGAATTTACAGGAACACAAAGACTAGAACTTCACAGGAAGTGGAAAGGAGTTTACCTCACTGTCGGGGAAGGCCAAGAGGCCGGGCGCGCCGTGATCAGTGAAATAAACAAACACGTGATCATCTGGTCCACTGAAACAAGAGGAAAATACAATACAAGCCCGGATTAAACAGGTACAGAGACACGCCGTGTTCTAGGGATCGACCGATATGTTTTTTTCAGGGCCGATACCGATTATTATGGAATTGGGATGCCGATAACCGATATGTGCAACCGATAAATGTAAACATTATAATTCACATGAAATTAAACATAGCACACACTGACACAGACCTTCATATCCATGAAATGTATGTTTAATTGTAAAATTGAACATGAAATTTTGTGCAGGGAGATGCCAGCAGCATTTGTACAATAAAGTCAAACATTAGTTAGAATAAAATGAGAAATAAAATAATAATAAAATAAATATTCACCAATAAAAAAATAAATCACTCCCTACTATATTACAGCTCACCATTTTCAGTGGAAAATAAATGAAAATACACTCTGGATTCTTTTACACTAAGAACTAAGTAAGACTTACCAACTTCAAGTAGTTTTTAAATAACAAATCAAGTGTAGGGAGCTGCCTGCAGCATTTTTTAAAAAGTAAGATCAAACACAGTAAAGTCGGCTATCACTCCCTATTAGGAGCGGCTGCTCCTTTAAGAGTATATCGCTTTCCGAATCAGAAGCGCTAGCGAGGAGAATCACTTGCGCAAGAATTATAAATACTAGTCACACCTGGCGTGTTTAAATGTTCCAATAGCGCTTTATAAAGTTACCTAACATATACAAGTGCAATGCGCTTTCTGAGCACGAGTCACGTCATGAAGTTTACTCATCACCATAACAAATAGCCAGTAGGCTTGCTCTAGCCTATAGAACACAAACACTACGTTTTATTTCGTCTTCCCTTGACCACCTCTCTGTATGGCTGTCATTCTACTGTTCGAGTAGAACTACTGACACATTCACAACGTTTCCAGACGGGGATTTAAAAATGACTGCAGCCTACGTTATGCTGTTTCAGCGAGACTAGTTGGTTGTAGGCTAATTCAAGTGCTTCCTTCCGTAAGCTAAGTTTGCCTGGCTACACAGATGCAAATGGACAATTTTAACGAGTAGTAGATAAAGAATGTAAACATATAATGATGTTGTGCTTTTGCAACTTGTGTGTTTGTGACTTATTGCGGGAAAAGCAGCGCGTCCTTACCTTGATACGGCCGCCTTGAAACAGTTCAGAGTGTTTAGCTGCGCGTGTCGATTGGCTATATCTCTTGTGCCAAACAAATCAGATGTTGTGGTTGGCGGGACCGTGTTCTTGAACTCAGAGCGGCGAGTGCAGGAAAGGACGTGCAGTGACAGTCGCGTTAGGAACGAAATGGCTGCGAAAAGGCATGTTATCGGCATATCGGTGGAAATTATGGCCGATACCGATAACCCTAAAAATGCAGAATATCGGCCCGATATATCGGCCAGGCCGATTATTGGTCGACCCCTACTGTGTTCCAATCCTGCTTTAATACAAGATGAAGAGGAATTTTATCTTTCAGCATGACAATGACCCCAAAAAGTTTTGGAACGGCCCAGCCAGAGCCCAGACCTAAATCCAACTAAAATCCGTGGGGTGGCCTGAAGAGGGCTGTGCACAAGAGACGCCCTCGCCATCTGACAGATTTGGAGCGCTTTTGCAAGGAAGAGTGGGCAAATATCGCCAAGTCTAGACGTGGCAGGCTGATAGACTCTGACCCCAAAAGACTGAATGCTGTAATTAAATCAAAAGGTGCTTCAACAAAGTATTAGTTTAGGGGTGTGCACACTTACTGTACTGTACTGTTACCAGCTTATTGTACGTTTTTTATTTTTTTGTTTTCCCTCCCTAACAGATTTGTTTGTTTTTCAGTTGAATTGTACAGGTTATAGGTCACATTAAAGGTGGGAAAAGATTTGAAATTATTTATTGTGATCTCATTTTTTTACATCAGAAAATCTGATCATTTTAACGGGGTGTGTAAACTTTTTAGATCCACTGTATATAAAAAATGTCCTACTGTGGTGCTGGGCTGCTGGTTAGTGAGTTGTTTGCATAAACAGAATGAATTATAGCTTTATATCTAAACATCTTAATACTGACAGAAATCATTAAAAAAGATTTAAGGCTGAAGTGATTTCAGGATCAGCACATCAACACAGCGTGATTAAAAAAAAGTTCACCATTACGTACCACAAAGTGTAAACAGAAAGGCTGTGGGGTAAAAGGTCTTTATTGTTAATTATCTTTATCTTTAATGGAATGTTTATTCTAAATTTCAGTACAGGACACAGACTGAGTCGAGATGAAGCTGTAATTTCTAATCATGAGGGGAAGATTAAACCAATCAGGACTGGGACGCAGCTCAGAGGAATTACATTTATAACGCAGAAGATTTACGTTTCTACAAGGTTGGAATAGTTGTGAAATGAAACTGCTTCCCTAAATCCTAAAGGCCAGTGTGAAACACGATGGAACAGAAACACAACGTTAAAACACTTCATCAGCATTATTCTCCTCACACTCACCTCTTCAGCACTTTTCCTGATCCTCCCTTCACACTGCTCGCATCCCCCTTCAGCACGGCCAGGAAGTTCTCAGGGGTCACAGCCTGACACACACACACACACACACACACACACACACACACACACGTTCACAGTGAGTTTATGTGAATTTTAGTGTGTAATTTATGTTAACTCTGTGTGTGACTCACTTCACCAACGTAATCTTTCAGCACTCCTTTATAAACATCTGAACCATTGGGCCTGTTGATGATCACTCCTGGAGTCGGGTTACTGAAAGACACACACACACACACACACACACACACACACACACACACAGTAAATAAGATGGAAATCTAATTCACACACTGCAAGCCTTCCTGTAACTCACACACACATACACGCAATCACAGAGCACACATGACGAATGTGACTCAGAGTCACACACACACACACACACACACTGAATTACACAAAGGCTGCAGTTTCACTGAGATAAGCATAGCAACAGTTTAATCTCGAATCAAACAGTGAGAATAAACTGAACCAGTCTACACTATTCCACCTTCACGCCTTCTCAGAGAAACTCAGCTCATGATCCTGAGAGAAAACATCACACACACTGTGTTTAATGCTGAATAAATCTCAGCTTGAAGTTCATAAAAATCTCTCACACACAAGTTTGAGAAGAACACACGCTGTTTCCTCACAGACTCTCCTCCCGCACCCATAACGAACAGAAACTCACACTAAACTGGTTAAGAGATCGTTGTGTATAATACGACATTAAAGGGTGTAATAATCATTTAGTCGATGTGTGAGGGGCCGAGTGTGTGGGGGGCCGAGTGCGTGGGGGGCCGAGTGCGTGGGGGCCGAGTGTGTGAGGGGCCGAGTGTGTGGGGGGCCGAGTGTGTGGGGGCCGAGTGTGTGGGGGCCGAGTGTGTGAGGGGCCGAGTGTGTGAGGGGCCGAGTGTGTGAGGGGCCGAGTGTGTGGGGGGCCGAGTGTGTGGGGGGCCGAGTGTGGATGTGTGAGGGACCGAGTGTGTGGGGGCCGAGTGTGTGGGGGCCGAGTGTGTGGGGGGCCGAGTGTGTGGGGGGCCAAGTGTGTGAGGGGCCGAGTGTGTGGGGGGCCGAGTGCGTGGGGGGCCGAGTGTGTGAGGGGCCGAGTGTGTGAGGGGCCGAGTGTGTGGGGGGCCGAGTGTGTGGGGGGCCGAGTGTGTGGGGGGCCGAGTGTGTGGGGGGCCGAGTGTGTGAGGGGCCGAGTGTGTGAGGGGCCGAGTGTGTGAGGGGCCGAGTGTGTGGGGGGCCGAGTGTGTGGGGGGCCGAGTGTGTGGGGGGCCGAGTGTGTGAGGGGCCGAGTGTGTGGGGGGCCGAGTGTGTGGGGGGCCGAGTGCGTGAGGGGCCGAGTGCGTGGGGGGCCGAGTGCGTGAGGGGCCGAGTGCGTGAGGGGCCGAGTGCGTGAGGGGCCGAGTGCGTGGGGGGCCGAGTGTGTGGGGGGCCGAGTGTGTGGGGGGCCGAGTGTGTGGGGGGCCGAGTGTGTGGGGGGCCGAGTGTGTGGGGGGCCGAGTGTGTGAGGGGCCGAGTGTGTGGGGGGCCGAGTGTGTGGGGGGCCGAGTGTGTGGGGGCCGAGTGCGTGGGGGGCCGAGTGTGTGGGGGCCGAGTGTGTGAGGGGCCGAGTGTGTGGGGGCCGAGTGTGTGGGGGGCCGAGTGTGTGGGGGGCCGAGTGTGTGGGGGGCCGAGTGTGTGGGGGCCGAGTGCGTGGGGGGCCGAGTGCGTGGGGGGCCGAGTGTGTGGGGGCCGAGTGTGTGAGGGGCCGAGTGTGTGAGGGGCCGAGTGTGTGGGGGGCCGAGTGTGTGGGGGGCCGAGTGTGTGGGGGGCCGAGTGTGTGGGGGGCCGAGTGTGTGGGGGCCGAGTGCGTGGGGGGCCGAGTGCGTGGGGGGCCGAGTGTGTGGGGGCCGAGTGTGTGAGGGGCCGAGTGTGTGGGGGCCGAGTGTGTGGGGGGCCGAGTGTGTGGGGGGCCGAGTGTGTGGGGGGCCGAGTGTGTGGGGGGCCGAGTGTGTGGGGGGCCGAGTGTGTGGGGGCCGAGTGTGTGGGGGGCCGAGTGCGTGGGGGGCCGAGTGTGTGGGGGCCGAGTGTGTGGGGGGCCGAGTGTGTGGGGGGCCGAGTGTGGATGTGTGAGGGACCGAGTGTGTGGGGGCCGAGTGTGTGGGGGCCGAGTGTGTGGGGGGCCGAGTGTGTGGGGGGCCGAGTGTGGATGTGTGAGGGACCGAGTGTGTGGGGGCCGAGTGTGTGGGGGCCGAGTGTGTGGGGGGCCGAGTGTGTGAGGGGCCGAGTGTGTGAGGGGCCGAGTGTGTGGGGGGCCGAGTGTGTGAGGGGCCGAGTGTGTGGGGGGCCGAGTGTGTGAGGGGCCGAGTGTGTGGGGGGCCGAGTGTGTGGGGGGCCGAGTGTGTGAGGGGCCGAGTGTGTGAGGTCGATGCTCACACAGTGAAGATGATCCTCATTAAGCCTCGGTCACAACCGGCCGTACGTGCTCCTACAGCTGGTCTACATGCAAAAAACGCAAGAAACGCACGGAGGGTGCGCGTGTTACATGCTGATTTTCGAGCCGTAGACTGGCCGCAGAGGTTCTTTGTCATGTCAAACAAACTCTACAGGCGCTTACGTTTTTTCAGGTTGCAAGACAAACTTACGGCCAACGTGTGTCTTTCTCCACGAACAAAAAAAAACGCAGCGATTTGGGAAACGCCAAAAATCGCACGGCCAAAAAATCGTATGTCCGGTTGTGACCTAGGCTTTAACGAGGTGAGAAGAGGAAACATGAACCACAGGTCAGTTAATCACTCATTTAAACTGCTCACAAGTGTAGTGATTATTCTCACTGCTCACTGCCCTGAGGGGTTACAGAGAGAGAGACAGCTCTAATATCAGCCCTATTCTACAGTGTGATGACGTGAATAATACTGTGTGTGGTGTTTATTTCAGACAGATGTACAGGTGTGTATGGGTCACAGCCCTGACAGGACGCCGTTTGCTGGAACAGAGCTGCTGTGATCACATCAGCCAACGGTGAAGGAGAGAAACAATAAACATCAAATCCCGAATAAAGATAAAAATGATCGAGTCACTCACTTCGGACTGTTTGCCAGATCATCATACATCATCACCACGATCTGCTCATCGGGAATCCCGTTCTGATGGACAATCTGATATGCATGACACACGTCGGCCTACACACACACACACACACACACACACACACACACACTTCAGAATAACTGCAGCTCAGTGATATTTTATAGCAGAGTGTCAGTGACGCAGTAGCTCACACAGCCATACTGTGAGAAATCAGACTCGTTTATAATTAGCTAAGTTGCTCTTCATGAGAACAATTACAACAAATAGATCTTCAAAACAAAACGATCAGAATCAGCCTCTGGCCATGTGAGATCATAATTATATATAAATTACACAGACACCAGTGTTTTGGTGTGAATGGTTGTGCGTCTGTGTGTGCTGCCCTGCGATGACCTGCCGACTTGTCCAGGGTGAACCCCACCTCTCACCCAGAGTCGGCTGGGATGGGATCCAGATCACCTGCGACCCTGTACAGGATAAGCGGTGACAGGTAATGGATGGAGGGATGTTTTAGTGTGAAATACATCACTGGTATTTTTCATCCGAGCTCCATCCGGGACGTGGAGAACCAAAACCGGGACATAAACCTCTGTCACTCGTGAGGAAATCGATGAATGGTTTTGATAAATTTGGGGACTTTTTGTTTGTGAATGTGTCAATATAATAAACATTAAATCACACGTTGGCTTGAAGATATGAAGTTTCTCCTCGTGTTGAAAATATTTTCACTTGTTCACGTCGCTCACTCCCCTCTCTCATATATACACATCTTTGATATTTATTATTATAGTTATTATTTATTCATAAATATATATTTATTTTTTATTTTTATGATTTCAAGCAGTGTTTCTCAACCACTGCGCCGTGGCCCATTGCGCCATCTGGTGGGCTGCGAATGTTTTTCCAAGTTGAAGTTAGTTTTTTACTCATAGTCGGGTACAACTACTGGGTCACATCTGCCGTCACACCCGCCTCATTAAGCTACGGTCACAGTACAGCTCGCGATGCTTTGCGATGGGTTATCAATGAAAATGAGGCGTTTTGGTGGCGATATACACGTGAGCTAAAAGTTGTGGTCACACAGCAGGTGAACACTTAAAGGAACAGTCCACCGTACTTCCATAATGAAATATGCTCTTATCTGAATTGAGATGAGCTGCTCCGTACCTGTCCGAGCTTTGCGCGACCTCCCAGTCAGTCAGACGCAGTCAGACGCGCTGTCACTCCTGTTAGCAATGTAGCTAGGCTCAGTATGGCCAATGGTATTTTTTGGGGCTGTAGTTAGATGCGACCAAACTCTTCCGCGTTTTTCCTGTTTACATAGGTTTATATGAGCAGTGATATGAAACAAGGTCAGTTACACAAATTGAAACGTAGTGATTTTCTATGCTATGGAAAGTGCGCACTATAATGACAGGCGTACTAACACCTTCTGCGCGCTTCGGCAGCGCATTGATATCTGAGCTCCGTATCAATGTGCTGTCGAAGCGCGCAGAAGGTGTTAGTACGCCTGTCATTATAGTGCGCACTTTCCATAGCATACAAAATCGCTACGTTTCAATTTGTGTAACTGACCTTGTTTCATGTCACTGCTCATATAAACCTATGTAAACAGGAAAAACGCGGAAGAGTTTGGTCGCATCTAACTACAGCCCCAAAAAATACCATTGGCCATACTGAGCCTAGCTACATTGCTAACAGGAGTGACAGCGCGTCTGACTGCGTCTGACTGACTGGGAGGAGAGGTACGGAGCAGCTCGTCTCAATTCAGATAAGAGCATATTTCATTATGGAAGTACGGTGGACTGTTCCTTTAAGTGTCACGCCTTCGCAAGCTTGAGTCTGGCGCAGCTCGAGCGGCCGTGTGCACTCACGGAGCATGTTGTGTGCATTCTTGGGACCCAGTCGTTACGGGAAACACCTGATACTGATTTGAGTGCAATCAGCACGTGCAGATACAGACGCTCTTTAAAAACTCTGCTTCGTAGTTCTGTTTTCTGTTTTGTAAACATCACGCCTGCTAATAAACGCTCTTCCTGCACTTAGATCCGTCTCCCGCCGTCTATCTTGTAGTGTCCTGATCCCCAGATCTTTAACCCAGACACATATAAAAAAAAAAAGTTGTTCTCCTCCAGGCTCTTCCAGGTTTCCATCTGTGTGTCCGTGTAGAACGATGTCTGCAGCACCAGGGAGTCTGAGAGGTCGGGGAACTCAACGGATGGATCATTTTCCAACTCACAGGAAAAATCATTCTTTAATAGCGTGTAAGGATCTAATCCCATTGAATGGGTTCTATATCCACTTCTTGGTTTTAATAACTTGCTTGTTTGCTGAACACAAACATGGCAGTAAGTTCTTGTGTTAATGGACCAGACGCCACTTTTGGATCATTAATCCCTTTTGGCTGAGAATGACCTGCATGCAGGGGTTTGGCTTCTGGCACATCCATACAGTTTTAAATACAACACCTACAATTACAAACAGATTGTTTTACTGTATTTATTTAATTCCTGGGCTCCCATCTGTAACAGGGAGTGATGTCACATCCCATTAATACACTTTACAATAGGTTATTAGATTCTAATAGAACAGATGAGCCAGAATAATTGGGGATCTTTTTTAATGGGCCACGACTCAGTACCAGTCTGAATAGGTGGAGTTTAAAGCAGAAGAGGTTGAGAACCGCTGATTTAGATCATATTAGCTCTGTAGTTTTTAGCTCTTTAAACCTCTCTTTTTCCACTTTTTTACTTTTCTGCTCTTCTTACAAAGACAGTGTGTTTTTCTTCATATTCCATGGATATTTTTAACTTTAACACGCGACCAGGAGCCAGTTTTCTCAGTTATTTGAGAGAGGAGCTGCTGGCCCTGAAAACAATAGGACGAGCCGGGATACAACACCCCATCCCGGAGGAGCTGAGGAGGAAACCTAGGAGCTGCAAAGCCGGGGCTAAGCTAAAGGCTAGGCTAGCGGACAACGGGCGGTGCTGCAAACCATCCATTCCCTCCGTTATCATGGGGAATGTGAACTCGCTGCCAAACAAGGTCGACGAGCTTTCCGCACTGAACAACCAGCGGGTTTACCGTGAGAGCAGCTTGTTTATTTTTACGGAGACATGGCTAACCCACCTCGTACCGGATGCTAATGTGGACCTAAAGGGATTCACTGCTGTGAGAGCCGACAGAGACACTAAAGCATGCGGGAAAAGCAAAGGTGGGGGACTCATCATCTACATGAACAACCGCTGGTGTAACCCGGGACATATCTCCGTAAAGACAGTTTTATGTTGCCCGCACTTGGAGGTGCTAGCCGTTAGCCTGCGGCCATATTATCTGCCGAGAGAGTTCAGTCACGTGATCACCATCTGTGTTTACATCCCTCCGAGGGCAGACGCAGCCGCTGCATGTGAGAGGATTCACTCTGTCACAGCAAGGCTGCAGACACAGCACCCTGAGGCATTTATCATCATTTCTGGGGACTTTAATCACGCTACTTTGGACTCTACTTTGGCTGCTTTTTACCAGGCTGTGGATTGTCCAACAAGGAACAACAGGACAACTGACTTGCTGTAAGCTAATGTGAGGGATGCATACAGAGACACACCCCTCCCCCCACTAGGGAAGTGTGACCGTAAGCTGGTTCGTCTACAGCCGAAGTACATCCCCCTGGTCCAAAGGCAGCCTGCAACAACTAGCTCCATCAGGAGGTGGTCCCCTGAAATGGAAGATGCCCTCAGAGACTGTTAGGACACCATGGACTGGGATGTGCTGCTTAGCCCACACTGTGAGGACATAGAGGGGCTGACACACTGTCTGACGGATTACCTCAACTTCTGTGCAGACGTGGTCTCCCCCGCTAAGACTGTACGGTGTTACCCTGATAACAAGCCATGGGTAACACAGGAAGTCAAAGCTGTCCTCAACAGGAAGAAGGCCGCCTTCAGGAGCAGGGACAGGGAGGCGATGAAAGCAGCACAGCAGGAGGTGAAACGCTGCATGAGGGAAGCTAAGGACAGCTACAGGAGAAAGGCAGAGCAGAAGCTGAAGGAGAACAGCATGGGGGAGGTCTGGGAAGGTGTGAAAACCATCACAGGCCACAATACAAAGACCAGAGTCATAGAGGGGACAGTGGAGAGGGCGAACGAGCTGAATGACATTTTCAACCGGTTCAACCAGTCCATGTCCCCCCCCACCCTCCCCCTCACTGCAGCCATCTCTCCTTCTTCCCTCAACACACCTCCCCCCAGTCATCACAGCAGCCCCCTCCTCCCCCACCTCAACACAGACTCCTCCATGCATCACTGCAGACCAGGTCAGAGGTCAACTGAGGAAGCTTCACCCCAGGAAAGCAGCAGGCCCGGACAAGGTGTGTCCCTGACTACTGAAGACCTGCGCTGCTGAATGACTTCCGACTGGTGGCACTCACTTCACGTCTGATGAAGACACTGGAGCGCCTCTTCCTCAACCTCCTCAGACCCCAGGTACAACATGCCCAGGACTGTCTGCAGTTTGCGTACTGAGCAGGTGTTGGTGTGGAAGACGCCATCCTCTACCTGCTACACCGAGCCCACTCGCATCTGGATAAGGGAAATGGCACAGTGAGGATCCTCTTCTTGGACTTCTTGAGTGCCTTCAACACCATCCAGCCCCTATTGCTTCAGGACAAACTGAACAGGATGCGAGTGGACCCCTGCCAGGTCACCTGGATCTCCAGCTACCTCACTGACAGGCCGCAGTATGTCAGGCTGAAGGACATCACGTCTGACGCTGTGATTAGCAGCACCAGAGCACCCCAGGGCACGGTGCTGGCCCCTCTTCTCTTCACCCTGTACACCACGGACTTCTGCTACAACTTGGAGCTGTGTCACATTCAGAAGTTCACCGATGATACAGCCATCGTGGGGTGTATCAGGGACGACAGAGAGGAGGAGTATAGGAGCCTGGTGAGGGACTTTACCGTTTGGTGCAATAGGAATCATCTGCAGCTCAACACCTCGAAGACCAAGGAGCTGGTCATTGACTTTGGGAGGTCCAGACCAAGGTCACGACCAGTTCTGATTGAGGGAGTCGAGGTGGAGGCTGTGGATTCCTACAAGTACCTCGGGCTGTGGCTGGACAGCAAGCTGGACTGGACTTGCAACACCAGCCACCTGTACAGGAAGGGACAGAGCAGGCTATACTTCCTGAGAAGGCTGCGGTCCTTTAACATCTGCAGGAAACTCCTGTGGATGTTCTATCAGTCTGTGGTCGCCAGTGTCCTGTTTTACACCGTGGTGTGCTGGGGGGGGGCAGCACATCCAAGAAGGACACATCCAGGCTGGACAAACTGATCAGGCGGGCCGGCTCTGTGGTCGGCATGAAGCTGGACTCTCTGGTGACGGTGGTAGAGAAGAGGTCTATGGACAAACTACTGAACATCATGGACGATGCCAGTCACCCTCTGCACACCGTCATCAGCAACCAGAGGAGCCTGTTCAGTGACAGAATGCTCCTTCCCAAGTGCAGGACGAACAGACTCAAAAACTCCTTCATCCCTCACGCCATCAGACTGTACAACTCCTCTCTGGGGGGGAGGAGGGGGAACAGGAGGACAGAGGACGGGAAGGAGCAGTAGCCGAGCCTGATAATAAGCAATACCGGACAATGTGCAATATAAATGTGCAATACCTCTCCTGCTAGATTTTTTTTTCATATGTTAATACTTAATTTATCTAGAAGTTTTCTCTATTTTCTATTCTCTGTTTATTCTCTAACGATGCCACTGGAATTTTAATTTCCCTGAGGGAACCCTCCCAGAGGGATCAATAAAATTCTATCTAATCTAATTAATATGTTATTTCCTACAATATCAGAAAATAAATACGTATGTACAATATAGACTTTATAATAATATTTAATTATAGTTATAATATTAAGATAGTTCATATGCAGTATTGTGCACGTGTGTGTGTGTGTGTCACCTGGTGTCTATAGTTGTACCAGCCGTTTGATCCGGCTACGAGGACGACCCAGTTCTTTCCCTTTCTCGTCTCCTGTGTTGGAAAACCGAGAGCAAATGACGCCGTCACCATGAGCACAGCCAACACCTTCATCATCACCATCTTCACTATCAACACAGACACAGAGAGAGAGAGACTGAGAGAGACAGAGAGAGGAACACAGACAGAGAAAGAGAGAGAGAGAGAGAGAGAGAGAGAGCATCCAGTAATTAACCCCATTGAGGAAGTAAACTCTGTCCCAGTGTTTTGTGATTCAGTCTCAGTGACTCATTTGGAGAAATTAAGAATCTTAAAATTCGCATTAACACTGACTTTCCCTCAGCAGATTCTCCTCCATGGTGCAGTCGGAAACACTGCGCTCGCTCAGAGTGAGGGGTCGGGTCCACGACAGAGCGCTTACTGAAAACAAAACAGTGCCATTTTTTGGGAAAACTCCAAATGACAGTAAAATACCTGTCGGAACATCAGTGACGAGCTGGTGGAGATTTATTCAGATTAGTTTTTTTCATGACCTGTGAGGCGAGTTGATGTGAAAGTCAAGGGCTCTGATCTAAAGCGATGATAAAGGAACCAGCGCGTGACTGTATCTGAACTTCTGTGGAACAGGCTGTGTTCAGGTTTTCACCTTACTGCACGTCCCGACCTCATCAACAGCTCAAACTTCAGCGTTTACCGAGAAAACTTTAAGGACTCACTCGGTGTGTGGCTAAACCATAGCATGATCCAAACAAACAAAACATACTGGTCAGATGGAAGTCGATTTTTGTTTTTGTTCACATCGCGTCACTCTACTTTACTGTTAATCTCTCAAGATGCTGCAGTCGCACATTTTTAAAAACATTTATTTGCACATCATGTGGATCGTTATGTTTCATTGTCCACAATACACATCACAACATTTTAATCTGCAAGTAATTTAGTAAAAACTACTGCATTCATCAACAATATAATGATTAAGCAGCAAAAATGGGCTCTAATATCAGATGAGCAGTTTTGCTGATGAACAGCAGAGCGTGTCGATGCACTGATAACACTGTTCTCTCGAGATATCGGAGAGGGGTTTATCACAATACTGAGACTGAATGATCACATCATCCGGCTCTGCCTCTGCCACCGTCCACCAGTACAGCACACACACACAGGAAATCAGAACCGGGTCTGTGTGGAAGAGAGATACAGTGTGTACAAAACCACCCAACGCTGTAGGGTGTCATTTAAAAAAATGTAAAATAATAATAAGAAATAAATACAACTTGTATGCATGAGCTTACAGAAAATACGGTACCATTAAAAATATATGAGTGATTCCACGCTTATGGGTACTGAAATGGGGACATGAACTTATTTTTAAAAATTCACCTAAAACCATTTCTTTTTTTACCATCAGGTCACAAAACATGTAATCTTTAATGAATG